>NC_091711.1:32438257-32741287 GCF_041296265.1 Equus caballus | reverse complement strand
ACATAAGAATGGTCTTTAAAGGCCAAACAATATTTTTCGTTTTAATGATAAAGAGGACACAGGAAAAAAATCACTTCTCATGCCCTTGGCTTTTCTGCCTCCATGTGGAGATCAGGAAATGTAAGTTATTCTTAGGCTTTTGGTGGTCTGGGCTCTGCCAGAGGCTACCTCTGGCTAGGATGTGGCATTGAAAGTCATCTTTATGGCCTAAGCAGAGCTTCCCAATGGTGTCCTGGAATGAGTGGGTCCCGAGGGGGTAACAAGTGGGCAGAGGTACTGCCCCTCTCAGCCCTCAGGTGGGGTAGGGCGTGGGGCTGTCAGAGCCTGCAGGTCAGCCATCTGTGGTGCGCTGAATAAACATGGCCAGTTCACTTCCTCTGTGCACCATGACACGAGCAAGGTTGATGTGATAGATTGAATGCATCTGTGGCCCCGGGTTCCTCACTGCTCCCTGTCTCCTTACCCTTTGCCGTGTAACTCTGAGGACCTTCCAGTCTGATTTTGGGCTCAGCCACGTGGGACAGTGGCATATCAAATGTGACTAGACAGGCTTGAAAAGCACTGGCAGGTCTGGCCTCGTTCTCACCACTTCCTGCCCTCGCCAAAAGAACATGCCCGGGCTAGCCTGCTGGAGGCTGAGAGCCCTGTGAGCAGAGCCCCAGATAGGCCAGCCTAGATGTGCCGATGGCCAGCCCATCTCAGGCATGTGAGTATGTCTGACCAAGACCAGAAAAGCACTGCCACCTGCCCTGCAGAGTGTGAGCTAAATAAATGTGTAACCACTGAACTTTGGGGTCATTTGTAACAGCCTTGTTGTGGTGGTAGATAAGCCATAGCTAGTCTGCAGCACAGACACCAGCAACCCGACTCACCTCATTTTCCGCCAGCCCGCTGTTCTGTGGCACGAAGAGGGTGCTGCGGATCGACAGGTTAGTCAGGCGCTTCAGGAATGCCTGGCCTCGGGCTGAGCTGTTGGAATAGGCCAGCACTTCCTGGGGAGAGGGAGGAAGTGATCAGATGGGCCAGCCCTGGTGTGTGAGGACCCGGGTGGCTGGAGAGGGTCACAGGGCATCACCCGTCTGGGCATATTCCCGACATTAGCCCCAACTCAGGCTGCCACCCCTCTGCTGTTTCTTCTGACTCCCCCTCAGAGAGTTTTAGGAGCACTTTTCCTTTTCCACGAATCCTATGGCTAAGTCACAGCCACATCACAGACCATTCTCAACATGGCGGCCTCTGCAGTCAAGTGAAATGTTAGTCAAATCTTGAGTCACCTCTTGTTAAACCCTGCAATGGCCCCCACGTCACTCAGAGGAAAAGTCAAAGTCCTTACAACAGCCCATGAGCCCAAACCATCTGGATGCTGTTGCTCCTCTGACCCCACGCCCAGTCGTCCTCTCTCTCGTTCACTCTGCTCCAGCCACACTGGCTTCCTTGCTGTTCCTCAAAACTGCCCGAAACACTCCTGCCTTTCATCCTTTGCCCGGCTCTTCCCTCTGCCTGGAATGCCCTTCCTCCGAATCGGCATGGCTGACTCCCTCTCCTCTGTTCACACTTTACTCAAATTTGCCATCTTCTCACTAAGGCCTTCCATCATCACTCTGTGCCTGATGGGGACTGTATGGTGCCCCCACCCCCTCCCCTCGCCCCCCCTCTGCTTTTTCCTCCATAGTGTATATCACCTTCTAGCATTCAATACTACTTACTTGTTTATTGTGTTTATTGTTTATTTTGTTTATTTTTTCACTGATATATCTCAGCACATAGTGAGTACGCAATACATACTCACTGAAAACGTTTTAAGAAATCACACTATCCAGTTCAACTTTGTCATTGTCCTGATAGGACTACTGATGCCCAGAGCAGTTAATTAATTTGCTGAAGGGCGCACAGTCAGTGGGGTTTGTTCTGACACTGTCTTTTCTCTGAAATGCTGTTACAAGCCATGCTCTCACGCAGCAGAAACGTTGGTTTGGGTGTTTATCTTTAGAGTATTTACAGTAACTCTGATTTTTAGACCATTTAGATGGATACCTTTGGTCTGTGGGCAAAAACTTATCATTTTGTGGTCCTTTGTCTAACTTCTGCTCTGATCCTGCAAGCCCTGTCCTTATGCTCAGTGCCCCCTCCTTAGTGTGTCCTTGACCTTACTAAGCCTCAGTTTCTTTAAAATGGGAATAATAGCAGAAGTGACCTCATAAGACTGCATGAGGATTTATTCCTTCTGACAAGTATTTATTGAGCTCCTACTGTATACCAGCCACAATCAGAGACAATCCTTTCCCTTATGGAGCTTACATTCTGTGGACTGGTGCAAAGTGCTCTGACGGGCTCAGGACAGTGTCCAGTGCAAAGTCAGTGCTCAGGAAATGTTAGCTCTGGTTGGTATTATTCTTAGCTCTGTTCTTTGGTCAGTCAACACCAAGTCCTTCCCCAACTGGGGCTTTCTCTTCATTGGACATAACATGGAGAATACTGAAGTGACTGGAAGGGCAGTGCAAAATGCACGTTGACTCTGTGTTGATAATTTGGCTCCTTGAGTGATCACCAGGCAGGCTAGCTAACTGCGCCACCCTGTCCATGCAGACAAAAGAGCATCTCATTCCAGCAGATCAGACTCTTGTCCAATAATACTCGCTAACACCAATATAGCATGTTCCATGTGCTGGCCACAGGTCTAAGTGCTTTGCAAATATAAACTCATTTCATGATTGCAGTGACCCTATGAGGTTGGTGCTATCATCATCTCCACTTTACAGATGAGGAAACTGAGGCCCAGAGAAGAAAGGAACTCATTTAAGGTGATGCAACAGGTAAGTGGCAAGCCCAAGCTTCAGATTTAGGCGCTGTGGTCCAGTGTCCATGCTCTTAACCATGACGGTGAGCCATGGCCTTCTCTCAGAGACTCCCCTCTCTAATACCTGCTTTGAGGCAACCTCTCCTTCCCGGAGGTGAAAGCAAGCAGACACAGCACATACCGTCAGAAAGTTCGTGAGTGAGGGCAAGGACATCAGGACCTGCAGCAGGTTCCCACTGCACGAGAAACCATCGCCCACGTAGCCCACCTTGCAGGTGCAGTTCACATCTGGAAGGCAGGGGCACACAGGGTCCCACGCCAGTGAGGCAGGCCTGGGCTGCCCCAGCTGGCCCTTGGAGATTGGCTGGCCAGGCTGAGGGTCGCTCAGCAGCTGCCTAGCCTGGATCTGGAGTGTAGCTGGGGCAGTTACCTTTCATCCGGTAGCAGAAGACGTCCCACGTTTCACTCTTGTTTCTTGGTCCATAGTCCACTATCCCAACGACTCCGGAGCCACAGTTCTGGGAGGAGAAGGCTGTGGGGTAGGCAACCCGCCCACTCTCGAGCCAGCCTGCCGAACAGAGGTGGTACTTGGCCTACAGGGACACAGATTTGACCATGGGTCAGCTCCAATTTCATATTTGTTGTGGGTCCTTTGGTTAATGTCCAATTCCCCCATCAGACTGTAAACTTCATGGAGTCAGGGATTATGGCTCATTCTGCCTGTTGTACTCCTGTGCCTGGAACATAATAGGTGCTAAATTTTTGTTGATTGAGCCATTGGATGGGTAAAAGTAGTACCCTCTCTTTCTTGTAGGTGCCCGAGTCCTTCCCACTCATTTCTCTTTTCTCTGCTCTTGAGAAAGGATTTGCTATCAGCCATTTACCCTTGGGTACAAATTCTCCTGCTTATGGGTTGATAGAACTCTAATTGATTATCACCACCATCATTATCATCATCATCACCATCATTGTCACCATCATCATCACCATCATTATCACCATCACCACCATCATCATCATCACCATAACTATCATCATCACCATTATCATCATCATAACACTTATCGAGAGCTTATTCTGGGCCAGTTTCTGTTGCAATTGCTTTTCATGTGTCAACATCTTTAACCTTCATGTCAACCTTTTGAGATAGGAACTTAAAAAAAACCTCTATCATATAATTGAGAAAATTGAGAGTTAAGTAACTTGCTCAAAGTCATACAGCCAGTAGCAGAGCTGAGATTCAAACCCATACAATCCACTCCAGAGTTCTTAATCTTAACAATTGAGTTCCTACTGTGCACCAGTCACTGTGCCATGTTACTTTCAGTCCTTATACAAACATGCCAGGTAGGACAGAGGTTTCAATGGCTTGATCAAGGCCACACAACCAGCAAGTAGGAGAGCAGAACTTCAGATGCTCTACGATGCTGGATCCTGGCATCAAAAGCTTTGTTCCTTGGTAAGAAATGTCAGGTCTAAAGAAAGGTAGAGAGAGTTGGTAGTGATGGAGGTTGGAGGAAGGACCCTAAAATCATACCATGTATGCAGTCACTTTTTTTTTTTTTTTTTTTTTTTTTGCTGAGGAAGACTCGCCCTGAGCTAACATGTGTTGCCAATTTCCTCTATTTTATATGTGAGCTGCCACCAAGCATGACCATTTACAGATGTGTGGTATAGGTCCTCTCCTGGAAACCAAACCTTGGCTGCTGAAGTGGAATGCACCAAACTTAACCACTAGGCCACCGGGGCTGGCCTGGCAGTCACCTCTTCTGCTCCCAGTGAGTGATCACTAGCAGGTAACTCCAAGATGCTGGCCTTTCTACATGGGCATGGCTCCTTTAGAGGCCATGAGAGTAGCCCTGGCTGAGCTCCCTTTCTTACGTGGCTGTGGCTGAGACCCGGGGCAATCCCCATTTACTCCCTTCACAGCCCCTGCAGACACAGGGGGCTCCAGCTGTTCCAGAGAAACTCAACTGCTTTGTGGGTTCAGGGGGATCCTAGGCTTGTGGTTATTGATCTCTTCCTGCTTCCGGCTGTGAGGTATGCACTCCCAGTCCGTGCCTCTGCCTTGGTGGTTGAATGTCATGATCGAGAACAGACTTTTGGAATTGGGGCTATTTGAATACTAGATCTGCCACCTCTTGGCTGGGTGACATTGGGCACATTACTTCATCTTTCAGAGCCTCGGTTTCCCTATCTGTAAAATGGCAATAGGGACACCTACCTCCAGGGCTGTTATAAGGATGGACAATGATGCCAATGAAGCACCCGCACCATGCCTGACACGTAGTAGCTGCCCAATGGACGTGACGAATCGGTATTGATCCAGGAGCTCCCTGGGCTCCCCTCCAAGAAGGTAACAGTTAAGAAGAAGCTGCACGCCCTCCCCTGAGGACCCTGCCTGCACGGTGCCCACCAACTGGGGACCCACCTTCTGGGCGTAGGAGAGCTGGTTGTAGGTTGCCATGGTAGCAGCTTCGTTGGCACAGGCCTCTCTGGCCTTGTTGAAGGTCAGCTTGTACTGGCCCAGCGGGGAGCGTAGATGGAACACGCCAACGGTGGTGTCTGGAAGGGAAGGAGAGGAATCGTCCTTGTCAGCCTGCCAGCTGGGCAGCGCTTCCCTCAAAGGACGTTCAAAGTGGAAGGCCAGCTGTCTCCAAGGGCGTCTTGGGAAGCACTCCCCTCTGAGATGTGTTGAAGTGCATCGTTTAAAATATTGATTTCTTTTCTAACTATAAAAGTGGCACGTGCTCATTGTACAAATCTGGGCCACACAGAAAATAAGAAAAGTAACAAACAAAAATCACCTATAATCCTACTCGCTGGAAACAATCATTACTTCATGGCTAGCATTTTGGCGCACTTCCTTCCAGAATTTTTACTTTGTTTTTTGTAACTTTTCATTTTGGCATAATTTCAAACTTTTCCAGTCTTTTTTCCCTATTCATTTACATATCACATATATTACAAATGTGGCAGCATACTGCAAGTAGAGTTTTTAGAAATATTTTTTTATAACAACATTAAATCATAATTATTTCCCAATATTATAAATTTTTGCTGGCAACATGATTCCTCCCTGTTACCTTGGGGTCATGGCCTTGATAGGATGCTCTGTCTCCTCCTCATTGCCCCCTCCTTCTCAGCTGACCCTTGAGAATTCTCTGCTGTCCATGCTGTCCCCCCAGAAGAAACACCTTGCCAGCTCCTCTGCATTTGGCTCAGTTCAAATATCTTTCAAATCTCCACGTAGTTCCAGGCCTCTGTTAGGCTTCTCTGAGGGAGGACTCCCTCTCTCATCCTACCTAGAGATCTTTCCCTTCTCTGACTACGCTTTAAAAAAATCTTTTTTTATTGTGGTAAAATATATATAACATGCAATTTACCCTTCTGACCATTTCAAATGTACAATTCAGTGATATTCAGTACATTTACAGTGTTGTACAACCAGCATCACTATCCATTTCTAGAACTTTCCATCATTCCAAACAGAAACTTGGTACCCATTAAATAATAACTCTCCATGTCCCCCTCCGCCCAGCCCCTGGTAACCTCTATTCTACCTTCTGTCTCTATGAATTTACCTATTATAGGTACCTTATATGTGTGGAATCATACGATATTTGTCCTTTTGTGTCTGGCTTATTTCACGTAGTATAATGTTTCCAAGGTTCATTCGTGTTGTAGCTTGTACCAGAGTTCCATTCCTTTTCAAAGCTGAATAAAATCCATTGTGTGAATATACTACATTATGTTTCTATATGCATTTGTTGATGGACATTTGGGTTATTTCCACTTCTGGCTGTTGTGAATAATGCTGCTGTGAACACGGGTGTACAAATATCTGAGTCCCTGCTTTCAATTTTTCTCTATTCTTTCTCTCTCACTTCACTTGCACCATCAGCATAAGATAAACTGTTGTCTTCTATCTTATGACTTTCTTTTCCTGGCCTTATTAATTAAAAAAATTTCCTCAACTATATTTGAGGGGAATCTCCTTTCAAGGGGACAATATCATATATCCTACATATTTCCCCCGCATATATACATACTCTATCTCACCCCCAAAAGGGATTTGTGGTGTCTTAGGACTTTATGTATGTTATGGACTGAGTGTCTGCGTCCCCCCAAATTCATATGTTGAAATCCTAACCCCCAATGTGATGGTGGTAGGAGGTGGGGCCTTTAGGAGGTGATTAGGTCATGAGGGTAGAGCCCTCATACATGGGCAGATGCCAGAGAGCTCTCTTGTCCCTTCTGCCACTTGAGGATACAATGAGAATATGTCAGTCTGCAACCCGGAAGAAGGCCCTCATAGATGCTACCATGCCGGCACCCTGGACTCTGACCTCCAGCCTCCAGGATGCACAGAAGTAAATTTCTGTTGTTTATAAGCCGCCCAGCCTATGGTACTTTGCTGTAGCAGCCCGAATGGACCAAGACAGTACCCAACAGATGTTAAGTCAATACTTATTGAGATGTATAAAAACTGCCTCGCTAAAATGACCAGGTCTGTAACACAAACCAAACCAGTCAGAGGCATCTGATAAACCTGATCGGTCAGAATACGCAGTGCCCTGAATCACTTTCTGAACCACCGAAGTCCCTTCTTGCCCTGGCTCAGAATTATGTTTGTCGTCCTTTTTTGGCTTTCCCCCATTAGCTTTTCAATGTCCTATCTCCCACACTCTGCACTTCTACTTGGCTTTTTACTTTATTGTGTGTTATGATTCTTAGTTTTATTATACCTGTGGGTTTATTATAAGCCATTCAAATCATCCTTGGACGTGAATGGGATGTATGCCAACCAATGTGCTTATGTGCAATGGGATATGTGCCAATCAAAACAGCTGCTAAGAAATTGCTTCTGCATGTGGCAGGCACTTCCTCTTTGTTATTGAAAGCTTAAACTAGGCTCCTTAGAGTCAGTTCCAGTCAACAGGTGCAAGGGTTACTAAGCAACTTGGGGAGGGCACGTATCAGGAAGATTCACGGTAGCTGACCTTTGAGCTCCCTTCTGGTTCTAATGGCTCAGGGTCCAACACTGGGTTTATTCCTCCCCTCCACGACAGAAGCCTGCTGCCTCCTGGGCGCTGGGGCCTGGGCAGTGATCAGGCTGTTTGGACCCGGTTTTTAATTTTTTTGTCCTTTTGCTCTTGCACAGGTCCCTTCCCCAAGCCTGAAGCCCAGGGGCTTTGAGCCGGCAGTCCCCAGCCCCACTGACCCTGGAAGTGGAGGTCGGCACAGCTGGCGTCGGCGTGGCACTGCCCGTTGTCCTGCAAACAGCGATCAATGGGCAGCTGCTCCGGCTCACAGTCCACCCCGGTTCCCACGTAATGACTTTTACATTCACACTTGTGCTTGCCCTGTGGGGAGAGTGGGAGAAGATTAAAAAGCCCCCTCTCTAGGACCCCAGGGCCCCCGAGAGCTCTGCGGGCCGCCCTCCTGCATAGGGGATGCTCAGAAGGACCAGGAAAAATGCCTCTGCTGTCCAGGGGAATTCAGTTGCTGCTTCGTCTTGCTTTTGTACAGGTTCACGGTGAAACACCATCCTTTACTTCTCAGCTCCAATGTGGCTGCCTCCGAGAGACCCCACCTTGCCCTCCCTAAATAAAAGAGCTCTCTTGGTCCCTTGTATCACATTGGCCAGATTAACGTTCTTCATGACTCTCGGTTCCCTCTGAAAGTGTCCTGTGCATTTCTCTCTGCACTGAGCACTGTCCCCTCCCTCTGCTCGTATATAAGCTCTTTATCGCGACATCCCTGGTACCTGCAACAGCACATAGTGGGTGTTTGATCACCGTTCGTTGAATCAATGAAGGATCTCATTTATCCTCACAACAGTCCTATGAGGTCTGCATTATTATTCGGTCCACTTTGCCAACGAGGAAACTGAGACTCAGAGAGATTAAGTAGCCAGCCCCAGGCCACACAGCGTCTAAGTCCAGGAGCGAAGTCTCAGAGTCTGTCTGACTCTGAGTTCACGTTTATAACCTTTATCACCCACCATCTTCTCTTCCCAACAGATAAACAGGGCAACTGGGCACCGATTCTATACTAAGAAGACTTGTGAGTGTCCAAATTGCACTTTTCCTGACAGTACCTACCAACTTTTTTGGTTTTAATGAACTTTTTATTTTGAATAATTTTAGATTTATAGCAAAGTTGCAAAGATAGCACAGAGAGTTCCCATAGACACCTCACCCAGTTTCCCCTAATGTTAACATCTTCCATCACCATAGTGCCTTAGTCACAACTCAGAAATCAGTGTCGCTACATTACTACGACCCACAAAAAAGACTTTCTGTGGATTTCATCAGTTTTTCCTCTGATCCTTTATCTGTCTAGGATACCACCTTGCATTTAGCTCACAGACCTAACAGGAAATAGACAGAGGTGGGAAGAACGTTTAGAAGAGGTCAAAGGTAAGCAGAGCCCACGGCAGGTGGAGAAGCAAGGCTGAGCGAGGCCCGAGAAGCTGCTCCCAAATTTCCCCAGGGAAGGGAGACTCACCGGGCCCGTCATCCTGCAGGTGGCGTGCTCATGACACCCGCCATTGAGGCCGTCCGCACAGGGGTCTATCTCTGTGCAGCTGCGCCCGTCTCCCCGGTAGCCCTTTGGGCAGCTGCACGAGACCTTCGTGCCCTTCTGGGAGCACTTGGCCACCGTCGCACAGCCCCCGTTGTTCTGTTTGCAGAAATCCACAACTGCAAGAGCAGGGGAGGGAGGGCTCAGTGAACCACCGTCTGTGTCACTGGGGCTTCAGATCGGGGGCACGGGTCACCCTAGGACCGGTGGCGTTGGGGAGTAAATGGGCCCCGACATGTCGGCGCCTCTCCCGCTCTGTGCTAGCCTTTGCAAACACTGACATCCTGTGGCTAATACCCTCACAGACCAGGCCTGATGGCCTCTGTCCCCCTCTGCTCCCATGTCACATACGTTTAGGCTCCACTTTGGTAGTTTTCTGAATAAGTTCGGGTGTTTAATGTTAGGACAGTGTGTGTGTGTGTGTGTGTGTGTGTACCGTTAGCACACTATTGAGCACCTTGTGGGATGGACACTGTTACCCCCATTCTACAGATGAGCAAACTGAAACTCAGGGAGCTTAACTGACCTGACAAAGGCAAAACAGCTCTAAGGTGGCGGCCTGGGACTTACACCCAGTGGGTTTGGCTCCACAGCCTGTGCTTTCCCTACAGTGCTATGCTGCCTCTGATCACCTTTGTTTTCACAATCCCCCAAATTTCAACCCAATAATAGATTAGCTCTAGCCTCAGGAGTAGCTTGAGAGCTGTTTGATTTCTCTTGCCTGCCTTTTTGCTGGAGTTGTGACAGCCACTTGAGACCCTGAGAGAATGGACATGAGGACAAAAGACCCCTCCTCAAGAATGGCACGGCAGAAAGACAGAAACTGGGTCTTTACTGCCACTGTTGAGCGCTCACCCACTTCTGGACTGCCCTGTAGCAGATTACAAAGCGGCAGGTATAGCAAGATCTCATTTTTGTAATGAAAGTCTGTATCTCCACATGAATATTTATTCATGAAAACAGTTAGAAAGTACTTGTGGCCAAGACTGGCAGCTTTCCCTTGATACCTACTGTCTTCTTTTTCTAAAGTAATAGATTTTTAGCTGGCCTCATGGTTGCCCAACCAAAGACCAGATTTCCCAGGCTCCCTTGCAGCTAGGTGTGACAAATGATGATGGTCCAGCCAATGGGATGGGAGCAGACAGGATTTCAGCAGCTTCTAGCTGTATCCTTAAAGGGAAGGAGGTTTGCCTCGTTCTTCTCTCTCTCTATCCTGCTGCCTAGGATGTGCTTATGGAAGTGGCCATCTAGGGCCAGGCAAGTGAGAGATGGCAGAGCAACAAGATAGAAGGAGGCTGGGCCCCCAGATGACCTTTCAAAGTGAAACCCTAGGTTGCCTCTATCAAAACTGTTATTTAGAATAAAAATAAGCATCTCAACCCCTGTCTTGTTTATGCCACTGTTCATCTGGGTCGCCATGAGGCTGTGTGGCTGAACCTATATCCTAACTGCTAAAGACAGACACTTTAATGTTCAGAATGGTTCTCACTGAGTGGTGACAGTATGTGTAGGTTTAAAATTGCTGTTGTTTTTTAAATACCGTAGTACATTTTCTGAATTTCTTTAAGTACAACTGGATGACTTGTAGCATTACAAAAACACTACAAAATAAAGTGCCTCACAGTTTGCAAAGCAGTTTCAAAGCCATGACCTGGGAGGTAGGCAGGTCAGATGTGAACAAACCCATCAAGTTGCAGAGACGGGAGGTATTGCCAAGTGGCCCAGGCAGGAAGTAGAAGGGCCAGGCACTCTGACCTGATCCGGCTCTGCTCCTGCACCACGCAGCTATTTCACACATGCTCAAAGGGGACCCACCTGTGCATGTTATTCCGTCACCTTCATAATTCAGCTTACACTCACACGTGTTGTTCTCCTTACAGGTGGCATGAGCAGAACAAGGAGGAGTGCACACTGGGGCCAAAGCTGCAAAGCAAAAGGTCACCATTCATCCTGCACTGTGGTATGAAGAGCTGGGACCCACCTAAGGCATCTTCCCCAGAGTCTCTGAGCTCCACTGTGTTTCAGAAGTGGTCCCTTGCAGCGGGAGGATGCACGTGACTTGCTAAGGTCCCCCAGCCTGGAGATTCTGAGAGTCCAGAATTACTCCTGTATATTAAGACATTATCTCTACAACATTATCCAGATTAAGATGCAAATGTGTTACCTTTAGGGGCAACCAATTAAAACTTTATACTTCAAAATTTGCTAGCAGAGATGAATTTGACTGCTTACCTCTCCGGCCCTAAGAGCAAGGGGTTCAGATGGAGATGGTTATATTGGGGGAGAAGTTCCATGGCTTTCTGAGGGCACCAGTGAGCCTGGGAGAAGTCTGGAGCTTTGGTGATTGGATGGGGCTGCAGGGTCAGCAGGCGGCATGAAGCCGTGGCTGGCGGAGGAGGGGAAGGAGGACGAACTGAAGTTAAGGGTACTACTAGGATTCTGGAACTTCAAGTTGCTAAGACCCATAGGAAGAGCTTCGTCATGCCCTTCCGACCCCAGGGAGGGTGAAATGACAGTGATTCGCACTGGATAATTCAAGCTTCACATCTCAGACCTTCCACCAGCACACAGGGCTTTGGGTATGACAGAGGCCTCACAAAACTGCTCAGTAAGGATCAAGATTCTGACGATGGTGATAATGGTGACACCGATAATGGCAGCTACTGTTTTTGAGCGCCCACATACACTGGGCACTTCAAAACACCATCTCTGACCCTCACAACACTTCTCTCCCTGCAGAGTACCATACACTTCTAGTTATGGATGAGCACGTCAAGTCTCAGAGAGGGCGGTGTATCTAAGGCCGTTCGTCTGGTAAGTAACAGGATCAAGGGTCAGATCCCGGTTTTCTATGTGTGTTTCCTATGAAACCACTTGACCTATGTCTGTACACCTCTGGGCCCAGGACCACTATCCCAAGGGACCATTCCTGCCCAACTCTGTATTCTTTGCCTGAGGTGGTCCTTCCACGATTGCACAGGACTGCATGCTGGTTTCATGGGTTTGCATGAAATCTTTTCATCTAATTTTCATTCAAGTCACCAAACCTCCCGAGGCCTGGGGCCACACATCCAAATCAGCTTTTCCTTGTGGAAAAGGGAACACCTGCTTTGCTGGTTTTTTCAGGTGTTGCTCAGACCCCCAACCCTCAGTGGGATGCTCTTGGCAGGGCCTGCAGCAGGGTGGTGCTGCCAGCAGCTGACCACTCCCACGACAGACCTGTCTGAGTGTCACAGAAGCGGCCGGTCCACCCCGTTTCACAGACACACTGCCCGGAGCCTGTGACCCCATCGTCGCACTCTCCGTGGTCCGAGCAGCCACAGGCTGTAAAGCAAATTGAGTGTGATCAGTCATCAGTGATTGAAATCCAGTCAACCTGCTCACTGGCCACCTGTTGGCTATGTTGTCAGTGTGGGAGGCACCATGCTTATGCCATAGTCATTCATTCATTCATTCAAACATTCAAAAAATAACTTATTCAGTGGCCATCATGGGGCAGACACCACCAGGCAATGAAGTTACAGTGGAAAACATACGACATAAGGCCGCTGTTCTCATGGAACTTGCAGTTTAGGAGTGACCGGCTATTGAACATGTAATTATAATATGGTGAGAGTTATAAAGACAGAAGTTGAGGGTGTCATGGGTATGGAACAGAATAGAAGGGGGAGGAAACCTTATCTGGGAACAGAGAAATCTAGTTAACAGTAGAATCTTCAAGAGATGCGCCAATTCTTCCACTTCTTGCCCCTACAACACTACCAGCCCAAGGCACCAGCGCTCACCGAGCTGGGTGCGGTAGCTTCCCCAGAGTCGGCCCTGCTTCTGCTCTTGTTGTCCTACAGGGCAGCTGGAGCAATCCTTTCTAATGTGCTCAAGACACTGCTCCATTCACAGTCCTCCACGGCTGCCCATCACACTGAGAATAGATGCTGAAGACCCGTCTCTGGCCAAGAGGTTCCTATGTTATCTGGCCTCTGGTGACCTTCAGATTTCATTTCCTTCCTCTCTTCCTCTTCTTTGCCCCTCTGCTCAGCCACCCTGGCTTCCTGGCTGTTCCTTGCATGCCCAGCTTGCTCCTGCCTCGGGGCCTTTGCACTTGCTCATCTCTCTTCTAGGAAAGCCATTCCTCAAGTCTGTGCTGTCCGGTACAGTGGTCATTCATTACACATGGCTATTTAAATTTAAATTAAGTAATATAAAAAAGTTGGTTCCTCAGTCACACATTTTGAGAGCTCAGTAGCCACATGTGGCTAATGGCTACCATTCCTGATGGCAGAGTTGTAGATTTCCAGCATCACTGAAAATTTGACTGGACAGAGCTGCTGTTGAAATCCACATGCCTGGCCCCGACACCTTTCTTAGGTCTCTACTCAGATATTCCCAGTGGGAGATGTCTTTGAAAACAGTACCTCTCTTCTTTCTGCCTCTTCTTCACCTGCTTCTGTTTCTTTATAGCCTTTGTAACTATTTTTGTTTCTGTAGTTTTTATCTGTTTTCTCCCTTTGAATGTACATTCCTTGAGAGCTGGGATTCTGTCTCCTCCCCACACCACTGTAACCCTACAACTTAGGACCATTCCTGGCTTTTGAGAAAGTCACTTAAAGGCACTCTTTGTGCCTCAGTTTCCTCCTCTGCTAAGTGGGGATAATAATAGTGCCGACCTCCAAGGGTTGTTGTGAGGATTACATGGTAAAACATATCTGCCTGGTGCAGAGTAGGCACTCCACAAACGTTAGCTATGAATATTTGTAAGGATTCAGTAAATACATGTTGGTTGAATGACTGACTGAAGGAATGTGGTTCAGCCACAGCTTGCCGTGGGGGCTGCAGGGGATGTGAGTTTCACTTCCAGAGATGATGCTCTTTCAGAGGATGGAAGCTGGGAACACATCCAAGGAGGGGAAAAGAGTGGAAGAACAGGCAGATGGGAGGTGGGTGGCCAGGAGAGAGGGGAAAAGGATGCTTCCAGGTTGAGTGGATGGTGTGGATGGGGACAGGGAACACACAGCTGAACATCAGGCTAAAGCACAGGGGATGCGGGGCACATACGCTGACAGTCTGGTCCGAATCTCCCCGGCCAGCACAGCTCACATGCCGTCCCATTGAAGCCAGTGTTGCATTTACACGTTCCCGTGGCCGAGTACTGATCAAGACAGACACCCCGATTATTACACGGGGTATCCGGTCCTCCAGGGCAGGCTGGAAGAGAGGAAACGGCTGTGACTCAACAGTCTCCCCAGACCCAGAGCAGCTCAGCGCCCTTGTAAATGTGCTGCTAACCCATCCTCAGCTGTGGGTTCTGAACTCCATTAGCCCAGAGGGACCGTGGCCCTGGGGACACACCCACATAGTGTCGCTCGATGTTTAGGGCAAGCTGCTGGCCTACGGGATGTGAACTTCAGTGTATCTGATTGGATTCTACCTTGGAGGGTGATATACTGAACCACACACTGTATCTGGGGGTCAGGAGACCTGGATTTGAGTGGATCTGGGCTAAACAATGAAATTGCTCTGAGCCTCAGTTGTCTTAGCTGGAGGTGATGATGATGATGACACAGCACCCACTTGACCTACAGCACACTGTGACTTTGGGATCAAATGAGGTACTGAGAGCATTTTGAAAATACAAAGCACGGATCCAATATAAGGATGGCCTTGATTTTTATGAATGGTCCCTTTTTTAGTGATGGAAAGTGGAAGCTGAGCTGGGTGATTGCGTGGACTCTCAGCCCAGAATTTTCTCAGTTGGACCATGAAGAATGGAGCTTCCATGGTAGTTAAAACCATGGCTTCTGGAGACACACTGTAGGACCATGGGCTTGCCTCTTATCCTCTCTGCGTCTCCATTTTCTCATCTGTAAAATGGGGATGACAATGGAATCTACTTCTTAGGGGTTGTTGCAAGGTTTAAATGTATGATATGCATGGGAAGTAGCACTCAATAGAACACATGGCAGATGGGAAGGGCCACGGCATTGGTTAGGCATCTGTTGTTGATCTATTACTGGCTAGAAGGCGTATCTAGACGCAGGAGTTTCAGGAGGGGCCTAAATGCCCTTTGGCAAGGAGGCAAGAGGGGGGTGATGTTACACAGCCTCTAACAGGACGGTTTTCAGGAAAGAACGGCCCCCACACATCATGTGAGTTGAGCATCCTGCCAGTTCTTTTAGATGTATTTAAACTCACGGGCTCCTCAGTATCATGGACTAGCATCAAAAATGAAATACGGTGTTTCTAGCACCATGGGAAATGTCTTATGCTATAATGTTAAGCAAAACAGTACGGCCCACAATTACCATCTATGCACAGAATTTCAACTCTTTAAAAAACAAAATACGATGAAAGAAAAAAGTAGAAGGCAGGCTACACGACTCTTCAGAATGATTGCTTTTGGATCTTATTTGAGGAGAGTGATTAGGCGCGATGCACCCCCACCTCCCGAGCCCCCTTTACAACTTCAGTACTTTCAGAAGCTGCAGAGCAATGGCACAATCCTTTCAGAATCGCGAGGCGGTAAGAGGCGCCCTCACCCTGACAGTCTCGCCCGTAGTAGCCCTTGCAGCACCTGGGGAGCTGCATCACCAGGATGCATTGCTGCTGGCAGCCTTCCAGGTTCCTCTTGAAGGACAGGTTGTACAGACATCTCTGCTTCATGCCCTGAAGGAAGAGAGCCAACCATCCCTCCGCCCCCACTGCAGGACCTGGGCTCTTGGGCTCCAGTCCGCCCCCAGTGGAGGATCCGGGGTACTGCCGAAGTCGAAAACGGGACTCAAGGCTGTGAGCCCCTTATGGGAAAATTCCTTTCTTGGGGACATAAATAGGCAAATGAGTGGGAGAGGGGGCAGAGCTAGACTCCCCATGGAAAGATCTCTCCTCTGTCTTAAGAGGAAGGACTTGCTGACCACTAGAGCTGTTTGCAAAAGGTGTGGTTGCCTGGGGAGGGAGTCCGGGAGAGGCAGCTTTCTATCATGGGCGGGGTCTATGGCAAGGCCCCCAATTACCAGTAGGGAGGGTATGCGTCATTTTGTTTTGTAGGGGTGTTTCTGTTAGAGTTTTTCCTAGTGGAGTAGAGAGAACTTGGCTTTGTAATAAGTAATACAATCAATATTCAGTGAGCGCTTACTATGTGCCAAGCTCCATACCCACATTTTAAATCTTACTTTTTCTAATAACCACACACAGAATTGTTACTACCTCCATTTTACAGAGGCAAAAACGTATAGATTAGGTGACTTGCCAAAGCTTACCCCGTGGAATTTGACCCCATATCTGTGGACTCCAAATTTCATTGGCTTAAGCATTACTCTTACATTGCTTTCCGGGCTCTCATCCTAGCTTTGCTCCTTACTCTGTGTGGCCTTGGGCTGATTGCTTACCCTCTCTGAGGGGAAGTGGAGGTGATAATAGCTTCCCATGAGTGTTCTAATGAGGAATAAGGATAATGTATAAATAAAAGGCCCAGCACAGAGCCAGGGACACGGACAGCAGCCAACAGAACGCAGCTATTATTTCTATAATGAAAATTATCTTTGAAGTCCCTTCCAGGTCTACAATTCCATGATGTTTCTAGACAGTTCCTAGAAGATGGGTAGTGGGTTGACAGGTTGCCTGGGCTAAGAATGTTCATCTCTCATCCTAGGGGCCTGGTTGTTCAAAGAATCACATAAATTGGGCTTATATGACACACTCAGAGACACACACGCACACATACACCTACCAGAAGACTGGGGCCAGATAATGAAAGAAACGTACTGCCCTCCAAATGTTAGCACCGCATTCATAATTACCTTTGGTTTAGTCCCTCTCGGGCAGCTGGGAGGACTGACACAGCTCCCACAATCTCCCTAGTATGCAAGAAAAGAAACACTCAAAAATCAAGAATATTGGAAAACACCAGGAAGTGTCCGTGGTCAATGCCCTGATGAGTTGACTAAGACCTTAATTAATCTTGACTAAGATTCTGGCTGAGATCAAGAATTTAAAAGCAAACACACTGCAACTTTGCCATGGAGAATTCTGAAGGTCTGTCTTGGACCTCGGCTCCTTGGTTTAGTTCTTTGAGGTGGGGCGTTCCCTGTTACACAGAGCTGGACCAGGGCGGTGTCACGTGGCATAGTTGCGGTGGGAAATGTGGACGCATTTGGCCAATCACACACTTCCTCCTTAGTTCTCTGATCTATACAATAGGGAGAGTAATCGCTGCTGCTGTCTGATCTTCAGGGGTTTGTGGAGGGAAAATGATGAACTGAGTAGGTGTGTGTGAAGATGCTTTGGAAGTCAAGAAGGCCACAACCTCTACAGTAGAAAGGACAACTGGTTTTTCATCTCCTACTTTGGCTGACTGCTATCTGAATAATTTGGGATATTTATCGAATGCCTACAAAGTGCCAGGTCCTGAAATCAACTGGTGACAGTCTTTGCTATGTAAGTCACTTCACCTCTTTGAGACTCAATTTCCAAATCTCCCTAATAGAGCTGACGGTAACTACTTCCCTTATTGGATTCTTGTGGGTGAAAGATGGGCACTGAGTCAGATGGCTGGCTCAGATGCTGTACTCAGTAAATGGTACTGGATGGATGAGTGAGTGAAAGGTGAAAATGCCTCATACAGTACAGGGCCCAGGACAGAAGTTCAATCAATGTTGTTAAATGAATGGATGAGTAAATGAATGGAGGGGTGGATGGCATATAATTTTAGACTGAACTGTATGAAATAGCCACACTCTGTCAAATATGGCAATTTCGCATAGTTTAAGCTGGCAGAAGCTCAAAAAGTGTTTGTTGAATGAATGAGTGAATGACTGGGTGCATGGGTGGGTTTGAAAATGACTGGCGCAAGAGCTGGCACATGGTTGGTAACCAATGCTGTTTCCTTAATGGTGAGGGAATGAATGGATGCAGGGGTGGGCGGATAAATGAGAAGTGCAAGGCCTGTATAGGGCTAAGTAGACACTTGTGGATTCTGAGTCTGGAGAACACTGTCATTTGGCCCTCAGCTCTCTTGGGTCCTGGGCTCACTGAGGACCAGCCCTCAGTGGTTTCACAGCAGGGTCCATGCTGGGCCATGTGTGCTGTTCTTTGCCCCAAGGTTCTCTGACTACGGTATTGATTTTAGGACTGACCGAGATGTCAAATGTGGCAAAAGTGTCACAGCGACCTCCCAGCGTGGGATCAATCAGTAGACAGTCAATGCCGTAGGCCACGCCCAGGTCAAATAAGAGCTCCCGTTGCACAATTCTGCACCTTTGGTCATTCAGGAAGAGCTGGCCCTGAGAGAGAGAGAGAGAGAGAGGGGGAGAGAGAGAGAGAGAGAGAGAGAGAGAGAGAGAGAGGGGAAACAGTCAACAATCCTCAGACTTCTCTCTTTCCTTGGCTGTATAAAATGGCCAGTACCTGCAAGACTCAGCAAGAACTAAGAATACAAATATATAGACGAGCAAACACCCAGCATGTGGGATGTGCCAGGTCCTGCTCTACATGCTTTACCTGTGCAAATTCTTTTAACCCTCACAACAACCCTACGATGTAGCTCCTGTTACTAGTGTCCCCATTTACAGAGGAGGACCCCGAGGCAGTGAGAGGTTAAATGACTTGCCCAAGGTCATGCAGCCAGTAACTGGGTGTGCAGGCATTCATACCCGGGCAGTCAGCCTCCGAGCCCACACTCTTGGCCACTCTGCAACACTGCCTCTACCCATGTAGAGACAGTGGCAGTGGGGGTGAGGCGGTGGCACAGGGATGACCTGGCTGTAGTTCAGGATAAATTCTGTTGACGTGGCCACTTCATGTGCATACCCCAGTTTTCTTATTTCATGCCAGAACTTGGCCTTGGTACCACCTTCTTTCCAGGATATAAAGTGATGGGCTTTAACTTTCTCATGATGATCATTTCTTTTCTCACATACTAGGCATTGTCCAAACTGTGTTTTAGATAAATTGTTTCATTTAATCTTGCAACAATTGTAAGGCTTTCTTCCCTAAGGTCCACCCAGCTAGTAAGTTGATGGACACATTTCCCCCAGAAGCAAAATGCTTTTAGAAAGTTCTGTAAAAAGAAAAAAGATAAGTCTCAGCATCTGTCGATGGGATGGGCACAGTGTGATTCAATGGGAAGAACACTGGAAACTGGTTAAAGTCTTCTACTTCCACTTACATGCTGTGTGACTATGAGCAAGTCAGCGAACTTCTCTGAATTCTAATTTTTCATCAAGGAAATAGGATTACTGATTCCATTGTGTAGGGTTGTTATAAAGATGGAACTGAATAACACATCGCACAGTGCACTGAAAGCTGAATTAGCATACAGAAGGAGCAGTGGACATTTTTATTATACTTCTCTGATAGGTGTCTGCTTGGTCTATGGAGATGGTGCAGCTGACTCAAGAGTGTGAGTACATTGGGATAACTTTCCAGAAGTTGGAACGTAAAGATGCTAACACTCCTCATTTTTAGTAGTAAATTCAAAACAATTCCAATCCAAATACCAAAGGGATTCTGGCTGGTTATAAGATACAAACAGAATGTTGTACGGGACTCTTCAGAAGCCTCCTTGAAGGGAATCAGTTCAGCTGGGAGCTGCATCCCTTTTGCCCTTCCTCCTTCCTACTGCCTGGAAAGTGGACATGGTGGCTGGTGCTCCAGCAGCCATGTTGGACCTTGAGGTGACTTTGGGGCTGGAAACATGTGCGGCAGAGGAGAAGGACAGGAGGAGCTCTCCCATTGAGCCATCATACTAACTCTGAATTGGCTACCTCCAGATTTCTTTTACAAGTGAGATAAACCCTTATATATTTAAGCCACTGTCATTTTGGATTTTCCCTTATACACAAGATATAGGAGGTAGCTACTATTATCCCGTCAGACCTATCAATCACATGGAATTACAGGAAGGTAAGATTGTTCAGGAACTAGCCAGGGAAGGTAAAAATGGCAAACTGCGTTTGTTGGCTGATCTAGGTAGGCAGAGCCCAGAGCTGGCTCTGACTGCCAAGAGAGGGCTGGAAGTGAGGCCGCAGCAGGGCTGGGAAGGGAGAAAGGAACGACAGTGTGTTTCCCACTGTCCCACTCCCTCCCAGGGAGGCGTCTCATACTGAAAAAAATGCTCTACAAAAATAAATCAATAAACAAAATAAAAAGAGAAAAAGAAAGAAAGGAAACAAGAAAAAGGAAAAAAAAAAACCACCACAAGCTGCTCTGCACAAGGGTAGGGGGGCTCCCTGCCACCTGCTCCCAGGGCTTGGGCTGGCCAGGATTGCTCCACTTTCTTACCCACTTACTCACTCTCAGGAGAAGCGCCCCTGAAGGCCCTGAGAGAAAAGAGCTTGCAGTCAATGGAAAACAATGCCCATCTCCTGGAAGGGGCAGCGGTTGGGGCATGCCGGTAATGTGTTCCCAGTCCCCACCTGGGTGACAACACTCACAATATCACTGCCAGCTCCACACTTCACGCTCAGCTCCGAACCTTGCAGGGTCTTCCAGGTGGCAGATCGGAGGAGATCCACTGCTGAAACCTGTGGGAGCGAGGGTGCCACACTTCATACCCCAAATCTGGGCTGAAGACGGGCCCGGAGGAGCCTTGCCAACAAACCATTTCAGATACAAGTTATCCAAGAGTTCTAACAATTCCAGCTCTAAAATGACAGTAGATGGAATCAAAAGGAAGAATAATCTTGGGCTCTCTAGCACAGTGGAGATTCCTCCTGTAGGGAAAGTCTCTGCTGGCCGGGCTGGTTTCAGTCACCCTTCCATCTCCCCTCTGTGCTTGGAGGCCGTGGAAGATGCTGCCTTGGTGTATGAAGATACGGCAGGATCACTGGGTTAGGGAAATGGTACAGGGTACCGCTATGGGTAGAACTGTGTCTCCCCAAAAGCTTTATTGAAGTCCTGACCCCCATTACCTCAGAATGTGACCTTACTTGGAAATAAGATCAGTGCAGAGATAGCTAGTTAAGAGGAGGTTATACTGGAGTAGGGTGGGCCCTGAACCCAATACGACTGGTGTCCTTAGGAGAAGAGAGAAGAAGAGAATGCCATGTGAAGACACAGAAACAAACAAGGAGAAGACGGCCATGTGACAACAGAGGCAGAGACTGGAGAAATGCATCAACGAGCCAAGGAACGCTAAAGATTTCCAGCGACCCCCAGGAGCGAGGAGAGAAGCGTGGAACAGATTCTCCCTCAGGAGGAACAGCCTTGTCGGCACCTTGGTCTTGGACTTCTAGCCTCCAGAACTCTGGGGAAATCAATTTCTGTTGTTTTAAGCTGCCCAGTTCGTGGTAACTTGTTACGGAAGCTCTAGGAAACTCACACAGGTCCTATGGGTTCACCAAAGTTAGGGCATCTGGCTTTCCTGTATTGGATAGACTCCCTCCTGGGGAGAGACGTGGATCCTGGTGGAGGACTGACAGTGACAGGGTTTTAGCAAGAGCTGCCACGTTCCTATGAGATCCTGCTTCCTGCATCACAGAAGATCAGTTCAGGGCAAACTGACTGCAGCTGTGTCACCCAGCCCTTTGCCTAGAAGTTCTGGAACTGGGAGAGGATGAGTCCATCCGGAGGAACACTGGAACTGTCAGCAGCAGCCGTTTCGCCGTGTGAAGCAGGGAAGAGAAAAAGCAGATCTGCAGTACAGGAGAGGAATGATGCTCTTGGGTATCGGTTAGAGTTGGAAAAAGACAGTGGTAGGTTGGAGAAACAGAACCTGCAGGGGCCCACCAAGCACAGCCAGTCAGAGGGCGGGGATGCTCGGGCCTCCGTGGAGGTGGAGACGCACTGACGGTTCCTGGAGTTGATCACCCCGGGGCACCCCTGTCCTCGCTTCCGTGTGAAAACAAAATACCTTGGAATCTCGGATCACGTGGAACTTCAGATACTCCTCCAGCTTGTCCTTGTTGCCTTGGTTGAACAGGAAATCCTGTTGTTCCGGGGGGAGGGCTTGGAGGGCTTGGTCCGTGGGCCAGAAGAGAGTGATCGGAGTGTGGACGGGGTCAGTGATGAGGCTCAGCAAGCCCGCCTCCTGAAACACAGGGAACCGGTCACCTACGCGGCAAAGCCCAGCACGAGGCAGACAGTCCGTCTGAGGAACAGAGGCAGCCGGGGTCCCCTCCGTGCCCGCCTGGGGGCTTATTGGGTCTCCGGAGTGGTTCAAGGGTGACACACTCCAGCCATTTGGACCCTCATTTTCTTAGAAAAGCAAAAGAGAAAGTCAAATTCTGGGCTTTTGTTAATAGGAAAATAACCTTTAGCGAATATATATATTTTTGCTACCACTCCTGCCCAAATATTTTAATTTCTGGAAGACCCACTGAGCATTTTTCTCATATTTCATTTGAAAAAATGAAACCTATCAAATATAGGATACTTCTGTATATTTATAAGATTTCTAGATCACATAGACACAAAGCAGAAGTTGCCAGATTAATGGGGAGGAATAATTTTGAGAACCTTCTATAAGTGGGTGCATCATATACATTTTTTCTTGGAACTTTTCCAACAACCCTATGAAGTAGGCTTTATTAATCCCTCTTATCGAGCCCCAGAGAGGTTTGCTAACTTGCTATAAAAGCCAGTGTTCAACCAGACCTGATGCCAGGTGTGGGGGTGACTAGAAGGTTTTGGGGGTTGGTAGGTGGACAAAGATTACTTTGTCTGTAACATCCCTGGAGGTTCTCAGTTTGAACACCTTGAAACACCGTTTCTAAAAAGCTCCCCTGAGAGTCTGAGCCCCAGACCGTTTTGGAAATGGCTGGTCCCCGCAGAGGTTCGTAGACCGTACTGTGGGGGCCACGGGTTCTTAGAGCCGTCCCCGGACTTCTCGGGGTAAGTGGAGGAGAGGGGCCCTCAGAGGACCTGCTCCTTGCTGACTCTCCTCTGCATCTCTGTTTGAACAAGAGATTTCTCTATTCAATTCGTGGGAACCGTCTCTTAAGTCAGAAAATTATGGTTTGAAACGCAATTTCTCCCTATTTCACAGGCTCCCCAACTCTCCATCTCTGCTTCCCCATCTCCATGATGGAGGTGATAATTCCAGGTCGGAAGCGCCTAGTTCAGGGAATGGCACACCCTAATTCCTTTCCCTTGTTCCAGCCTCAAAGACTTCACTTTCTAACTCAGCCAGTGTGCACTACAGAGCGGAACCAACCACGCACCATTTTGGGAATGGAGTGGCAGAGGATGACTTTGTTCTCGAGATCCTCACTCAGATCCTTGGAACAGCTGGCTAGTGCCCCAAAGAAGACAAAACAGAAAACAAACAAAAAACCCTCCCCAAACAAACCTCTCTAGGCAGGCTGTCGCCTGAGGCAACTCTTCTCCTAGGTTTTTACCTGTAATAAGTTGCTAAATTTGGTGTAGCCGTGGTTTCTTGCCACCGTTGTAAGATTTTGCTGCAAAGATAATAAGAGGGAGAATGAGACCTTTCCTTACACAGTCCACAGAGCACTTTAACCAAAACTCAACAGAATAACAGGTGCTGGAGTCTGGCTCGTCGGTACCCACTCCAGCTCCCTGGTACCCATCCGTGCCTTTCTGCATTACAATGGCTGGGAGGCTGAACACTGTGTTTTCCCAGACTGCCTTGCAGCTAGAGCCCCATACGTGCTGTAGGATCCACCAAGCAGAAGCAGTTGTGCAAGACTGACTGGGGGAAAGAAACCATACGAGGTGGTGGTGGCTGCTGGCGGGCATCCGGTGTCCTGACTCTCATGTCCTAGGTGGTGAGGCTGGAGAGAGGTGGCACTGGCAGAGCTGTTACAATCGGGACAGCCCTGTGGGGAAGTCGGGTGTCTTTCCTTTGCAGGTGTCCCTGGGCTGCTGTGTTCCCAGCTGGGGCACCTGATTCAAGCTCTCTGGCCTTCCAAGAGATTTGGTGATGCACTTAATATCTCAAGAAATCCTTTCAAGTTAGGTATAGTGGATTCTGTTGTCTGCAATGAGGAACCCTGGCCAATACTAGCACATAACAATAAAAGTTATGATAGTCTTTTCTGTCAATTTGTTATAGGCTTTTAATTATTACCAGCCCTGATATCAGTTCCCCTACAGTGACCCCAGTATCTATGGGTTAAAACTAAAAGCATTCATCCCCATTCTCTGCTGCTTTAGTTACACTCAAATGTAAATGTTAGTTTCTTTAGCCTCTGACTCCCTGAGCTTTACAACCAAATAGAAGTTACAAATTGGTAAAGCCCACATGGCCTCAAGCTGGGCTCCCTCTAAAGTTGAGGCTAATCACAGCTCCTTGAAGTTCTTTTACAGAGAAGTTAATGTCCAGAGAATATTAAGAAATGGAAGCTTCCCAGAGCTTCCTGGCACCAGAATCCACCATCCGCCATGGAGACAGACAGCCAAGGACAGCCATCTGTGGATTCTCTTATCTCGCCCTGCACACAGCCTCACAAGGCCAAATGCGGGCTGGTGGGAAAATGCTGGCCAACAAGGCCACCCCCCTCCACCCCCCCCAAGAAAACCTAATAAAAACCTCTACCCCTTTCTCAACGGGGAGCTAGCAATTCCTGAGGCAGTAGTTGTTGTTTTGCTCCCACTGCCAGGCAAAGTAAAGCTGTCTTTCCTTTTTACTCAAGATTCTGTTCTCGTTATTTGGATTGGCATCAGGTCCAGAGACTGAAGTTTTGGTAACAAATTGAGAAACAGTTTCATTCCGGGTTTAGTTTTAGTGATACTTATGTATCATCTATCTATCTATCTATCTATCTTATCTATCTATCTATCTATCTATCATCTATCTATCACCTATCCATCTGTCTGTCTACATCACCTGTCTGTGTACCTATTTATCTATCTATCATCCATCTATGTAATTTCTCCATCTTCCAAATCTATGCAAGACCACCCACCTTTGTGGACGCTAAAGAAAAATTTATAAAATCCATTTATCTATTTAAAATAGTCTTACGTATTTACTTCTTCGGAAGAATAATATTTACTAGGCTTTTACTAGTAGCTTGAGATTGAAGCAGCAAAGTTCAAATGTTTCAAAACGATGCCTCAAAATCAGAATTGAGATAATAACTGATGAGTATTATGAGCCACTCTGTGCTGAGAGATGACAGTGAGTTCACCCACCAGAATCCTTCCAGAGGCATCTTTAGGGGTGACTATCAAGTTTTGGGGAGACAGCAGTTTGTCTACGATGTGGATGATTCCATTGGTAGCGATGACATCACTGGATATGATCTTAGCTTTATTATTTATGTACACTCCATCCTGAAATCAACCAAAAAAGAAAAAAAGAAATGAGCACAAAGAAAAATAGACACAGAATCG
Organism: Equus caballus; assembly: GCF_041296265.1. Taxonomy (NCBI): domain Eukaryota; kingdom Metazoa; phylum Chordata; class Mammalia; order Perissodactyla; family Equidae; genus Equus; species Equus caballus. The sequence goes on along the minus strand of NC_091711.1, from coordinate 32,715,615 downwards.
CTTTTTTCAGACTGTTAAATCATCATGAAAGTGAATGTTTAAGTAGAGCCATGGGCAAAATCTGCAGATCCAAGTAACTCGAGTACATTTTTTATTATGATTATAAAAAGAAAACCGAGACAAGAATGTAATTTTCACCTGGAGAAGTTAATAGCAAATAATCAACCAAAATAGACATTTCACTGTGATTCTCAAATATGAAATAGCAAACATAAAAACTGGCTTCTCTTTCACCTGTGTTCTCTACGCCATCAATCCCCATTTCTGCCCCCCCAACTCCTTTTTTCCCTTTGCAATGAATTCCACAGCCACCATCTGTTGAGGGGAGGGGAATCCGCATGGTCAAGTGGCTTTGCTCAAACAGCTTCGATCAAGTGGCTTTCACCCCTCTCCAGCTTCTGACCAGTGCTGCCAAAGGCAGTTCCACTGACCCCCTGAAGCTGCCTTGCCTCTGAGCTTGAATTCCAGCTTTAACATTTACTCGCTGTGTGACTTTGGATAAGTTGCTTAACCTCTCTAAGCTCAGTTTCCTAACCTGTAAATTGAGGAAAATAATAGTATCTAGATTATGGGGTTATTTTGTGGATTAAATGAGTTAGTGCATATCAAATATTTAGAATCGTACTTGGCAGAAAGAAGTCACTCAACCCGTGTTAGTGGTTGTTATTATTTTTACTGGTGTTACTCTAGGGAAGAGAAAGGCCAGAGGGAAATGGGCACCTTCCTGAAGCGGCCTCTCTTACCTGAGAGACGGAAATGACAAGTGGCTCTCCTTGCAGAGAAGTAGCATTTGGGGTCAGTTTCAGGTTTTCCAGAAGCAGTCGGTGGCAGGCGATCACGTGATACCGGAGAACCTGGGGCATCACGCCCTGTTTGTCCCAGTCCTTAATCTGTGACGGAAGATCAGAGGGTCCCAGCCAGAGCCAGGAGGCGTTTGCTCCGACTTCTCTTTTGTCGTCCTCTCCTCCATACGGCCCCTCCCCACTCTCCCCACCGGGACCCTGGGAAGTAGGCAGTCAGGGTGGCTTGTGGTCAGGGTGACGGGGTACAGGCTGTGCAGGCAAGAGGGACAAAGCGGCCCTAGTTCCTTTCCTGCTTCCCTTGAAGAAGCTCAGAGCACGAGAGACCTTGGAGTTCCCCCGGCCCAGCATCTCACAACACATGTGCCAAGGACCCCAAGTCTTATGGAAAGCGCTGGGAAACACTGCCTAGGACATCCCTTCTTGGAGAGGTCCCCAGTTTGGAAAGATCATGCTGCTTCTCCATTTATAAATCAAAAGACAAACCATATTAACCAGAAATTCAGTGTAATAAAAATCCCACCAGGTTCTCATTATTTCATGATTACTCCTTTGATGCTTTTTTTTTTTTTTTAAACTATCAATGTCAAATTCTTTCAAACATTGTTTTTGTGCCCCTGCTTTGCTGGTGTCCAAAATGCGTGCATAGAGAGGCAGCATGTGTGGCAGTTAAGATGCAGGCTCCTGAGTCATCTTCAAGTCCTTGCTCTACCATTTGCTAGTCATGGGACCTTGGGAAAGTTACTTGTCTCAAAGTCCTTGACAGTAAAATGGAGATAATAATAGCATTCAGCTCACAGGGTTGTCATGAAGGTTAAATGCATTTATCTAGGCCAGGTACTAAATCAGTGTCCTGCCCACTCCATAAATGTTTGCTACATTATTAGATATTAATGGGTAATCCAGTGTGAAGAGTCCCAGTGAATGTTAGAACAGTAAAGGCTCTGATAAGTCCTGCAAGAAAAGAATCTATTTAAATCCCTTTAATCCATCACTTTTTCTTTTGGTCTATGGGAGGTTTGGATCATTTAAGGATTGTTGATCTTCTCCAACCTCCTACCCTATTCAGGACTGTCCTTTAGAGGGTCTCTGGCCAGGGGTGACTCCAAATCCATTTGAATGCTTCCCCTGATAGGGGTCCCTATGCTGAGAGGCAGCCCTTTCCGTTGCCGGTCAGCTCCAGCGGATCCTAAATCTCCTGCTTAGAAGCATCTCCATGTTGGTTCCAGAGTGACACCCACAGACTATGTTCCAGGCCCGAACGTCCTCCGCAGCCCATGGCTTCATGCTTACCTTGGGTTCATCATCAAAGGCTGCAGATAAAGGTGCAAAAACGGTGAAGGAGCCCGGACCAGCCAGGTCTCGCACAGAATGTTCCTGCGGGAAGGAAGGCGGGGCCACACGCCGTGAACTTAACACAGACGCAGGCAGGGGATCAGAGAGAACAGACGGTGGCCGAGGGGAGCGGGAACCGGAAGGCGAGATCGGTGTTTTATTTCGTCTTAGATTCAAATTTGTGCAGATTCTTTGTCATTGAAATAACGCTTATTTTTATCTGTTTATAAAATTAATATGCGCTTATTATAGTAAAGATTTGAAAACACAGCATAAAGAAGAAAATACCTCCCCATAGTCCCGCCACCTAGAAGAAACCTCTGTTACTTTCAGGCATTCTTTTCCAGCATCTCCTCCACATATAACCATTTTATGTAATTGGGATAATAACACAAATATAAGTAATAAGATGATTTACTTAACCGTTCTAATTATCATCTTGCCAATGCTAAGATCCTTTGGTTCCTTATATTTTCTTCTAGATTTTAGGATTTTATTCTTCTAGATTTTTATCTTTTATTCTTTAATAACTCTGGAACTTATTCAGATGTATGATATGAAGAAAGCTCTAACTTAATATTCTCACCCAAAGAGTTAACTAATTGCCCCAGTAATGCATTTCTCCACCAGTACCACGGCAGTTTTTTCTTACGCTACATTCTGATGTGTACAACGGGCCAGTGTGCCATTCATTCCATCCGTCATGCTGCCCACCCGGGGCCTGAGGAGTTCACAGATGACCCACACAGAGCCCAGTCCAGAAATGCGGGCCCCAGACTTTCTTCCACCCTCCCTAACTCTGGAGGCTATGGGTTTGTCCTGTATCTGGCTTGAGACCCAAATCTTAAAGCTAGAGAGACGCACATATTCTTACCAGCAACTGGAAGAAATACTGGGAAGTGCTAGGGTTCCTGGGAAGCTCCTGGAAACAAAGACAGGGCAGCTTCACTTAATGTCTGTTCGTGACAGTCAAGAACGACGCGGGTGGTCGCAGGACAATTTCTCTAAGATTGGGAGCATCTACCATCTTTTTAACTGGAAAGCTGCCACAACGGGCCTTTTCCAAGCCTCATCTGAGGCTTACGACTGATATTTAGAAGGACTATGTGGACATATTGTGAGTTCCAAAACCTTTCTGGAGTCACCGCCTGATTTATCAAAGAAACATTCAGCTATTTCTAGAAACCTCTGAGCTTTAAGAGCATTTTTAATAGTTTAAATATTTTTAAAAAATCGGTTATAAGTTTATGGCAGATTTAGTTACTCTGTTAAGAATATTTGATCAGCCAGAATGCTCTGGTCCCTCTTTAAAACAAATAACAGAATGTGCGCTTTATAATGGGTGGAAATCTACGCGTATCACGCGGCCTCACCCTCCACGCCCGGTGCAGATGCTCGTGCGCATGCGCGTGCGCACACCCGCTGACAGCAATCCACATCGTGGCCGTGCCTTTGAGTTACTTGGAGTTACTTCCTGGAAACACGCCTTGCCTTACCTGATAGATGTTGCCACGGCAGGTAAACCCGTCCCCGACATAGTTTGGCTTGCAAGTGCACGTCCTTTCTTCTGATCCAGTGTGACTGCAGATGGCAAATTCACTACAGCCGCCATTTTTCTGGTAAAAATTCCAAGGGGTGGGGGATGGGACTCAGACCAGCTAGTTTGCCAGCTCTGCCAATATTCACAAGACAATTCTGCATTGGAATTTATCTTTTGTGTCGCTGTCCGACTGACTGCTTTGCATTATTTGCCCTTTTTCTGAACTTGCCTTTCAGTTCCCTGCACTTGGAGGGACCTCTTATTCACCCAGCCTTATACCCCAGGAAGGCAGGTCCTTCCAGCAGATCCCTAACCCCGTAAAGATAAGCCCAGAGTTGCCAAATGAGACATTTCTCGGCGCCTGAGGGTTAATTAGAAAGGCACCAATCTGGTCTGACACTTCCCAGCTTTAGGCTAAATTCTCATCCCATCACAGCAAAGGTAACAGCCATCAGCTACAGGGCAGTCAGGAAAAAATAGATAGCACACATCGTCCTTGTCTGCAGAGAGCTTATACGCTGTGGAAGATCTAAAACAGAAAGCAAAGTACAGTTCAAAGCTGACATCCATGGGGACGTCAAGAAGGGCTCTGCAGCCGAAGCAAAGATTCCAGATGGGGAAGAATGTAAAGCACAGAAAAATAAATCCGATGGGGATAAGTAGAGAAGAAGGTCGATCCATGGTCTTAAAGGCTGGCTATAAAATCTTTCTTCCTTCCCAAACCTCATTTCAAAAATATTCGTGGAGCATGATATTTTGGCCTAGGAGAGACTTGCCCCAGATTCCTGCCTCAAGCTGACACAGCTCAGTGAGCTGTTCCAGAAGGCTGACTCCTGCAAGGCCGTTAACCTTCTCCTAGGGGCCCAGATCTTCTAGCTAAGTACCCTGGAGTTTACTTGTCCAGTACCCAGCATGCTCAGGACCACCAAGGTGAATCCCCTCTTGTCCCACATCCCAGTTTATCCCAGTCAACAGCAGAGCTCTAGGCACCCAACCTTCGTTCCGACCACGTGGACACTCCCCTTTGTGTTGCTCTGTACACCTGTGATGTGACCCCATGTCCCACCCCTTCCGGCCCTCACAAACCCTTCCCCTGCCTTCTGAAGCTCACCACCACTAGCAAACTCCCGACAGTCTCCTGCTGTTCCCAGAAAGCTCTCTTGGCCTCTTATTGAAGAGCTGTCTGTCTCCTGCAAACCCTGCTTTCCCTGCGCCCCCAGGCCAAGCTGTTTCCCCTTCTCCCACACTTCCTGGTCTGGGGCTGGAACGGCATCTTTCTTACTGCACATCGCCACTAACAAACCACTCCTGCTCCCGCATCCTTTACAAATGGCAGCTCTCTCAGGGCACATGGACTCTCCAGTCTCCCATTCTTCTTCTTGGGTCCCAGCAGTGGCGCCTGGATCACTGGCTTTCCTTCCACGCCTGCTGTCATCCTTCGCAGGGTCAACATCCGTGTCAATGGCCTCTATGGCACCTGCCCCCACTCCCTGCTGTCCTGCCCCCACCCTTTGACTTTGTGTCCACATTAAAGTGGACCACTCCTGAAAGCTCTCTTTCAAGCATCCTGCTCTCTCGGACCATCAACTTTTATCATTTAAACTTCCTGTTCTAACACTGCGGCTCCAACCTCCGTTGACCCCAGGGGCCTTTGAGCCTACTTCTTTCTCACCCACATTCCTGCCCACTTGCCCCCTGCTCCTCGCTTTGTCTTGGCACAGCCCAGATGGCAGGGCAGAGCCCTGTGAACCCCACCTCGCTCCTCACTCCACCCAACACAACGGCTTGGCAAAACCCTAGCCCGCCTGGGCCAACTCTCTGCCGCCTCTGGGCCCTCCCTGACCCTGACGGGTGGAGGGTTGCTGGAGAGAGTCACAAGTAGGTGCTGTCTGCGCTCCCTTCAAAGTTATGCCTACAAACATCAACCCTTCTCTACTCTCCCAGTACGTGAAACTTCTCTCTCCCTGAAGAAAACATTTCACACCATCACCGCTCCCCTCAGCTCTCAGTCACTCCTCCACACTCTCGGTTGATGAGCTCCACTCATGCCACATGGAGGAAAAGACAGACAGACAAGAGCCTCCGCATCTTGCAGTCCTGAGGTGCACCGCCCGCCTGGGCCTGCGCTCACCCATGCTGCTTTCACTGTTGAACAAATGGACTAACTAACAACCGACTGACTGACTGACTAATCCTTCAGACACTGAGTGTAAACTCTTTAAGGAAAGAGCCACTGCTGGGTCCCTGAGGAACTCCCGGTGCCTAGAACGGTGCCTGGTCTCCACTGACCGGGATGTGTGTCACACCGTGCAAGGTTTCCCGCTGGATATTCAGAAGTGCACACAGTCCCTGTCTCCACAGAACTAACGATTTATGTAGAATGGCCAGATGTGGACATTTTCAAGTTAATTTACAGTAAAGAGCAGCACGAAGTAGGTGCCGGTGTGTGACTTTGACTAACTGACTGGATAACTAAATAATTGACTATCTATTTAACTGACTGCCTGACTGACCAACTAACGGACTGACTACCTACCTCCCTCCCATGCCCCTGCTCCTCTCTGAGGCTCCCCTCTCTGCCTGGGGGCTCTGGGTCCCATTCTTCCACTCCTCTCACCCACTCATGTACTTTTCTTTTTTTGTTTTTTGAATAGGACTGTTTTTCTTTTGGGCATAGTGAATGTACAACATTATATTAGTTTCAAGTATACAACATAACATCTCAATATCTTATATCTTCCAAAATAATCACCGTAATAAATCTAGTTAACATCCATCACCACACATAGTAACAAATATTTTTTCTTGTGATATGAATGTTTACGATCTACTCTCTCACCAGCTTTCAAATATACGAGACAATATTATTAACAATAGTCACCATGCTCCAGAGATACCCAAATCCTTACTGTCGTTATGATTCCAGCTATCCAAACTGTATTGCTCTCCCTTGGGGTTAATAAGGTCCCCACTCTCTGGCTGTGTAGGCGCAAGCTGAAGGATGATTTGGTGTCAGTGATTTAGGGATTGGTTGGACCTGGGACTAGGGTGGGGGGCGGGAGGGTGAACTGAAAGCTTTATCACACTCAGTGTGTTCACAGGGGTCCTCTCCAGAGTGAGGTCTCTGCTGCTGGGAAGGAGATGGGAGACTGTTAAGGGATTGGCCACATACATTGATTCATTCACTTCTCTACTTATGAATCCTAGACTGGTTATTCGGTGACAGTCTGCATTGAAAATCTTCTCTGGGTGATTCCCCTACACGTTGTAGTAAGTTACTCTCTTGCTTGCATAGATATTCTGTTTTATAGCATCTCAATTATAAAGCTATCTGATTTATTTCCAAAACTGTATTATGTTTCAAAAATTAGATGCAAGAGCCATGTTTATGCAATTGTTCTTTTATAAAAACTCAGGTTATAGTTTTGAGCTCGTCTTAATTTCTTCTCTAAATTCAAATTATCCAAAACTTGCTGTGGGAACAGAAGTTACTCTTAAATCTGATTACAGACATGCTATTGTGCTGCATTTGGAACTCACCCATTCCCAGGTCTCTAATGTGGAAGCCTGTGTTCACCCCCATGAAACTAACCATTGACATGCAATTAGATGGGTCCTTTCTGCACCTAACTTGTATGTATATGATTTCTTGTTTTTTTAAAAATTATATTATTGAGGTCACATTGGTTTATAAATTGTGTAAATTTCAGGTGTACATCATTATAGTTTGACTTCTGTATAGATTGCATTGTGTTCACCACCAAAAGTCTAGTTTCCATCCATTACCATACCCATGTGCCCGTTCACTCCTTTTGCCTTCCTCCTACCTGCTTCCCCTCTGGTAACCACCAATCTTTTCTCTGTATCTATGTGGTTGTTTGTTTATCTTCCACACATGGGTGAAATCGCATGGTATTTGTCTTTCTTTGTCTGACTTATTTCACTTAGCATAATACCCTCAAGGTCCATCCATGTTGTCACAAATGGCGTGATTTTGTCTTTTTTATGACTAAGTAGTATTCCATTGTGTATGTATATATATATATATATATATATATATATATATATATATATATATACCACATCTTCTTTATCTATTCACCATTGATGGGCGCTTGGGTTGCTTCCACGTCTTGGCTATTGTGACTAATGCTGAAATGAACACAGGGCTGCATGTATCTTTTTGAATTAGTGTTTTCACATTCTTTAGATAAATACCCAGTAGTGGAATAGCTGGATCATATGCTATTTCTATTTTTAATTTTTTGAGAAATCTCCATACTGTTTTCCGTAGTGGCTGCACCAATTTGCATTCCCACCAGCAGTGTATGAGGGTTCCTTTTTCTCCACATCCTCTTCAACACTTGTTATTTCTTGTCTTTTTAATAATAGCCATTCTGATGGATGTAAAGTGATATCTCATTATAGTTTCGATTTGCATTTCCCTAATAATTAGTGATGTTGAACATCTTTTCGTGTGCTTTTTGGCCAGCTGTATATCTTCTTTGGAAAAATGTCTGTTCATATCCTCTGCCCATTTTTTTTACTGGGTTGTTTTTTTGTTGTTGTTGAGTTGTATGAGTTCTTTATATATTTTGGAAGTTAACCCCTTATCAGATATATGATTTGCAAATATTTTCTCCCAGTTAGTGGGTTGTCTTTTCATTTTGTTGATGGTTTCCTTTGCTGTGCAGAAGCTTTTTAGTTTGATGTGTATTTTTTCTCTTGTTTCCCTTGCATGAGGAGACATGGTATTCAATAAGATACTGCTAAGACCAATGTCAAAGAGTGCACTGCCTGTGTCTTCTTCTAGAAGTTTCATGGTTTCAGGTCTTACATTCAAGTCTTTAATCCGTTTTGAGTTAATTTTTGTGTATGGTGTAAGATAATGGTCTACTTCCATTCTTTTTATATGGCTGTCCAGTTTACCCAACACCATTTATTGAAGAGACTTTCCTTTCTCCATTGTATGTTCTTGGTTCCTCTGACGAAGATTAACTGCCCGTTTATGTACTTTTCTCCTGTAACAATCCACCTTCTCTCCTTCAGTGTCAGTTCCCTTCTCTTTATTGGATTGTAGTCATCAACATAAAAACATGCTTTAATATTACTCATCTTGCAAGAAAGCTAACTTCCTTTCTTCTTGAAAAGAATCCATGGATGGAGGCAGTCACGGGTGCAGAAGAAAGAAGAGTGGCCGTGAGTTACTGACTCTTGTACCTGAGTGTGGGGCACATGTGGGTTCATCGCATTAGTTGCCAAGACAGGGCGGCCATTTTAAAAACATGGAAATGGCGCTGAAGAGCTGCTGTTAAAATAAAGCTGGCCACAGGCCTCGTTGTAACAGCCCCGCGTCCCAGCCCCCTGCTTTCTGCAGCTTCTTCCTTGCTGTCCCTACACACTCATTTCATGTGGGGACGTGTTCTCTTGAACTTGCCAGACCAACACAAGGGGAGAGTAGGGACCTCACTTGCAAAGGACGGGCTTGAATTATGACCTGTCTGTGCTGTTCTCGTGCCCACAGCTGCAGGCTCTCTGATGGGCAGTGATATGAAGAAGGGAAATAAGATGAGTGGACTGGGCCTCCTCTGGGGATCAGCACCTCGTGGGAGGAACAAGCACCATAAGAAGTGGTCAAGGGTGCGCCCTTTGAGTCAGACAGACATGGGTTCAAGTTCTGGCTGTGCCATGTGCTCGCTCTGTGATCTTGGGCGAGGACCTCCCCTCCTCCCGACCTGCAGTGGGTTGAATTGTGTCCCCCCAAAGGTATGCCCACATCCTAAGCCCTGGTATCTGTGAATGTGACCTTGTTTAGAAAAAGAGTCTTTGTAGATATAATCAAGGACCTCAAGATGAGATCGTCCTAGATTAACTGGGGGGCCTTACGTCCACAAGCGTTCTTTCTAGAAGAGGAGACGCAGACACAGAGGTGAAGGCCGTGTAAAGACAGAGACAGAGAGTGGAGTTTCTCCAACATTCCAACTGGAACATGAGGGGGGAAACGAGCTCACGGCCCAGAAGCAGCTCCGAGGGAGATCACCTCCAGCCCCGTCCCCTGGAAGGAGTTGGGGGGACCCCGGGCCTGACCTCTGACCTCTGACCCTCGGCCTCGGGCTGCACTCACCGTTAGGCAGGTGTTGGTGAGTGTGCAGATCTTCCCGTCGCCAGTGTATTTCGGCAAACAGTTACAGACGGCCTGTCGGGGGGAAACGGGTCATGGCACAGGCAGACTCTGCTGGCCCTCACCCTCGAATTCTCTGATGGCAATGGTCATGTTAGAAGATTCTACATTTGATATGGGTAATATCTGTCCTCTAATGATAACTGTCATCTTAGACTTCGCTCCAGCACTGGGATCTCCTACACATCCTATCGCTGCTGCCAAGAGCCTTTTTTTTTTTTAACTTTCTTACCTTATTTGGTCCCTTGCCACCCTGGCACTCACCTCTCTTCTCTCTTTGGTTGGTAAAGGCTCAGTTGCAAGGAAGCTAAGCTATCGCCCACTCCCGTTCATGCTCAGTTTTTCCTTGTCGGCACCCACGCTCAGCCCAAAGGCTCCGGTGCTAGGAGACGCCAGGAGACAGCTTTGGAGTCAAGTCAGTTGCGCGTGTGAAAACCATCGGTTAAGCCCCCTGTTTGAGCAGGGACGTCAGAGAGGGCTTCCAGTCGAGGGAGGGGACGCTGTCTGCAGGACGTTGGGGATGGTCTAGTTCACCCCGTGTCACATGTGCTCTGCTCAGGAGCACCTGGCACCCGGGTGAGTGGGGCTGAAACCCAGCTATGCGCTATTCACTAGGCCATGTGCCCAGAGGAAGGGGCACGTGCTCCTGATGTGTCCACCTGAGGGCCGGCTTTTCTAATCCACATGACAGCCTCCCGCACAGGGGGTGGCTCTGGTCTGACGTCCACTTGTTAGACCTTGAACTCATGGCGGGTCCAGCCAGGGCCAGGTGGCAGGTTCCCACTTCTCCTCAAGGCTCCTCTTCCTTCATCACGGGCCCTGATCTCGGCTCAAACCTTTACCAAGACACCCACCAGCCGCCCCTCCTGGGCTAAGGTCCTGTCTCAGGGATCAACTGCCTTCTGGGTTGAGAGGAGGACTTTTAGAGGCCCTGAGCGCTAAAAAGCTTATAGGTTTCCCCCACTCCATATGTAGTGTGATATAAGGACTCTTCTGAACCCCTGAATATGTATAAAGTAGACCGACGTTGACTGTTCTGGTTTTCCCTGTGACTATATATAGAAACGTACATGTACACACACAGTTCTTTCAAAATAAATATATTTTTTTCTTATTTTGGGCGCTTTAGGCACTTGTTTGATCTGCGATTGGGAGACTGGGCATGAGGTCACTGAGTGGCTCAACAAGGTTAATGGAACATTCACTGGGGACTGTCTTTCATCATCCAGTTTCTGATGTGTGTCATTTCCTGCCTGACCATCATGCTTCTTCACAATGTGACAGAGACCGAGGGAGGCAGAATTTGGGTCCCTGAGACTCCAGCTTCCCCACCTGTGTCTTTACACCCTCGACCTCTCTCCTCCTTTGTGTGTGTTGGAGCCCTCACATTTCTGCCACCTCCCCAAACCTGCTCTCTAGGGAGATGCTGCAAGGTTGCCTGTGGTTGGGAATATGTGACTGACAGAGGGCCTAGAAACGTTATCTTCTCCTGTGGCACATGCACTTCAGAGCCTCAAGCCAAAGAAAAATTGTGGGATTCTGGCCATCAGAAAGCTAAAAGAAAGGTCCGCTTCCCCTTAGGGCTGGGTCTGAGGACCCAGGAATTTGCTCCTAGGAAGACGTAGGCCCCCTGGGGAGGTGGAGCTCACCTGATTGGGTCCCGTCTGCGTGCACTCTGCATTCTTGTGACAGCCACCATGGTTCTCCAAACACGGGTTAATTTCTTTAAAACAAAAAGCCAACACTTGGCCTAAGCATCAAGTCTCATATTCAAGTCAAGACATCTTGAGGGATCAGCAAGGATGGCTAACTGACCAAGGGTATCAAAGTGTGATTCAGTTTTCTGACAACTCTGAAGCCAAAGTAACCCAACATGGAGGTACCAGATGTAGTTTCTCAAAATCAACTCCTCTGGGACGGGACTGTGCCAGCAGAGGGATAGTCAGTGGGCTGGCATCTGTCCCTCTATTAAATGAATATGAACGTTTGCAGTCAAGGACTTGAAATAATAGAGTCTTGGAGTCCAGTCCAACATGTTATCAATGAAGAGATTTAGGAATTAAAAAGAAATCATTTGCAACTATCACAATATAGTTGGTTCAGGGAAGAATCGTCAATAGATGATACATTTCAGAGGATGTTTTGATGAGGAGCAGGATATTTGCTTGATGCTGAAGTTCTCTCCACTGATTGCTTATTGGTAGCAAAGGGGAAAAAAGCAAGTGTACATGGTAGGAATCAGACAGCACCTTGACCGAGTGGTCAAAATTAACATCCCAAACGAGAAGCAGCTGGGAATTGCCAGCCTCCAGCGTGACATCCTGAGAAGGATGCAACACCACTTGTGTGACATCGGGTCTGGAATGCATAATCTGAACAGAATCATGGAAAACATCAGCTAAACCCAAAATGAAGGGCATATTATCCATATCGAAAAAAAAGTTTGGGTGTTGGACTGTATTCTTCCAAAATGTCAATGTCATAAAATACAAAGCAAGGCTGAGGAACCATCTGGATTACAGACTGAAGAGACGGGACAACTAAATGCAACACCCAACCCTAAACTGGATCCTGCACTAGAGGAAAAAATGTCACAAAAGGACATTATTGGGTCAGTTGACAAAGTTAGAATCCAAATGCTAATTAGACAAAAGTATTATATCAATAATAAATTTACTGAAGCTATCTGTGCTGTGGTTATGTCAGAGTCTATCCTTATTCTCAAAACTTCAATTTAAGGATAAAGGGAATATTATATATATATATATATATATATACACATACATATATGTATGTATCTTATTCTCAAATGGTTTAGAAAAAAATGTATATACACAAAGAGAGCAATTAATAAAGGAAATGGGGCAATATTAACAATAAGTGAATCTAGGTAAAGAGCAAGTGGGTCCTTTTTTGTACTATTCTTGCAAATCTTCTATGTGAATTTTTTTTTACAGCTAAAAAGTTAAAATTCAGACAACTTACTATGGCATACCTTTATAGTAGAACATATGTAGCTGTTAAATACTGATTTGGAGGGATACTTAATTTCAAGGCGAGAAGTTTAGTCATATTGCTAAGCATGGTAAATACTACATATCATGAGATTCGATTTTTGTTTAAAAAAGTATGTGCATACATAGCAAAATGGGGTAATACAACAGTCGTAAGAGTGGTTATCTCCAGAATTTTTCCCCCAGTATATGTATTCTCTAATTTTTCTGCAACGAGAATGTGCTACTTGTATAAAAAATAACTAATTTTTAAAAATTCAGTCACCACTATAATGTTTAATTCAAGAAAGTTTTCTCCTTCCAAAGGGAGTTTTGGGCATCCCACACCTTCATACCCCCGTGGTCCCTTTTTCACACCCTCATACTTTCCTGCCCAGACAAACTGAAAGATGATCCCAGCAGTGGCGTGTCCTAATAAGAGCCCACACATCAGGATCATTTAACAGGCTCTGACTCTCAAACCATTGCCACCGGACGGATGAGGGATGGCACCTACCTAGGCACACGATGCCATCGCCAGCGTAGCCTTCCTTGCACACACACACCCGGCTTCCTGGGGTGGTTCTTTTACAGTCAGCCTTGGTGGAGCAACCTCCATTGCTGATCTCACAGGCATTGATTGCTATAGAAGAGAGAGATGACCCAGAGCAGAGGGGGAAAAGGGAGGGAAAACCACTGATGAACTTTTACTTGAGTCATTGAGAAATGGAAGACACTTCAAAATGCAGGCATTGGGTTAAATATGGATAATTCAAAAGCATGCAAAGCACCAGATGTCTTCACTGGTGAATTTTACCAAATATTTAGAGAAGAATAAACACCAGATTTTCACAAACTCTTCCAAAAACTGAAAGAGGAGGGAAGACTTTGCAATTCATTTTCTGAGGCCAGTATTACCCTGATATCCAAACCAGACAAAGCCATCACATGAAACTACAGACAAATATCCCTTATGAATATAGACACAAAAATTGTCAAGAAAATACTTGTGAGTCAAATTTTGCAATATACAAAAAGGATTATACACCATAATGAAGTGGGACTTACACAGGGACGCAAGGTCATTTAACATCCCCAAATCAATTAATGTAACACAGCAGATGAATAGAATCAAAGACAAAAACCACATGATCATCTCAATAGAAGGAACAAAAGCATTTGATGAAATACAATACCTTTAATAAAAGCACTCAACAGACTAAAAATAGAAGGAAACTTCCTTAACCTGATAGAGGCTAGTTATGAAAAATCCACAGCTAACATCGTACTTAATGGTGAAAGATTGCCTGCTCGCCCCGACGATCAGGAATAAGACAAGGATGTCTGCTTTGTCATTTCTATTCAACGTTGTACTGGAGGTTCTGGCCAAGGTAATAAAATAAAATAAAAGGCATCCAGATTCGAAAAGAAGAAGTGAAACCATCTGTATTTGCAGATGACATGATCTTGTATATGGAAAATCTTAAGGAATCCACTAGAAACTATTGGCACTAATAAATGACTTCAACGAGATTGCAGGATACAAGATCAATAGACAGAAATCAATTGTATTTCTACACTTCAAACTACAAACATTGTTGAAAGAAAGTAAGAAGACCTAAATAATGGGAAGATGTTCCATGTTCATTGATTGAAAGAATTCATATTGTTAGGGTGGCACTACTCCCCAGACTGATCTTCAGATTCAGTGCAATCTCCCTCAAAATCCCCGCTGACTTCTTTGCAGAAATCGACAGGATGATTCTAAAATTCATGTAAATTCAAAGGGCCCAGAATAGTCAAAACAATCTGGAAAAAGAAGAACCAAGTTGGAAGACTCACACTCTCTAATTTCAAAACTTCCTACAAAGCTTCAGTAGTAAAGACAGCGTGGTACTGGCATAGAATATATGTGTATGTATATATATATTTGTATAATATGGAATAGAATTTAGAGTCCAGAAATAAACCCATACATCTATGGTCAATTGATTTTCCACAAAGGTGCCAATATTTTTCAATGGGGGAAAGAATAATCTTTTCAACAAATGATATTGAGATAACTGGCTATCCACATGCAAAAGAATGAATTTGAATCTCAACCTCACAATATACACAAAAATTAATTCAAAGTGGATCAAAGATCTAGATCCACTTGGAGTCCCAAGGTGTGTGTTTGAGTGTTGGCTTGACCTTCAGTTACCGTGTGACTTTGGACAAGACACTTAATTCATATAAACTTCCAGATCCACCTATATAGATTTATTTACAGGTTTGGGGACTCATATCTGATAATATATATGAAAATGTTATAGAAATATGGGTTGTTCTTATATTAACTTTTATCTTCTGCTTTCACTATTTTTCCCAAAAACAGAGGGCAAGAAAAGCATTCCAGTTATTAGTCCTTTCCAGCTGTTTTCACTAGCATACTGTACACATCCTACCGCAGGAAACATCTGGGACCAGGGTCAGGGTACCTGCATCCTGGGAGAATGCCCAGGTTAAGATGGTCTAGAAAGCAGATTGGTGTAATCATTGTCCAGCTCTGCCACAGTCTGGCCCGAAGCCTGCCTGGACACAGTGCTCAAGACAAAAATGATGCTAAGCATTTCCATTGTTCTGGCACCAATTATGTGTTGGGCACTGTAAGAGTATTAGCTTGCATTTACCTAGTGCTCTGTGCCAGGGCTGTTCTAAGCACTTCACAGGTATTAATCCAGGTTATCATTCTATAATCCAGGGAGGGAGATTCTCCTATTATCTGCAATTTATGGATGACAAGATGATGCACAGAGCAGTCAAGCAACTTTCCCAAGGTAACACAAGTTATAAGCACTTGGATTCAAACCCGGAGAGTCCCATGCCGGGGCTGTTTTTAACAGCTGCATCATTCTGCTGTTGTGCACAGAGAGGTCGTTTCATCTCAAAACCACTCTGCAAAGGAGGTGATTTTATGTTTACTTTGCAAATGAGCTAAGAGGGGCTCAGCACAGTTAAGACACCCACCCAAGGCCATGTGGGTAGTCGGAGGAAGAACCAGGGCTCAAGCCCCTTTCTGTCCCACTCTGGAGTCCTCAAGCCCAGGCCACATCCCAGGTCAATCAAACCAGTGTTTGTTAAAGCTCTCCAGGTGATTCCAGTTGCCATCAAGGCTGTGAACCAATATTCAGAGAGGAAAACAGAACAATTGCCTGCCCCTCCCCAAACCAGCTGGCCCCGTCCATGAACAGCTGGTTTCTTGCCCTCAGGCACAGCTAGCTGCCCTGTTACATCCAGTTCACTGTCAACGGTTCAGGGCAGCAGCCCATTCAGTCTGCAGGGACACAGGTCTCTCCACAGCTCACGCTAGCCTTGTCACCCCCAGCAAATTCCTTCTTCACTTGCCTCTGCAGACAGTCCCGTTCCCTTGGAATCCTGCCGCACATTTGCACGAGGCTGTGCCATCCGGATTCAGAAGGCAGCTGCCACGAGAAAGGGCAAAGGCTGTTTGTAGAAAAACACATAACAGCTTCCCAGCTCCTGCCCCCATGAGGCACTCGCAGGTCCCGTCTAAGGCTCGGGAGGAGAGTCCCTTCCTAGCATGGCCCTGCTTCGGGTGGCTAAAACTGCAGCCATTTATCAGGCAAACTACAGAGAGCGTTTATGTCGGCGTCGGCCCAGGAGTGAGGAGGGTGGCCATCGCTCTTTAGAGAGCGCCCTGTGTGCTGGGGCCTGTGCTTCACACTTTACGTTATGTAACCTACACCATACCCAATAGCCCCGACAAGTAGATATTGTCATTATTCTCATTTACAGATGGAGAAACTGAGCCTTAGAGGTATGAAATAATTGACTCAAGGTCATGCAGTCAACGAAAATCATAGAAACTGATTTCAATTCAGATCTAACTCCAGCTCCTGGGCTCTTAACGAATTAACCCATTAAGCCCCTCTGGGCATTAAGAGTATGAAGTCAAGTAAGGCTTGGCTGTGAGCTGTGAGTGGGGAGTAAGGTTTGGTGAATGCAAGGCCCACGGGGCTCCTTCTGCCTCTCTGAAAGTGTCCTCGTGGCTTGAGCCAGGGGTTACAACTGGCATTTTTGACAACATGCCAGGTAACTCAGGTGCCGGCTTGTCCAAAAGGCTGGATCTGGCAAGTTGATGGTGGCCTTTGCAGATCTATTTTTAGTTTCATACTTAAATTTATCCTAAATCCTCAGAAATGGTCTCAGGAAACTACTTCCCAGAGGGTAGGGCCCAGAGAGGACACTATTAGTAAAGAATCCCATTGGCATTGTCCCCAAAGGAGGCTCAGAGGTACATACTTGGCGCTGGTGTGACAGGTCCCATTGCAGTTGTCTTTTGTGATCTCTGAAAAAGAGAATCAATTGCTGTGTCAGCCCTCTTTTCCTAAACCTCACTGACAACTTTCTGTTATTACTTGGTGCTGGAAAAGATTTACCTCCTTGGAAGTAACTGGTACGTATCATGTGAACTATGGAAAACTATGTGACCACATAAATCCTTTTTTACATTGGCTGCCAGCAAGCTCAGAGCCCAATCTGAAGGTCCAATATGCTGGAGTGTCTCTTGTGTACCAGGCCCTGTGCTGGGTGATGAGGATGCCAGGATGAGTAAACACAGTGTCCCCCCTTGCGTGCTGATGCACGTCCTTCCCTGGGGCTTGATTTTTCACTTTTATTTATCTTTCCTATGTTACCTTATTCTTTCTAGCTTTTCATCATTTTATCATAGAGTGATATAAACAAGCAAACACCTAATTGTAACTAATATTAAAAGGTTTTTTTGCATATGCAGAAATAGCCCAGGGCCTGGCACACAGCAAGTACTCACTATCTATTTGATAAATTAATTCCTAAATTTCCTGGATGTAATGCGGGTTCTCACTCTTGGATGCCCAGCTAACAGATATTCCTGGCAGGAGAGGATCCAGAAAGAAATCATTAGAGATGAGGAAGGAGTCCCCTTTGGGGAGGATGCTCATGCTAAGAGCTTTGGGGATAGAGTTTGATTAGGCCTGGCCAACTTGCACAGAAGGTCCGAAAACAGACATCTGGCCACAAAAGTGGTTTGTTTTGTGTCAGAGAGAACGTTTACAGGCTGCAAGGGGCCGGAGCGGAGGCCATGCAATTTTGCGTCTTTATGTATGCCATTCCTTGAGCCTGGAAATCCCTTTCTGTCCATTCTCTCTCTATTGAAATACCAATCATCTTTTAGATCCTCCTCTCTGAAACCTGCTCTAAAGCTTTGAGCCAACTTCAATTAATTGGTAGTGACTACATGGTGTGCTCTTTTGAGAAGCATGTGGTGCCCCTATCTGGCCTCTGAGGGAAAGAGTGCAATGATTGATTAGTGATGTCTGCCATGGGCTTGGGAGTGGAGAGTTTGCACACGAACGAAGGACTTGTCTTTCCTGCTCTAGTTTGGAAGACCTTCACTCTGCACTGCCATATCACTATTTTTTGAACACTAATGGACATTTATTTCCAATACTAGACTGGAAGCTCCTTGTGCAGGTGTGCCCTGGAGACCAGGCTGGAAAACTGGGCAAGTACCAGTTGGTGAATGGCTTTGTATTCCGCCCTGCTGAGGTATTTCTCCTGAGGCAGCGAATGTTCTCCTGTAGGCAATGAAGAACCATAGCACGTGGTCAAGTCCTGGGGAGTGGGTGGGAAACATGACCTTATCTATTGTGATAGACTGAATGTGTTCTCCCGAAACCCACATGCTGAAGCCTAATTTTCAATGTAATGGTGTTAGGAGGTGGGGCCTTTGGGAGGTGATTAGGTCATGAGGGTGGAGCCCTCACAAATGGGATTAGAGCCCTTATAAAGAGACCTGAGAAAGCTCCCTTGCCCCTTTTGCTATGTGAGGACACGAAAAGTTGGCAGTCTGCAACACAGAAGAGGGTTCTTAACAGAATGTGACCAGGCTGGCACCCTCATCTCAGATTTCTAGCCTCCAGAACTGTGCGAAACAAATTTCTATTCTTTAGAAGCCCCCTGGTCTATGGTCTTTGCTATAGCAGCCCAAACTGATTAAGACATCTGTGTTTTGGAAATTTCTCTCTGGCAGCAATGTGAAATGGAGGAGGATGGGACCAGAGGCAAAGAGATGGATCACACGGCTGCTGGTGAGAGGAGGAGCAGGTGGAAGGGATGTGGAGGGCTGGAATGATTTAGATACGACAGTGAGGGAGAGGGCGGCGCGGAGGCTGAGTGGGTGGTTCTGGATTGGGCGAGCAGGTGGGGAGGACGGGATGTTCCTTCACAGTAGAGAAAGCAGGAAGAGGAGGGAGTCCGGTGGTCTGTCCTTGGCACTGCTTTCTTCTTCCCCTTCATGGTGTGAAGCATACACACTTCTCTCTGCTCACTGATGATTCCTACACTTGTATCTCCAGCCTTGACCTCACTCCTAAGCCTTGCACCCACAGACCCAACTGCCTGCTCTACAGTGGCTGTCTGGGACCTGTGAACATCTCCTCCAGGTACACACTGCTGAGGGCGGGGACCATAAGGAACTCACTGCAGTGTCCTTAGCATACAGCCAGCACCTGGCAGGAGCTCCGCAAGTGTCTGATGAATGAATGAATGAATGAATGAGCGAATGACTCCTGTGCATCTCCACTCCCATGCTCTCTGGCACCTCAAACTCAGCCTCCCCTGAACTGTCCTCTCCTGAATTGGCCCACCATCCGTGCGGTTGACCCTCCCTGTTCCTTTCTTTCTGCGTCCAGTTGCCATGTGCTCTCCATTCTACCTCATTTGACAATCAGTCAAATACCTCCATTTTTCCTGCCACAATCAGGCCACTGCCTTAGTTCAGACTTTCATTAATTGCCTCCTGAAAACTTGCCACAGCCTCCAGACTGTTCCCTGTCGGTTTAAATGCGGTTGGTCCTCCGTCCCACCATGCTCTTGTAAGCACCTAAGTGACAGCCGGGGATGAGATTATCTATTCTAGGTATTCCCCCAGACTGTCTTCCTGTTTGTGTGACCCCATTGCTTCCTGCTCCCCTCACCCAGGCCCTCTGGCCCCTGGCTCTGCACCCCAGCATTTGATATCTGCTCTAGGAGTCTCCTTGGCTTGGGACCATTCAGACTACTGACTTCAGCTTTTCAACCAGCTCTTCACTCTGCATTCGTTTGATTTTAGCATCAGCTGGAGCTTTGGGCAAAGACACTTCCTCTGACAACCCCACAGCCCTGGAGCCCTCATTGGGCTGGCGGGCACCTGTGACTCCTCGCCAGCCCCTGCTCTAGAAGAGGGGGCGTCTCTGCTACCTGCTTCCAGGGGCATTCTCTCCAATGTAGTGTCAGAATGATCTTTCTAAAATGCAGATGAGATCATCTTGCTGCCCTGTTTAAAACCTCTTGCTGGCTTCCTATTGGCTTCAGCAGAAGGTCCACGTCCTTAGCCTGTCATGATCCGACTCCTGCCTACACCTCCAGCCGGTTCTCATTCAGCTTCCCTCTTTGCCCCTGTACTCCTCTCCTTCTGCCATCTTCTGGCTCCCTAAATGTGCGGAGTCGTCCCACATCTGTGCTATCCTATGTGCTTCTTCTGCCTGAACTGCTGTTCCCGCTCATCACTGTCACCTGGAGCACGTTAGGAACCATCAGGGCAATGCTGTGGGGTTGGGGAATAGGCCTGCTCAGACCCAATGCCGGGAAAAGAAATGGATAGGTTCTCTGGAAAACAACTTGGCAACAAGTAACAAATCCTCCCCTCAAAGTGCCGACTTGAGACTCGGCTAGAAATAGGACCAAATGAATTAATTAGACAAATGCAAAAAGATGTATATAGGAAGTATTCATTGCAGCATTATTATGATAAGAGAAATTTGGCTTAAAAAGCGTGGTACAGTCATATAGTGGAATATTGTGTGGAAATTTAAAAAATGATATCTATATTTATTCACATGGAAAGATCTCCATTATATATTGTGAAATGAAAAAGTAGGTTACAAAATGGTATGTAGAGTACGATCCCAGGAACCTATGTTTATATACCTAGAAAAAGTTGGAAGGCTAACACAAAATATTAGTGATAGTTCTTTTCTGCTTTGGGAGTATGAGTAATTTCTATTTTCTTCTTTCTGCTTTTCTTTATTTTACAAACTGTTTGCTGCAAATAGGAATGACTTTGATTGCCAAAGGAAGTACTAAAGGGGTCATTTCTGTTTTGCAAAGGAAAAAAACGTAGCTGCTAAGTGAGGCTAAGAACAGATCATTAGGACTGAGGAGCTGGCCCTTACCACTGTCACATTTCACTCCTCGCCAGCCAACGTCGCAGTCACAGGAGCCATCACCCGAGGGTCCTTGGTTGCATCTCCCGTGGACACAAGAACATGCTAAGTGGAAAAATGCCCACAAATTGTCAGCCTTTTGGCTTGTGCTCAATAATGCATTTGTCAGTTACCATACAGTTTCCTCTCAGTGCACTTAATTCCTCAATGTGGTTCCAGGGAATCATTGTCTTTAATGGAGGGCTGGGTTCACAGGAAGGGTGGGGTGTGGGAGATAGAATCGAGCAGGCTGACGGGAATCAGTGATGCTTCAACCAAGAGCACATCTTTGGGACTGTGTAGCACTGCGGGCTGGTGACCCAAGCTGGGTGAAAGTGTCCTCAGCTGAGGTTATCTGAGGATCCAGGGTTAGGTGGGACCCCTTGGGATGGAACCATGTTTGTTCTCTGAGAGTGGACTTCTGTCTGAAGTGGACTTCTTTGTAGGTATTGTAAACCTGGTGTGGCCCTGCCTTCTTCAACAACATAGAAGTGCTGATTCCTTTGCTACGCAGCAGCGGCATCATGAGCCTCTTTGAGAACTGGATGAAAGCTCTGGATGCCTTCCCCAGAAAAAAGCATTCAGCTTTTGGGGTTTGCTGGACCCCGTGAAGGTCATCCATAGAACCTTAGGTTAGGAATGCCTGCATAAATGCAAGCTGAAAATGCTTCCAAAAAACAGAAAAAATTGGTACTATAATTCCAATTACATCTTATATAGACCAATTATAATGATTCAGTTATATGCTGATTTTGTCTGGCTTAGACTAGCTGATGAGAAAACAGTGATAGGGTTAGCCCTATGGCCGAGTGGTTAAAGTTCCACTTTGGTGCCCTGGGTTCATGGGTTCGGATCCCTGGTGCCGACCTACTCCCCTCATCAGCCACACTGTGGAGGCATCCCACATACAAAGCAGAGGAAGACTGGCACGGATTTTAGCTCAGGGCAAATCTTTCTCACCAAAAAAAAAAAAAAAGAAAAAAAAGAAAAAAAAAGAAAACAGTGACAGCCAGATCAAATTTATGATTTTTAGTACAGGGTAGAAAAAATGCTTTGTGTTCTCCTCATGGACAAGGAAATCCCTTCTCCCAAGTCAACTCTCTTATCAGTGTGTGTCCCTGGGCACAAGGAAGTCAGGGTGAGAGGATGCAGAGGACTTGGCTCCAACAGATGATGATTTTTGTGAAAACAGCTTAGGGTGTTCTTGAGGGTGAATTGATAGAGTGATCTTCACATCGAGGCCAGCATGATTCAGGAACAAGGCTCTGGAGTCAAGCAAGGTGTGCCTTCAAATCTCAGTTCTGCTTCTCACCAGGTGTGACCTTGGGAGAAGACATTCAACTTCTTGGCCTTAATAGCCTCATCTGTAAAATGGGTATAACAATACCCAAGTATATAAGGTTCCTGTGTGGATTAAAGGAGATAATGTGCACAAATGTGCATTTCAAAGTATCAAGCAATGTCCAAAACTGAGAGTATAACCATGAGGACCAGTGTGCATGGGCAAATACAGACTCATGTGCTTGGGTTGGGGGATGCCAATGAACAGACTGGGGGTAGATTAGTGATTAAGAATGTCTGGAAACACTGCCTTATGCCAATTACACCATACGGATGTTCTTATAATCCACGTAATAGAGATGGGATTCCAGCCTGGCTGGGGAGACTGGTTGGTCAGGGAGCACGTGGGGAATCACTCTTTTCTTGCACATTCCCGCTTGGTTTCAGGCGCCCAGGAGGCCGCCTGGGTGGGGAGTAGGGCGCTCACCTTGGTCGCAGTGGACGCCATACTTGCCCTCAGTGCAGGTCTCGCAGGCCGTCCCCGTGAAGCCCTCTCCACACTCACACACGCCCGTGCCGTTCATTCCGTCCAAGCAGATCCCGTTTCCAAAGCAGACGTTCCTGGCTTTCCCTGGGCACGGCTGGCACTGGGGACCGAAGAAGCCAGCACAGCATTCTCTCGTCTGAAATGGAAGGACAAGGCTGGACTCATACTTTCACCTTCTGGTTTTGTCCAGCCACAGAGTAGAAATCCCGCTGGTGGGACTGGGTGTATACCCCAGCTTCGACTCCACCTGGAGGGGTGGTGAGACCCCTGAAAATCAGGTGACGCTAAGCAATTGCCAGGGGCGCTAGGAACAGGATGGAGGGCTCCGCTGAGGAGGTAGGAAAGAAGGAAAGGAAAAAGGCAAGTTAGAGAAGAGGATGAAGAAAAGGGAGAACGAAGGACGGGCCGTGGGGGACGCCCTGCAGGATGTCTGCTTGGCTTGGGTCTGCCTTTATTCTTGAGTGCCTTTAAAACACAAAATCTCCTGCACCCCCCAGGCTGTGCAGCGTCAGGGCCAAACCATCTTGCCCCTGTAGGATAGGCAGAGGCTACGTCTAGTCTTCTGGGAAAGAGGCAGGACAGGAAGAACTTTCCTGAGGACTCTGAAGCAACAGCCCAAAGGTACTTGGCTCTGGGGTCCTGTTTTCTAAATGACCAGGTACACTTTCTTTCCTTAGGAAATCGGCCATTTCCTCTGTCTGTTTTGCTCACCAGCCTGCTCACAGGGCATTTCACCCTGTTGTCAGAATAGGGAGGTCCTCTGAGCTTCTCAGTCCCTCAATTTCTTTATCACGCAATTAAATATTGCAGCTTTTACCTATTTGCCTACTCGCAAGGCTGCCCTGAGGTTTATTGCCACCACTGCTACTCTGAATGATGACGATAACGAGCATAGTGAGGAGGAAGCGGAGGTGGCAGAAAGAATCCATGCAAAGGCATTTTGAAAAGTATAACATATGATTAGATGTCCCGATGTCGCTGCAATAATTAGAAAGATGGTTAAATCAGCGTACTCACAATGACAGTTTTCACACATTTTGGCTGGCACCCAATGAACACGGATCGCTTGCCCATGAAATAAACGGTGTAGATACATTTCTTCGTCTCTTCACCCTATGAAATGTAATAATTATATCAGCTCTTTAGCTGGGAAAAGTTTTCCAATCTCTAGAAGCAAGTAGGTGAGTGATGCATGGCTGTCTCTCTGACTAAAATGTTCTAGAAAGGGACGGAGATGGTTTTTTGGAGATGCTTCATAAGAAAGAAAATACAGAAACGCAATATTGGCTGCCAGAACACCAGGTGGACAAACCCAAATAATTACTCTATAAGGTAGTAGTCTATAGAAAGAACTTTTCTCTAGAAGACTAATTTAAGTTAGGAAGAATATCATAGAGTAAATCAGATAAAAATGTCCTTCCAGCACTGTATATTGGTTGATCTGAGACTTGATTTCTATTTATTTATTGACTTATCTTCTGCCTTGGTCTGAGAAAGAATTAAGGCTGTTTTCAAAGACTTGTGAAATATAATACAAGATTAAATTAAAATTCAAATGAGAGAATCAGCATTGTCACCATGATGAATTATTATTATCATGCTACAGAAGGTGCATGAGTATTTATTCTTTGTGATGGTTGGAACTTTATGAGAAGTAGCATTTACAATAAGTAGTTACAAGAAACATAGATTATAATTCATTCAAAGACATGTCTACCTCCCCCTAGTCTGCCATGTGTTTCTTAGAGAAAGATAGTTGTAACTTCAGCTAGAGAAGGAAATCAGGCAGGTGGAACTCATCCAGGCTGGGTATGGTTTTGGATATGGAGTCTGCCTTCTCTGATAAAATTTCTTGCTCCTGTCCTCAGCAGGCCACTGGGCTATGAAAGATGTAGAAAGCGAAAAATCTCTTCCTGCACTGTGCACTGGTTGAGATGGACTTTTATTTCTCTTTATTTATTAATCAAAATTTTGCTTTGGTCTCAAAAAACCCAAATGGATTCAAGACTTTAGAAAGATGCATACCATATAAGAAGATGAAATTAAATTAAAACTAAGTGAAGAGATGAAGGCAGTGAAAAACAGATATGCTTGAGATGCACTTAGTAATTTGGACGTCCCTGGGATCTGAACACTGTTTTATCAAAACAGACCAAATACTTACTAATGGTTTCGTTCCAAGTGGGCAGATCGGCTGCTGGGGACACTTCCCACACTTTCCCTTGGTAAAGCACAGAGACAAAGAGAATATTTCATGGTTATTACTTTGAGGGCAAAATGAGGCTGCAAATATTTTCCAGACCATGGAGGTGAAGATTTTAGAATATGGAACTGAAAATCAGAAAGACACTAGAGAAGCTCATCTGATCAACCTCCTTAATGTTCTTTGTGACAAGCAATTCAACGACTTTGGGTCTATGTTGGAGCATCCAAGCTTTCCTCCATAATAGTCTTCTGATGCTAATAATCCTTTAATGCGTGGAAGTCTTATCTCATTTAAATCCTTATTCCATCAACAACAACCCTCATTTATCAAAAATCCATTCTTTAGTGAATTGGGCCAGATTCAGAGACTAAGCTGATGTGTCACAGACAGTGCCCAGCCTCGGGAGCACATGGTTCAGTGAGGGGTCAGGGTGGATGTCATATATGCTACTCCAAAACAAAGAGCACAACTTAAGAATGACAGACACTCTTAAGTGTGACCTGTTCCTCAAACAGGAGGAGGCCAGTGCATCTAGTTCTTAGCACCTACTGGAGAGTAGATGTAGTTGTTCAGACTTCTGGTTCTTGGGTCAGACTGCTTGGATTTGAACTCCTTCTCTGCCCCTTTCTAGCTCTATGAACCTGGGTGTGTTACTTAACCTCTCTGTGGCTCATTTTCCCTATCAGTAAAACGGGTAGGGTCATAGTACCTACTTTGTAGGGTGTTGTGAGGATTATATGGGTTAAAACATGTAAAATATTTAGAGCAGTGCCTGGCACATAATCAGAGCCCAATAAATGTCAGCAGTTATTACTTTTGCTGAAAGATCCTACACCGTCCCATGGACTGGAGTGAAAAGACTCCATTACCACATCATATATTACATTGAAATAACCCGTTTCCGTATTTTCTCTCCTAGTGGACCAAGCTTCCAAGCTTGGCTAACACCTACCATAGGTGCCCCATAGCCCCCTTCCCCTGCCTGTGCTGGGCGTGGCATGGTTTCCTTTTGAGGAAGACCATGGCTTCAGAATCCTGCTCAACACAACCTTCCAGGCAGCATTTCCAAGGCACTCAAGGTGCAAGTTATTGCACTAGATTGTGAGCCCTTCGAGGGCAGAGGTCATGTCTTATTTATCTTTGTAGAGCCATAGCTGGGTGTGCTGCTTTGCATGCTAGAGATGCTCACTCAGTGTTTTTTGAACTGAATTGAGATACCCTATTAGATGAGTCTTATGCTTAAGATAATGCCTAAATAATATGCTTAAAAAAATAAGCCAACACTCTTTAGTTGCATCATTGGCCTGGGATATAACTTACTGGTACGATAGTAGTGTCATTGTTATCACATCTATTCTTCTGAATTTCCAGAACTTTCCCCAAGCCATGGATCACTCCCTTGTCAGTGGCTACATTGGTGTAGTTTATCGGAGCTTCATTTACGTACAGCTGTGAACCAGAGGGTTAAATGTAAATTTTTATTATAGCGATTTAAATAGAAATAGGGAAGATGGGGATTGGAGGATATTAGCATGACAACAGCCTAGGAGATATTCCAATATTCACCCAGAATGTAGCACATCGTAGTTGAAAGACCTCTGGCCTAGGAGATGGGAGTCTGAGTAACAGGTCTGCATCTGGCACCATCCACCTGTGCGACCTTGGGCCAGTTGCTTTTCTTTTCTGAGTCTCAATGTCCTCTTTTGTAAAAGAAAGAGATTGTTCTGGATAATCTCTAAGGTTTCTCTCCATCCCTCAAATTAGTTGGTTTATGATTGTTTGAAAAATCTAAATCATGATCATTATGTTAGTGCCTATTGGCAAAATGGCTCCATGGGCGAGCTCAGCGGTGCTGTAGATTAGTGGGTTCTGAAGGGGTTAATACTTTCCAAAACCAAGACATGGAGAATGAAACCCACTGTCCTTTTAGCATCTCTACTTCATGGTTAATTTGCAAGCAACCCTCAGAAAGGCTAAGTGACAGTTACGTAAGAATAAAAATAACTAGCATTTTTGGAGTGTTTGAGAGTTTCTAGAAAGTGTTCCACCAGATGACACCATTTCCCAGTGTGTGGAGACTGCTCAGAGGTCTGCATTACCCTACATTTCCCTTGAGGCTTCTTTGGAGTTCATGATATGTTTGTCACCATCTTGGCCTAGTGTGTCCATAAGCACCCAAGACATGGGGCTAAGTCAGTATTTAAATGCTGCCAATTCAAATTCAGTTTCTAGTTGCAGCATGTTTTGTTTTAATTTTTTTTAGGGAAGGATATTTTAGTGATTTATTAATGCAAAATAAGTGAAGCCATTAATTCATTCATTAATATAAGCAATATAACTGGAAACAAATGGCTCCCTGAAAAATTGGAGTGGTGTGTGTGTGTAGCAGGGCTCAGGTTGGAAGAAGGGGGAAATTCTTTATGATATTAAGCAGATGTCAAATTCATATCCAATCAGGGTTTAAAATTATTAAATTAAAATTTAATAACATCCCCCACACTCCCCACTGCAGCAATGTTAAAATGACTCTACTACGTGCCTAAATGTGAACTTCCTCTGAATGTTGAAGTCCCTTCTGATTTACTTGGAGTCAAGCGAATTTCCCTTAGAGGTTGGGAAAAGTCACGGCTCTGCTCCACAGAGGTATTCCAGGGTCCGTGTAGCTTTGGAAAACTAGCAGGGTACCTTCCTCGTGGTGTCAAATGGCAATTGCAACAGGAATTTCCAGAATTCCAAGAGGCTGAGCTGTTTTAAAACATCAACATGGCAGAACTTCTGACGCTGCAGTACTGTTGCTTTGGTATTGAAAAAGTGAATCATTTTCATTGTGAGATGTAGCCAGAGAATTATGGGCTGCAGTCAAGGTTTGGTTTGAACACAAGTCTACTCATGTGGAGAGCATCTTTCTACAACTCCATTGTCCTAAGAGAAAGTAAATGAGTTATCGACAGAAGCGAAACCTTGACTGTGAGATGGAGCTATTTGTTTATTGTGAGATGAAGCCTCTATTGTAAGATTGCTCTCGACTGAAGAATTTCCAAACAAATGGAAAATAAAAATGACAGAATTGAAACTGATTCAATTAAGGGCATTGGAACATTCATCTCTGCATGATGAAATAAAAC
This sequence comes from Equus caballus, assembly GCF_041296265.1. Lineage (NCBI taxonomy): Eukaryota > Metazoa > Chordata > Mammalia > Perissodactyla > Equidae > Equus > Equus caballus. The sequence goes on along the minus strand of NC_091711.1, from coordinate 32,687,319 downwards.
AGGGCATAGATAAAAACAGAAACAAAAATGTAAGCTCTTTATCAATACAAAATTGCTTTACCTGGAAAAATAAGAAAATGTATCAAAAAGGATCCCCTCAAGGTTCTCACACAATAGGTGAGACCATTTGGAGGCATCAGAGGAAAATATTTGGAATTAGATTATTCTCTAAGTAATGAAGAGTCAGAAAGATTTTTACCCAAGCAGGTTAAAGAAAATGTATACAAAAATTCACTTGTGTTTCGGGGCTGGCCCCGTGGCCGAGTGGTTAAGTTCGCGCGCTCCGCTGCAGGCGGCCCAGTGTTTCGTTGGTTCGAATCCTGGGCGCGGACATGGCACTGCTCATCAGACCGCGCTGAGGCAGTGTCCCACATGCCACAACTAGAAGGACCCACAACGAAGAATATACAACTATGTACGGGGGGCTTTGGGGAGAAAAAGGAAAAAATAAAATCTTTAAAAAAAAAAAAATTCACTTGTGTTTCAATGTTGATAACACTGAGAAAATTGTTTTTAAGATTGCACTTCTAAAAAGGACCAAGTACTATTATTGATTAAAACTTTGTGATTAAATTTTCTTCATTTTAACATAGTGGTTAGCTTATCTTATTTATTATTATTATTTTATTTATATTATTATTTGTTTTTATTTTTTTCTTAAGAGAATCTATACTGGAGTTATGTTGTGAGTTTCTTGTTGAATTTTCACAGATTGATCTTCTCACTTGATGTTTGAAATAGATGAATACAATTTTATATTTTAAATATTTAGTTTCACTAATTCTTTTTTATGAATTCTAAACACTTTTAAATATTAGGGGTTGGCTGAGGTAAACGCTGGGATACTGCTGTGGAGGTCAGTTGGTCCTAGGACTGTCGTGTCTATGATCAAGCAATGATAATAATGTTAATTCATTTGGCTGCCGGATCCTGCGTCCATCGTTAGGCTCCTCATGGCCTGGGGCCAGGGCCACTTCCTGGGAGTTAGGTTTTGCTCTCAGGTTCCCTTTGATCTTGGGAACTGCTGGGGGACCCTCTGTTGGGTTTGTTAGGAATCAGTATTAAAGTGCACCCGTGACTGCTGGGATCCAAAGACCATGATTAGCCAAGCCAGACTGGTCATCTGATGGCTGGTGACAGGAGGGTCAGTGGGGAGTGGGAGCTTGACAGTTTGGCTTAGTCATTACTTTATGGTGCAACAAAGACAACTGTCTTTTGTTGACAAGGCTTAGGAAGCACTGGTGAGAGTATCCAACATGGAAGTGATGACGGATGATAGAAGCTAAGACACTCATTCCCGGGTTTACGTCTAAGGCTCGCACCTGGTCATCGTGGAGGAAGAAGGCGAGGAGGTAGGAGAAGCCCAGCATGGTCTCCCGGTGCATGCCATTGTGCAGGTCATTCTTCAGCAGTTTCTCCTCCAAGACCACGTGATACTTGACTATATCCTCCTCCTGGACAACACACAGAACTGAAAGTCAGCCCGTAGGTCAGCCAGTCCCCAGTCACTTACTGGGCTGCTCCAATGTGCCAGGCACTGTGGGGATGACAAGAGCAACCGCTTGTTGACCTGGAAGTTTTGACTAAGGCATCAGGGCACGAGAGATATTGAATACTACATTCGAGACACATCACCTCAGAGAACTTGCAGATTTTCCATGTACGATGGTCAAGAACTCATTACGAGACCCTAAAACCCAGACTGAGGGCATGAAAGGTTGGGGGAGGGTTTTGAAGATGGTTTCTTTGGTGAGAGCTGCTGTGAAGAGAGAGGCCACACCCCAGCCTGCCTTTCACCTCAGGGTCACAAGAGGAGGTTCGATGGGATGTTTTGACGAGCTTGATCTGTGTCCCCTGCAGATCGGGTGGGCTGTGGGACTGGGGTCTCACTCAGACCTGAGAAATCTCATGCTAGGGACAGCTGGCAGGCTGATCCACAGTGCAGTAGGGAGGTTGTCCTGCTCTGGGACAAGCCTGCACTCCCAGTGTGGGCTTGGGACAAGAGCATACATGTGTCTTATGGACCGGATGTGAGGCGGTGTCTGAGAGAGCTGGCGCCTTAGGTCTTGTCCTGAATGGCTGCCTACAAGGGCAGATAGGCCTCCTCGGGGGGAAAGCTGGAGGTGGGCTCTGGATGCTTCTAGTCCGAGGAGGAAATAAATGACTGCAGGAAGAGAGTGCACACACAGGGGTGGAGGGAACTGCAGGCAGAGACCACCAGTGATGGGTGGGGTCTCTGAAGAACCCATCAAAGTGTCAGAGAGAGAGAGTGTGAGCTTTGAAACACTTCCCAGGACCAGAGAGTGCAATGCCATCTCAAGACAGTACCATTTAGATGAGAACCTTCCTACCCTCATAACATCTCTTCCCAACCACCAACACTTCCACCCTGCAACTTCCAACCTGGTGAGCCCAAAACTGAATTTAGTGGGATCAGGAAAGAGAATAGAAACATCACATGAGGAAGGAGGAAGAGGGGTAATTGAGTCATCGTCTCTCAGCTCCAAACCCACCCTCTACACTCCACTTTCTGGTACTGGGGCTGGGACTACAGGCTACAGTTCTCTGCCAGGGCTCCTGTTAGGCTCTGCCAGTGGAAAGTGCTACAGGCAGACTGTGAGGCCGATTAGAGCAGAAGAGGGAGACAGGATCTCCCCTTCTGGTTTGCGTCCTGTTCCTATGGTATCACTCCAGCCACACGTCTTCACCCGGCAGTGGCACCTGAATCCAGATGGCAGTTTCTTCTCACTTGCAGACCAGCTTTGTCGTGCCCTCCCTATCTCAAGACATCAGCACCAGCCAGGCGATGCCCTTCCCTGGAGGTCTGGGTCTTGGACCCCCAGGGACCCTCCTCCAAGGTCAGAGACACCAGCTGAACAGCACCCCCCGCCCCCCCCACAGGTCTGCGTTCCAGCTCCGGGGGGCTCCTCCTCTTCATTTCTAAGTTTTAGTCTTTCTAGTCTCTTCCCTCTGTTCTCCCGGCCTTTGGGGTCGTAGATGCTTCCTGCAGTTGCTACCTCTGTGATCTCTTTTTTATCTTTCAACTATATTTATACAGCCATATACCTCATAAACAATTCATAATACTAAATTCTCACTGGTAACCGTTTCTGTGTCGTGATGGACCCTGGTTGATTCAAGGACCAAGCACCCTCCTCCATTGCCTGCCTGGACAAAGCCCCAGCATGGAACAGTGAGGGGAGAAAATTTAATTTAAATCCAGTTCAAAAAGTTGATTAGTACAAGGGGCCGGATTTTTTTTTTTAACTTAATTGAGAACTGTGTTTGCGACTTAAAGTGCCTATAGGACTTTTGGGGGATGCAGAAAGGCTATGGGATTGCCTGAAGTTTACTGCTCGTTCAACTTGCCAGTTACAAAAATCTGAGACCCCTGGCTCTGCCTTCATGGAGTTTATAGTCTAGCTGGAGAGCTAAGACCCATGCCCTTGAAAAGACAATTTATCGTATCAGGGGTATATATGTGCTGAAGGGGTGTAAAAATGGTCTGAATTCAGGGACTATCTGCAGCTCAGGGGACCCAGACTCAGCTTCCCTGAGGAGGTGAGACTGGACTTGAAGAATGGGTATGGAGGATTCAGGAGGTAGTGAGGGATGGAGGGCAGCCTTCCTGATCTAGGGGGCAGGGGTGTGTGTGTGTGTGTGTGTGTGTGTATAGATACTAAGCAAGGGCACCAGACCCATCTTTGGCTTCTTTAGGGTCCCTGAAACCATCAGTCTGGTTAGACCACAGGGCTTCTGCAGAGAACTGGTGGGAGAGAGCAGTGGGCCCAAGGGTGGCTTAGAGGGACTTAAGTGTCAGCCCCCATCTCAGTAGCATCTTCATCTCAGTCACTCTATCTAAAGATATAAGTGAAAACAGTGTGCTTGTTGTGTAAACACAGTTTCAAACGTGTCCTCTCATTGTGGGGCTGGGGGCAGGGCAACCCTGGCCTCCGTCTAAATGAAAATTCTGGAGCCACCACTGAATCTAAGATAAATTTCAGCCAGTTTATGGAAGACTTAAATACCTGGGGAGGTGGTTTGGACTCAGTCCTATAAGACATGGGGACCCACCCAAGGGTTTGAGCCAGAGACTGGCTTGATTGGAGCTTTTTATTGTTTCACAAAATCCTTCGACAAATTTTGATATTTAGCTCCAGATGTTAGGAATCAGGGAGGATAGAGAGTGGAGAACAGGAGGAAGACAGAGGTGATGAACTCCATCTAGGTCTCTGCTGCTTTCTCCTGGCATGGGACCAGGGAGACGCCAGGCCAGGGAGAGGAGGGTGCGGCAACCGTGAGGATCCTCCCAGTTCCTGGGACGCCTGCATCCTTGTGTTTATGGGCCCAAGTGTTTGTTTCCAGGGATACAAACTAAATACATGAGCAGCTCTGGCCCGGGGGAGGTTTGTGTGTGAGAGCGTCTCTGCATGATATTGACAAGGAAGTTGTAATGAAAGAGTGAAATGGTACATGATTGATGGGTTGACAAATGTTGAGTGTGTGAATTTCCAGAAAATAACTTCTGTGCTTATTTTTGCCGATACCTACTAGAGATGTGACCTTTTTCTCCCGGACGTAATTCTCAATGGCATCGTTGTTGGGAGCGAACACTGTGTAAGCATCAGCAGCCTCGATCGCATTAGCCAGATTATATTGCTGTGAATGGAAAGAGACAAGAGTGAGGGATTTCCGTCCCCAGGTAACCTGAGCAAACGGGTCAAGCAGAGAATGTGGTACTTGCAATGATGTAGCCCCGGAAGATGGAATAGTCGGGCATCTGTTCCAGCCGGGTGAGCAGGTTTGGTAAGGAGCCAGTTAGACCTCTTTGGGGAAGCAGAACCTGGGAAAGGAAGCCCCCAAATTCTGTTAGCATGTGTTGGAAGGACAGTATGCAATTATAAGGACCACTGCTAGCACAGAGAGTGCCTCTGCAAATTTAAAAAAGCAGCATCCTTTCCTTTGAGAGTTTGCGATACCAACAGGGGTGCGGACTTGGGGAAGAAAGTGGGTTGAATTTCAGACCCACTCCACCCTTAGGCCAGGCACCTTTATGCAACCTGCACAACTGTTCATGGTGGCCCTGACAAAGGTGACCAGCATGTCCAACTGACTGGCAGAGAAGGAGCTCCTTTGGCAGCCAGGGCAACCCAGAGGCTCAGCAGGGGACTTGAATTGGTGACCATGTGTCACAACTCTTTGTGCTCACATGACTTCTTCCTCAGTCTGGTTCCTAAGCCATGAGGAGCCTCAGTTGTCTCACGTAGGAAGTGAGGACAATAGCACCTACTTTCTTAGGGTTGTTGTGAAAATCAAATGAGATAATGTGACACATGACACTTGGCACAATGCCTGGCACCTAGCGGGCTGTCAGTTATTCCAGTTATTACTGTGTGCAAGGCAAGGTGCTAGTGCTGGTGAGGGACACAGAAAAGATGCAGCTCCACCCCTCCAGGACATGCCATCATACAGGGGTTCAGGACCTATTCCGTAAGGAAGAGCTGTCTATACCAGAGGGCACGATCATGCCAAATAAGTTCTATACCAAGAAATTCCATGGGATTTCAGACTAAGGAGAAGGAATAAAACCAACATTTACTGAGGTCCCACTAGGCAGCAGACATGGAGAAACGGGGTGTTGTTTAAGCCTCACAGGGGAAGAAAAATGAGGCTCAGAGAGGTTGTGTAACTTGCCCAAGCTCACGCAGCTAGCTCAGTGCCTGAACTCAGATTCTGTATGACTGTAGATCTTACCCTCTTGAAACTATGTCAATCTTAGTATTATGGGCTGTAGGGCTCAGGGAAGGCCTCACAGAGGAAGAGGGACTTGAACTGGCTCCATGATAATAACACTCAGTACAGGAGATGAGTGGACGTGCCGTTCCACTAATGGAGCTGTGTTCATCAAAAATATAAATAATAACGAGGTGTAATTTTATGTTTTTTAAAAAAGGTTTTTTAGTACTTTGGAGAGTCAGGACTGGAGAAGAAAAATACTCTTGATAAGTAATGTTACTTTGCATCATATGGAGCCATAAACCGTTTCAGCAGAGTCCCCTGGGAGTGATGAATCACTTTCTCCAAAAATCTTGTCTTAATACCTCTTGATAATACAAGAGAATTGCAAGGTCTTTGCAATTATTTAAAATAACGCACCCAGGAGTCTTATAATAGCCTCTCTTTTCTAAATGGAAATAGCCAACCTTTTCTGTAACTTAAAATCAAAAAGTGAATCTGTAAGTGCCAAGGGAGAATAATTTTAGTTAAAATGCAATCAGTTAATTGCCTTTTCTCATCTTCCACTTTTCAAAACTTCCCAATATATCCTAAATTCTAACTTTAATTTTAAATGAAGATCCTAATCTAGTAAATTTATAAGATGGCTTAAAGCCCATTTCCCATTATACTTTTTCTTTTTCATACCTTTGAGAACTGTTGAATTGCGTCTTAGAAGCAAATGAAAATTTCACAATACTTTTTCTACTCTTTTGCATTTTTTTCTAGGGCCTTCTCTAGCTCATCTTTTTAGGGTGCAATAATGCAGAGAGGGGCATGAAACAGTGACACATAAGCACTTGTCTCTCCTCCAGTTCTTGACTATATCCCATTGGGACGTATGGACTTCCCAATACTAAGGTTCTCGTGTACCTGGTAAAACATTCCCATAAATAAGAAATACATGGGGCTACATTTGATATAGCGCCTGCTGCAGAATATAGGCTGAGTAAATGGTAACTGGGGCTGAATGAATAGAGCCTCCAGATGGTTTTAAAATAAGAATAATGAAGCACAATACAAGTTCCTTTTACATTAAGGCCAAGCCTTTTTTTTTTTTTCCTAAAAATGATAGTGTCCATGAAGATAAATAACAAAGGGAGAAGAGATGCTACCTGTGTCAGAGGATGGAATTTTGTACCTTATTGATGATGTGTATCACTCCATTGGTGGCTGCGTTGTCGCCATCCACGATGGATGCCCCTTCAATTGTGATATTCTGTGAATGCAAACCACACGGGAAAGGGAATCACCATATGGTACACCTAGGGATTGAGATTATTTCTGGATTTTCCACTTTTTGAGCAACAGTGACCTTCCCACTTTTGGACCATGACCTACAGTTAGAAGTATCTTTAAGTTGTGACCCATTAGACATCACACACACACACACACACACACACACACACACACACTGAAAATGCAATAGTACTTTCATCTACTATGTGGGAGGCAGCTCATCATGAATTCTATTCCACTCTTTTCTATTTCATTAAAAAAGTACTGGTTGAAGCTCAGTAAGGAGTTCCTGCTGTTTGAAAAGTACTGTAGACAGTGTTGTGGGTTGGATTGTGTTCCCTCCCTCCTCAAAATTCATGTATTGCAGTCCTAACTTCCAGTACGTCAGAATGTGACCTTGTTTGGAGATAGGGTCTTTACAGAGGTAATCAAGTTAAGATGAGGTCGTTAGGGTGAACCCTAATCCAATATGACTCGTGTCCTTATAAGAAGAGGAAGTCTGGACACAGACGGCTCTACAGGGGGAAAGTTTTGTGAACATGAGGACGGCCATCTGCAAGAGGGCCTGGGACAGCTCCTTCCACAGCCCTCCGAAGGAGCCAACCCTGCCCACCCCTTGATCTGGGACTTCTAGTGTCCAGAACTGTGGGACAAAAATTTCTGTTGTCTGAGCCAGCCAGTTTGTGGCACATCGTTATCGCAGCCCTAGCACGCAGTTACAGAGAGCAATTGACTTTCCTGCTCAGAATCCAACGACTTTTCAAGAATATTAACTACATGGGGAAGGGAGCTAAGTCAAACCCAACCTACCCACCTACCTAGCCACCCACCAACCGTGACACCACTGGGCTCCTCCCTCTCTGCTTCCTCTCCTCGTCTCCCCACCATTACCCTTTATTTGAAATTCCTCCTGGGGACCTTGGGTGCCGAGGGGACTTCTCTCACCCCGAGCACCTCCAAAGTGAGTCAGCAGAGGCCCTGAAGGAAACATTCCTGGCCACCTTGCACATCTTTTCTGGTTAAAGGGAGACATTTACATAGGAATGAACTCATTACAAATGTGTCTTTGATGGTGAGCTCCTCCGGGTCAGAGGTCTTGATGGATTTATCTTTGAATCCATAGAGCCTGGGATGAGCCTGCCCAGGTGGGCGTTCAGTTAATGCTTGCTGAGAGAATCACTGATTTAAAACACTGATGGGAAATAACCCCATTGTCTGACATATGCACGTAATATGCAAAGAATCCGTGGGACTGCATGTAACTCTTTAACGTTTTCTAAAAGGAATTATGTGACGAAGCACACACATTTAGGTAACACTCGGCATAGACCCTTTTCATAGCGCTCACACTGAGGAGTAGGAAGGAATGTTTAGAGCGGTAATTCTCAGACATTTTTGACCGTGGCCCATGGTCCACTGAGGCAGCAGTTCCCGCTTTGCAGCAGAATCTTCATTCTCGTCTTGTGCCATTCATAGGAAGAGTTTTAAAACACTGCCCAGCGCCGCAGGGCAGCCGGACTTGCTCATGGAAGACTGACCGCAGTCCTGACCCACTGTCGTGATTGCGGAAGGTGACTTCCGCAGGGCTCGGCTCCTCCCCGGGCACTGCCCTAACTCCAGCGCATGGCAGGCGCTCAACAAATCTTTGTTGACTGACTGGCTCTAACTTAATGTAAAATTTTAGTAAAATATAATGACTCGATTAGTAGCTTACCAGTAGCCAGCTCTTAGTTAACCAGATATAAAAATCAAAGTTGTGAAATTACACAGCCTTCACCCAGAAGGATGGAAAGGTTTGCCTTTCTAGATCAGTCTGTGGTCTGTCAGGGAGAGCCTTGTGGCCAACCAGTGGGCAAAGGGCCACATTTTACAGGGTCATTGCTACAGAGGAACTGTGTGTGTGTGTGTGTGTGTGTGTGTGTGCATGTGTGTGTGTGCTCATGTATCAATATATGTTGATAATTATTGAAGCTGGTGCTGCCTACACGGAGGTTGGAGGTTCTACTCTGGTCTCTCTTTTGCTCATGTTTGGAAATTTCCATGACAAAAACTTTCAAAGTACAATATGAACACAGGTGACATGTTTCCACTAAACAAATTACCACGCTCTCTTACCCCATCTGCCTTCGCCAGGTGAAGGAAGCTGCCCTGCAAGGACGTTGCCAGCATGTCAGAAGATGACAGAGCCTGCAGATCTGCCACTCCGTACGTGCCTGGTAGTGTATGGTATCTAAAACAAGAGGCCATGAGGGCTGTGATGAAGTACCAGTGCGTGAGGCAGGATCATTGAGTAGTTCAGAGAGGAGATTCTAGAGCCAGACCACCACATTCTAAATCTTCCCCTGCAATGGTCAGCCAGGGCACCTTGGGTTAGTTACTTAATCACCCTGTGCCTCAGTTTCCACATCTATAAAGTGGGAAGAATTATAATGCCTATCTCATAGGGTGGTTGGGAGGAGGAACTGAGCTATGTGTAACGCAGTTAGCAGAGAGTTGGCTGTCAATAATGTTCACTGTTACCGTCCCGAGGGAAGGAGGTGAGGGGAGTCCCAGAACCTGTTTGGGTCCATGGATCTAAAGGACCATGTGGCTTCCCTCCATTGAACTGCATTCACACTGACGTCAGTACGATATCGTGAGGAATAAAATACATAATACCTACCTTATTAGGGCTGGAATATTGCTCCTGGACAACCAGAAGGCTTTCTCCTCTTGGTCCATGTCCTCGATAGCTTGTTGGGAGGGCACGAGGACAGTGAGGTTGGAGGTGGCTGACAGCAGGGGTTGTAGAGAAGCATTCTGAATCACAGAAGGAAGAGAAGTGGCTTGACTCATGTTAGGGGACAAACAAGGTGGACTTAATGGTTGGCAGAGATGACAATCTCCCATGTGATGTAATTTCAGGGATACTGGGAAGGTCCTAGTGACCTTCCCACCACTGGCTGATGCCTCAACTTCCCTTCTGAGACTCATTCCTTTTATTTAAATGTGTGAGCCTTGTCAAAAGGCAAATTTTCCTCATCAGGTCACATTTTGAGTCATTATCAGTCATTTACACTTTAGTCTAAATGAAGAGTCAGGGAATAGTCTTGATAGGATTATGAGTGTACGCACGTGTATGCGCGTGTACGTGCAGAGAACCTTGAGAATCCTTGGATGCCTTTGGAATACGGATGGTAGGAAGATTATGGGAACAGTTTTAGCATGGGAGAGAGACTGGAGGCCCGGAGTCAAACTTTACCTACTTTTCATTCTTACGTAGAGCTAGTTCTGGGTAGAAGCAGTGGTGTGCTTATGTTTAACAACCAGCTCTCCAGGAAAAACAAACAAACAACAAAAGCCCTGGTTTGCAGTGCTCCCTGATTTCTGTGGTGTAAGTACTCCTACTATGGCTGATTTCAAGCTATGAACATGACGGCATTGAAAGTGGAGTTGGGAAAGATGAGCTGTTGCGAGCTTGGGTGACCTGGTACAGTACACCACTGGGCGAGCTTACGCATATGGGGTTGGTCTATACGGAAATCTGCATGTGCAGTAGGACTCGCAGTTTCTGCTCTTCCTTCTAGTGGGGTCAGAGCAGCTGTCCTGGAGTGGGTGCTGACCAGGCACTACAGATCTTGGCACATGTCTTTTTAAAGGGGATAAACCACCTGTCGTGATGGCCGGCTGGGCCAGCCACCTTGGTCCACTCAGGCAAAGAGGGCAGAGAGTCAGACAACTGCAGAGAGTGAAGATTGGCTTCTTTGTTCTAGAACTTTCCAAGGGAGAGGCAAAAGCGCCTCTGGGCATGCTGGGCTGAGAGCTAAGCACATATGAAGTATCCCAGATTGCACCTATAAATCCCAAGTCTGACCTGGTGAATTATAATGATAAATTATGTGGGCTTTTCCAGAAAGACCTCTGTGACGAATGAAGCTATACATCTATATTTGAATTGGCTGAAAAGCTGACCACCCCAGCTCATCCTTGACAAGAAGTTCTTAGCCCTGGTGGCATGTTAGAATCACCGGGGGAGCTTTGAAAATACGCTGATGCCCCGGGCAAGCCTCTGACCAGTCAAATCGGTGTCTGGGGGTGGGAGCCCAGGCCCGGCTATTTAAAAAATGTGTTCCATGTGCTTCTAAAAGTGCAGGCAGGGTGGAGAGTCACTGCTCTAGACAATGGCCCTCCCTTCTGACCAGCTGCATTTTCAGTTTTCTATGAAACACATTCCAGATTTCTAAAATTACGTACATTCCCAATCCTGGATTCTAACAAAGGTACTCACATTCAGCCACTGGTTAAATACAGCTGCCGCGGAGAGAAATGACAATTCCTTATTCATATCGTGCAGGGGCGGGAGGGAGAGAGGAGAGAGCACGTGAGCGAAGGCACAATGAGCAGCACGATCACAGCGCATTTCTGGGTGGCCTGCTCTGAGCTTCCCGGGGCTGGGCTCGCTTTCCTTGCCAGCCTCGCTGAGCCGACGTGAAGGGGTGTTCCAGCCACTGAATTCCCACGTTGCCCGAGCTGCGTGTTTCTTTCATGCTTAGTGGTTCAATTATCCTCTATATTCACAGCAAAAAAGTAACCTCCAAACTTCAAATGAAACAACAACTGAAGGTCTCCCAAATCAGAATTTAGGTTGTAAGAACACGGCCATCCACCCCTACAGAGGGTCACGGAGCTCAGTAAACAGGCGCCTTTCAGAGCCAGTGGTGAGTAGCGGCTTGGAACCCGGGGCCAAACCACCCGGTTTTCATTCTGGTTTGGCCTTTTCCTAGTTCCTTAGGCAAGTTACTTATTCTCTCTGGGCCTCAATTTTCTCATCTGTAAAGTGGGGATAAGGAAAGGTCCAACTCACAGGGTCGATGTGAGAAGTGAAGGAATTAATGTGTTTAAAGTGCTTACGAGAGAGGCCGGCATGCAGGGCATGCTCAGTGAGCTTCAGCCACTCTGATTTTTAATTTATCCACCGTGGAATTTATTAATGAACATATGTATCGAACCGCCATGACTGGCACTGGGTCGGAGCGAAGGGAAGATATAAGATATAAACGGGGAAAGATCGCCCTGCTCTTACACAACTTACAGTTGTTTTGGGGAAGTTAAGACTTGAAAAGATAACCAACTGTGCCAGTAGATCAGTGATGTTTGGAGGTGCGATAGAGTAAAGAAAGCTTTGGACTTTTGAGTTAAAAAAGACTGGGTTCAGTTCTTAGGTCCGCCATTTACCAGCTGTGTGATCTTGGGCAAGTCACTTAACCTCTCTGTGAACTCAAGTGCCTTATCTTAAAAATGAATAGGATGATGCCTTGCTCCTGGGATTATGAACAGTACATGCGTTAGTGTATGTGAAAACATTTTTAAACTCTTGAACACCATGAAAATGGCAATAACATTTATATGAAAATTTACATAAAGACAATACTTCCCCAAGCTGTTTCAATTCCTTTTTGAAAGTAGCTGAGGTTATTAAATGTTAGTAAACACCTGGTAAAAAGTATATGAGTAAACGGATAAGGACAAGAGCTGAGATGATTGTGTAATCCCTTAAGGGGCTGCTTTACGGGAGGGGAGGGCACGAGTTTGACCCGGACTGACGGCAGAGAGCCCAGAGACTGGGTCCAGGGGAGATGGGATCAGACCCGGCATGGAGCTGGGAAAGCCACAGCTAAGCTAAGGCTAAGCTAAGCTATTTGGAAGAAAAGTGAGTTGAGGTCGTGTGAAGATGCCGGGAGCACCAGGCTGAGGACACGGACTTCGGCTTATTTTCCGTGGGAGGAGAGGGTCATCGTGAAAGCAGGGTTTAGAGTTTCAAGGTTGTAGGAAATGTGGCCCACAGACAGTGCAGGGAAAGTGTAGGGTCTACTCTCCACGGTCTGGGTGTCAGGAGACAGCTCCTGGGCCTGATGCCGTGAGTAGAAGGAACAGTGTCAAGTTAAGGGTGGGAAGGACCCTGAACAGGCAGGGAGACTAAGGGTCAGATGCTGCAGCCAGCCCTCGGGAACAAGGACTCAGGTGACCCTCTTAGTTGGGGGCAGGTTGCCATCCTGGGGATTGTGAGCCCAGTGGTTGCTGATGAGAGGAGGGGCAGGGACCAAGCTGCAGGGAGCTGAACAAAAAGTAAGGGATGAGAAAGTTCATCAATTAACTTTATTTCTCATTTCAACAAACCTTTATGAACAGTGGGAGGGAAGCAGGGAACAAGACAAAGCCCTGCCCTCGAGAGTTTACAGTCTGCTGGTGGGGGGATAGACAAATGGACACTCAACGGCCATCCGGTGTGCCATGCACTACACGGATGGAATATTCTACACAGGTGGTCACCCGCTTGGGCTCTGCGCTTAGACAGCTGAGGGGCCTTAGGCATCTTTGCTTAGGCTCTCAGTTTCCTCATCTATAAAATGGGCATAGTAATAGCATCAGCCTCCGAGGGCTGTTGTGAGGTTTCAGGTTTAGTAAGAGGCCTGGTACACAGAGGGGTTCTTACACACACACATGTACACACACACGCCCCAGATAGGGGTAAGCACAGGATGTCCCGGGGACCCATAGGAGGTACACAACCCAGGCAGGAACCCTCAGGGGGCTCAGCAGGGGCCAATTATTTGCTTATTTGGGAAGTTTGGGAATGGAAAGAGGTAGAATGGCAAGAAAGGGAAGACAAGACTGCTTGGTACACAGAAGGTGCCAACTAAAAGTTAGCTCCCTTCAGCCTGTAGAAAATTTGTGGCCCACAGATTTGCCATCTGCAAGAAGGAAGTTGCTTCCTATAAAATCTCCCAGAGCGAATGATTGGTAGAGCAGTTTAAAGGCATCCTGGTTAAGAGGGATTTTTTTTGTTTTTTTTTTAAAGAGTCTTGTCTTTATCTTTGGTACTGGAGTTCATCTCGGATGACTTACCACTGCTACATTTCCATAGCACAGAAGGCCATCTCCTTCATAGCCCTCTCGACAAACACAGCTCCAGATGCCAGAAGTAAACTGACAAGTTGCCTGATAAAACGAAGAGGGAGGAAATGGTTTGCTTTCCTGACTGAACAGTTAGATTGGAGTTACGTTGGCCTGCGAGACCTCAGGCTGCATCTAAGGTGAGAACTGCATCTGGGGCTGAAGGATGGAGCAGGAGACCCGCGGACCCTTCAGTGTTGCAATGAAAGGCTCCCGTCTGCGTATTTCACGCAGCTTCTATTTAACCACAATTAAATTCTTTCTTTTCATCCCTGCCAGATTGAGCAAGTAAAAATACAGGACACTCAGTTAATTTGAATTTCAGATAAATGAATACGTTTTAGTATAAGTATGTCCCATGTAATATTTGGGAGCATATTTGTGCGGAAAAAGGACTCATCGTGTATCTGAAATTCAGATTTAACTTGTGTCACGTATTTTACCTATCAACTCTATGTTGGTTCTTCCAAGCTCTGGAATGAAATGAAAGTCGCCATAACTTCTCACGTTTGCGCTGTCAGGGCTTGCCTGGGCTTAAATTAAGCAAGAGTGTTGGAGCTCGTTCACTTTATGAAGTGCTCTCATAATTCTTGGGTAACAGATACTTTGGGGGCATCTCCCTCCATCTTTTCTTCTTTGAAAATAGCCCTCCACCCCCCACGTACATACTATGGGTGGGTCCTGGCAGCCATGTTCATAATACGTCACCCCACTCCCTGGCCATAACTGACCGGCTCATATGTGGATATCGAGACCCAGCTGGGCCGGTCAGTTCCTTTCTCTTATGATTTGGAATTGGGACATGGGGAGCTGGAAGGTTGGGGGCATCACTGGTGGGGGGGAGTGATGTTGCTCTAAAAACAGGGAGCTGTGTGCCCCCAGATGCACAGAGAGGCATTTACAGTTGGGAGAGAGACACAGAGACAGACAGACAGAGAGAAAGCAAGTACACAGGGAGAAGCAAAATGAGAGAGAGCATCGTCTCGGGGAATTGGGGGAAGAATCTGCATTAAACCTGGTGTCTTCAGGTCCTCGTTCTGGGTACCTGGGAGGTCTAGTTGTACTTCCTGCCCAAGGAGCTACTCTGGGGTACTCCCAACAAATCCCTTTTTTGCTTCAGTATTTGCATGGATTCTGTTACTTGCATCGAAAGCACTGAGACTAAGGTGTCGTCTTTGTTGGTTCCGATGTTGGGTGCTTAGTGGATGTTCTTTTGAAAAGATGAAAATGACCAACTCTAATATCTTTGCCTACTGTTTCATAATTTAATTCACAACGCACACCTTACCCTTGAATGGGCATTTTCACCAATATTTTGGGTAAAATTTTAATATGACATGCAAAATGGGAGTCTGGTTATCCTTTAAACTATCCTGTTGGTTTAGAGTTGCCAGATTTAGCAAATAAAATATAGGACACCAACTTATATATGAATTTTAAATAAATGATAAATAATTTTTAGTATAAATTTGCCCTATGTAATATTTTGGACATACTTGTGCTGAAGGATTGTTATTTATTTGAAATTCACATCTAACCAGGAATCTTATATTTTATTTGGCAATCGTATGTTGGTTTTTCCAAGCTTCGGAATGGAGTGAAAGTTGCAATAACTACTCACATTCTGCATAGGAACTCCCTTTGGGAGTAAGAAAGATTTTGTTCGTTGCTTGGCCCAAATAAGAAATAACCTAACCTTCTTTCTTTCTCGAGTAATTTTTTTTTTAAGTAAGGATAAAAGAAATCAAGTAACTCACCAGTGGATGACATTTCCCAGTTTGTTCCAAGCATGAAGTTATTGGCTCACAGTCAATCCCATTGCCTCGAAATCCTTTCTTGCACTCGCACTCATTCTGTAATTCCAAGAACAGAGACAAAGGGGATTATTGAAAACAACTGCCTTCCATGCCTTGCCCTCACCTGGAACTGAAAAATGAGCTATGGAAGCCATAGTTGTTTGGCCCACCTAGAGAATAGTGTTCATGTCTTTTGTTTGTTACACTTCAGATTCCAGAGCTATTGGTCTCCACGTTCTATGTTACAGTTCCCAATCTGGTACTTTCTTTTTGAATTCATTACCCCAGAAGGGCTATAGGGAGAGTCTCAGAGAACTTAGACCCTAAGGAGCATCATATTGGAAAAATTGGCCCCTCCGTCCAAGAGGGAAAGGTAAAGTAAGCCATGGGGCATACACTTGGTGGAGATCCATGCACAGGGCGACAGCTAGTCTATGAGGCACTTTGTGTAATTTAGGACAGGCATCCCCTCTGAGGAGGTGAATTTGAGTAAGGCACCACCTCTACATGGATAACCTATGGGAAGCGGCTTAGAGGTGGACAGCATCTTCATGCAATAAAAACGTCCCCTCCTTCTGAGAAGGTTTAGGCCTACAGCAGGTACCTACCTTGGTGAGCAGGATGCAGGCTGGATTTCAGCCCCACTTGCCCCTGAGGCTGGGTATTTTGTGCAGGACACAAAATATACCACAGAAGCAGTGGCCCTGATCATGCAGCTACTAAATGTGATGATGGGTTGTGTGACAAAATGGGGAAAATGTTTGTGTTAAGTGCAGAGTAGGAACCAAACAAAACTGTAACTGATTGCACAAGTGTAAAGGAAAATAAAAACCCACACATTAAAAAGATCAGAAGGAAAAAATATATCAGCATACAAATGGTGATTGTGAGGGCTTTGTGAATGATTTTAACTTTTTTCTCTACTTTTTCATTTTCCAAAGTGTCTTCCATTAGCAAGCATTCTTTTGAATTTAAAGCAATGATAAGAGGAGTAATCTCTTCAAGAGATAAAGAGCACAGGTATTGAATGACTATTATAGAACCAGCAACGGACCTTTATGCTGCTTTCAGTTTCGAGAGGAAGACAAAGCGTAAGTACATACACCGTAAATAAGAAGAGTCCAATCTTACTACAGGCTGGACAACATGAGATATTATAAGTGTTCCGGATAAACTGGCACACAAGATGCTTCCATGAGGAGGACCGCTGCTGTTCAGAGGAGGAGGGCTGGGCTGGGCATGTTCTGGGAAGTGGGACGTGGCTGGACCTTGAGAGAGGGTGGGAGGAGCAGGGAGGCCATTCAAGCTGAGAGCAAATGTCAGAGAAACGCACGGGGGTGGGAAAGCAGGCGCGTCCGATTGCAGAAGGGTTATTGAGGGGCTGGTCTAGAGAATGGCTATGTGCACCCCAAGAGGTGAGGCAAGAAAACCTCATTAGCCTGTGGGAAGAAAGGAATAGAACTTCTATTTACAAATTTTCCTCTTTAAGCGTATAAGTACTATCTACTATGAATGCTTCGTAAGGGAAGTGTGTATATCTTATGAAGTGTGTATATCTTATATGCAAGTGTACATATATACACACGCACTTATATACGACTTCACGTGGTAGGGGAAGACCTTAAAAATAAAGGTGTTTCATCTTCTCCACCTGGTTTTGAGGTAGCAACTGTCTGCACCCCCAACCCTGACAACCCCCTGACATATTGACCCCAACACAGTTTGTCTTTTAAAATAAACATTCATGGTAGTTAGGATTTGTGCCCATTTGCACTATGTAAAAGTTTTCAAGCCAGCTAGTAACGACTGAAGGGAATCCTACAGATGGTCTATTTTATTTCATATATAACACCATAGAAAGACCTTTCTCTTCCTCCGTCTCCCCCATCAGGATGATTTTCAGATTTGTCTGCAGAAAAGAAGATAAAACAGAGAGGGGATATATCCTATTACGGGTTGCATTGCGTCCCCCGCCCAATTCCTATGCTGAAGTCCTGACCCCCAGTACCTCAGAAGGTGACCTTATTTGGAGACAGGATGTTATCATGTAATTAGTTCAGTTAAGATGAGGTCATACTGGGGGAGGGTGGGTCCCTAACACAATACGACTGGTGGCTTCATGAAGGGGGGTGATTTGGACACAGATGCACACACAGTGAGAACGCTGCGTGAACATGGAGGCAGAGATCAGGGAGTTGCATGTACGAGCCACGGAACGCCAAAGATTGCCAGCAAACCACCCAGGGCTAGGAGAGAGGCCTGGAACAGATTCTTCTTCACAGCCCTTACAAAGAACCAAGCCGGCCGACACCTTGATCTGGGCCCTCTAGCCTCCAGAACTGTGAGACATTACATCCTTGTTTGTTCTATGCCATCCCATTAGTGACATTTTGTTATAGCAGCCTTAGCAAACTAATACAGATACCAAGGAAGTTTTTTTTTTCTTTCTCAAATGCAATCTGGCAACTCAGGTGAGTCAAAAACTGATGCAATTGTTTGCCAAATGCTTGGCGAGGCATAAGACTGCAGCGAGCTCTTTCACCATCAGGACTCTTCCGTGGCCTCAGTCCCAGTACAGTTGACATCACCTCCCTCAGAGCCGATTAATTCCTAAGCAGTAGCTTTCTCTGCCTCAGTCTCCCTTAAATGAAGCTAGGTAAAAGTGATCAACAAACTGTAGAGTGCTACAGACAGATAAAGTGTGGTCAAGGGTAGTGACTAAGAGGGCAGCTCCGGAGTCAGACTATGTGGGTGTGAATCTCGCACCATGGTTTATTTTCTGTGTGACATGAGCAAAGTATTTAGCCTCTCTGTGCCTCAATTTACTTTTTATAAATGGAATAATAATAGTATACCCACATGGCAACTTTTTTATAAGATGGAATAATAATACCATATCCACATGGCAACAGAAGCAAAAATAAACAAATGAGACGACATCAAACTAGAAAGCTCCTGCACAGCAAAGGAAACCATCAATGAAATGAAAAGGCACCCTACTGAATGAGAGAAAATGTTTGCAAATCCTATAAGGGGTTAATATCTGAGATATATAAAGAACTCACTTATTTGAGTTAAATAACAAAAAAATCCAATTAAAAAGTGGGCAAAAGATTTGAATAGACATTTTTCCAAAGAAGACATAGAGCTGGCCAATACGTACATGAAAAGATCTCAACATCACTAATTATCAGGGAAATGCAAATCAAAACCATAAGAGATGGTGCCGGCCCGGTGGTGCAGTGGTTAAGTTCACATGCTCCAATTTGGAGGCTTGGGGTTCTCTGGTTTGGATCCCAGGGGTGGACCTACACACTGCTTGTCAAGCCATGCTGTGGTAGGCACCCCGCATAAAACAGAGTAAGATGGGCACGGATGTTAGCTCAGGGCCAGTCTTCCTCAGCAAAAAGAGGCGGATTGGCAGCAGATGTTAGCTCAGGGCTAATCTTCCTCAAAAAAACAAAACAAAACATAAGAGATGTCACCTCACACTTGTGGAATGGCTCTCATCAAAAAGACAAGAAATAACAAATACTGGCGAGGATATGGAGAAAAGCGAACCCTTGTACACTGTTGGTGGGAATGTAAATTGGTGCAGGCACTGTAGAAAACAGTATGGAGTTTCCTTAAAAAAATTAAAAATAGAAATAGCATATGATCTAGCAATTCCACTTCTGGGTATTTATCCCAAGGAAACCAAAACACTAACTGGAAAAGCTATCTGGACCCCCATCCGTGTTTATTGCAGCGTTATTTACAATAGCCAAGATGTGGAAACAACCTAAGTGTCCACTGATGGATGGATGAGTAAAGAAGATGTAGTATATACACACAATGGAATATAATTCAGCCATAAAAACGAATGAAATCTTGCCACTTTGCAACAACACTGATGGACCTTGAGAAGATTACGCTAAGTGAAATAAGTCAGAGAGAGAAAGACAAGTGCCGTAGGATCTCACTTATATGTGAAATCTCAAAAAAGCCCCCAAAAGCGAGCTCACAGATACAGAGAACAGATTGGTGGTTGCCAGCGTGGAGGCTGGGAGTGGGCAAAATGGGTGAAGGGGATCAAAAGGTGAAAAAAAATAGTACCTATATCATAAGTTTGTTGTGACAACCCATTCTTACGGCTACAGATGATCAAAAAGTTGCAGAAAGTTCTAGCCAAAGCATTTCTGTGTCCAGGGGGGAAAAAGAGCCCCGTAGGAATGCTGCGTCCTCGTTACTCCCTACCATGTCACACCTACCTGCCCTGGGCCTATGTACAAACATGTCGCGTTGTCGTGGCAGCCGCCAGCGCTGGGCAGCAGGCAGTTATTGATTTCTGAACAGTCTCTTCCGTCCCCGGTCCACCCCTGCTGGCACACGCAGGTGTGGGTCCCCACGCCAGTTTTGATGCATTCTGCCTGCAGGAGAAAAAGAAGCAGCGAAACCTTTCAAACCTTAGTCCAGACACACGGTTCTAAAAGCAAAAAAAGATTTCCAGAGGTACATGCTAGAAACACATTTTTGCATGGAGTGCAATAGAAATGATTAAGATGAACATTGGCATTGAGATCAATGGAAAAGATGAAATGGTTAAAAAAGCAAAATTGCTTGGTGTTGGCCAGCTGATGGTCACCATTACTAACATTGTTGTTATTTATTGAGCCAGGGACTATTCCTAATGTTTTGCAGGTGTAAGCCATCATCTTGAGGAAGGTACTGTTATACCTCTATTTTACAGATGACAGAGCTGCTCAGAGGAGTTAAGAAACTTGCCCAAGGTCACACAGCTACAAAGAAGCATGAACCCAGCTCTATGTGATGCTCGAGCCCAGGCTCCTAACCAGTGTACCAACTCCCAGGCCTCCCAGGATGACCACACCAGGAGGCTGAAGGCCAGCGGGGAGAGGGGGAGAGGCGCAAGTTAAGCTGTTGAGATGAGGCTGTCTGAGTGGGCAGGGCTGGTAAAAGAGGAGTCTGGTGGCTGAGACAAGGCGTTTGCCTCTGAGTTCATCCTCAGAGCCAGGGGCAGTCCCTGAAGGGGTTTCAGGGTGGGACAACGTGATCTGATCCACTTCAAGCTGCTCCGGCTGTGGGTGCACAATGTGGGTGGGCCAGAGAGGCTCAGGGAGATACATTAGTAAACTGTGGGGCAGGAAGGACGGTGACTAGGGCCAGGTGGGGCTGGCGACATTGAAAAGGTATTAGTGAAAGCAGTGGGGTTCAGGCTACTCTCCTGATAATTAGAGAACTCAGGGCAAGTCACTTAACACCCCTGAGCCTCAGTTTCCTAATCAGTCAAGTGGGGATAACAATATTTGCTTCATCGCGTTGGTGGGAGGAGCAAACGAGATCTGGTGCATTAGAGTCGCTTGTCAGCTGTAGCGTTTGACTCAGAGTTTATTACTACTGATCTCAGTGTCTGATTCTCAGGCTGGGTTGTTAAGAATCCAGAACTCCCCCATACATGTGGACCTGGGGCACGTCCACCATACTGGATTTAAGAAGTGCAGGCTCACAGGAGGCTCCGGGGACCATCTTTAAAATGCAAGGTTCACACAATTGTGCTTCGAGCCACAAAAAACCATCAGACATTGCCTTTTGGAAGGCCTTCCCTCAGGATTTCCTAAAAAGCCAGGACGGTTGGAAATGAAGATCAGCACTCACATTGCGGCTGCAGCCTCCCGGGGTTGATCCCGCACAGGGGTCCGTCTCTGAACAGAGGCTGCCGTCCCCTTCATAGCCTGCTTTGCAAACACAGCTGCAGAGAAGAGCGAGTACATGAAATCAGGCCCAGAAACATAAGCACCAGCCCCCCAGAGGAGGCCAGCCAGCAGGGGCTCCCATTCATGGCTGGACAGCCTGCCCTTGTTGGGGGAGCAGTGTCACGGGTACTTCTGGGGTCTGCAGTCAGACTCTCCTGGCTGGGGATCCAGGCCCCACCTCTAAGCAGTTGTGTGACCCTGGGCGAGTCCCTTAACCTCTGGGAGACTGTTTCCTCTTCTGGACAATGGGTCTAATCATAGTGTCACCCTCACAGAGCTGTGAGGAAGAATCAACGAGCTCATGCACGTGGAGCAGTTGGCAGCCCCTTGCACACACTTGTACCTTATAAGCTCTGGCAGCTTTTCTGCTCTTCTTGGACTGGAACCCACCTCTTTATAACTCTAGCTCTCTTACCCGGTTCGGCAGAGAACAACTCTACTCTCAATTCTATGCCAACGTTCTTAAAATATTTGAAAATGACGGTCAGGTGAGACCTCCTCTCTTTCTCTTTTCTGGTCGCTCAGGTTCCCCTCCCCAGCCCTAAACACAGCATTCTCAGGCGCCCTATTCCGTGAGCTGACACAATTTCCTGACCCCTTACCCTCTCAGACGCTCCTCTCGAAATGTTCCACCATGATACTTCTGCTATTGAATGTGGGCCATTCGTTCATGCAGTATTTATGGAGCGCCCTATGAGGGAGAGGTGCCACGACAGGTCCTGGGCCACCCTGCGGCTCCATCATGCCCCACGTCACTACCACAACTGTGCTTCACAAAAATTAAAAAGAAATATTGTTCATGCATCAAGGCTCCTAGAGGAACTAAATATTTTGATGCCCAAAGAAAGAAATAGTTTGATCTGTTCAAATGCTTGTTGACTGACCTGAGGTTATGTGATAGAGACAGACCCACGTTGATAGTTGTTTGTGGATGATGTGAGGTTTTATGGGCACTTTTGAAGACTTATGATTTTTGCCTTTTGCTCTGGTGTAGATCCTAGCTCCTTAGGAAGATGCATTTCTGTCTTACGAGCGTGGAAGAGAAAAGGTCCCCAGCTTCATGCAGCCTGCGGTCTAGCGGGGCCGACAGACCGTAATAGACAAAGAAAGAACTGTGTAAGCACAAATTGAGAAAAGTGCTGTAAAATAGGACCAACAATTCCAGGCCTTCTCTGCATTGCCCAGGAAATTTTTTGGGTGGTTACTGCTTTTGAGCTAGATATTCCAGAAAGGAAAATTTCCTCTGACATTTTCCCCCACCCCTAGTCCACTGCATATGTTAGAATTAAGGACACAAATGGTGATCCAATGACCAAGGACCCAATTTCCTATAAGATGCTTTTAACAGTGAAGTTATTATTAACAGCCTTAGGAGGTAAAGGTGTTTTTAAAGCTTGGAAAGTTGGTGGACAAATCTCCTTTACCTTTCATCAAAGCCAATGACAGAGTGATGATGATAATTAGAGTTTCCATGACTGAACACCCATGATGTACGAGCCCCGGAGTTTTACATTCATTTTTTTCTAATCTCCAAAATTGCCCTGCTAGATAGGCAGCATCACCCTTATTATTCTGATGAGAAAAGAGAGGCTCAGAGAGGTGAAGTAACTTGCCCAAGGTCACACAGCTGGTAAGTTTCAAAGCAGGGAGGGTTACAATTGGAAACCCAGCTCAGTCTGAGGTTTGCTCCACAAAAGCCACAGTGGCAGCTGGAGAGAACAGTTCTTAATTTACCTAGAGTTTAGGTATGTGTTGGATCTATCCGTAGGTGACATAGTGGCTGTGGGCCGTTCAGGGTGGTGCCCTCCACAGGCCTACCTTGCTGTCCCATTGCTATATTCACAGGTGGCGTGGATGTGACAGAACTGCACGTAGGGCCCGCAGGCTGAGGTCTGCTTGTGGCAGAACCTCCCAGTGGAGCCGGCTCTGCATGTGCCGGGGAGGCAGGCCCCATCACTGTCAATCCTGTTATCACACACTCCGTCGATGCACAGACATTCTGAAAGAGAAGGGAAAGGGACCCTCAGGGCTTGGAGGACAAGCTTAGCATGGAGCACACGGATCATGGAGGACAAGGACCACCTCCCCTCTCTCCCCACTCACTCCTGTCAGAGCAGAACCTGGGGCTGAGCAGGGAAGGCTCTGGATGCTATTTCCTAGCATCTCGAGTGTTTCCCAGCGTGCCTGAGACAGCTCTTGGCGAGCCTGGCTGTCCCATCAAGGACGAGAAGAGCTTGATGTCAAGGCTCGTTCTCTGTATGTGTGGGGTTGTGGGAGGGAGGGTGGGTTGTGATGGTAGGAAAGGGGCCGAGGGACTCAATTTTCATCTCCTGCATGGCTGGAGAGTTTAGTCTGGAAATTTCTTACCTTTTCATGAAGACATTCTGGAATAAATAGAAGTGATTTCTCATGCTGGCATGGCCTTTGATGTAGCTTACACATTTATTCTTCATTCTCTATCACAGCAAAGCAATGATAACTAATGGCCAGTATTCGTACACTGACTGTTCTGGGCGTCGGGCCAGCCTCTAACCTGTACCCTCTCATAAATCATCACCAGCCTCAGGAGGTGGGTAGTTTTATCAGCCCACTTTCCAAATGAGGAAACTGAGGCCCAGAGAGTTGAAGCAAATTGTCTACTTGCTGCTAAGTTCCCAAACAGGGACTTGAACTCAGGCCTTCAGATTTCCTTTCCATTAGTGCCCATGTATAAACACAGTAGATCAGTATATTAACTGGCATTTCCACATGTCTGTTATTATTTTAAACTGTAGCTGCTTACTTTGCTTTTGAGTATAGGTGTTTAAAAATTACAACATGAGGGGCTGGTGCCATGGCCCAGTGGTTAAGTTCGTGCGCTGTGCTGCAGTGGCCTAGGGTTTCTTGAGTTTGAATCCTGGGCACGGCCATGGCACTGCTCATCAGGCCATGCTGAGGCGGCGTCCCACATCCTACAATTAGAAGGACCCACAACTAAAAATACACAACCATGTACCCGGGGGCTTTGGGAGAAAAAGGAAAAATAAAATGTTAAAAAAAAAAATTGCAACATGAGCCAGCTCATCAGACTCGGGCTCCTATGCAAGGGAGAATGAAAAGAAGGACACGCAGGTTCTCAAAGGCAGGTGGCAAGGATTTGGGGGCTCAAATACCATCAGAAATGGAGGAATCGGTGGTTTTGCCCCAGGAGGGACTGAGCCGAGAGGAACTCGTGTGGGTGCTTGGAGCCAACATCCAAGAGAGAGAAGGGAAATGCAGCGAGCGGGGCTGGAAAAGCACAGCTAGATTCAAAACAAAAAAGACTTTTCATAAACTTTTACGTAAGTCAGGGCTTAATTTCTGAGGAATAAGACCAGGAACGAAGAGGAGGCTTCCCTGCCTGAGATGGCGGGCAGCCACAGAGCCGGGAGGAGAGGCGTTGGAGCAGGACGCCCACCACCGCTGCCCGGAGCCTCAGCAGCCTGCCCTGCTGGCTTTGTAAAAATGCCAAAGGCGGCAGGCTTTAGAACAGACCCTTATTTTTTTTTCTTAGAAACTTTATTTGGCAAAACGATCATTACACCAGGATCAACAGCCCTGACTCTGCTGTGCTGGCGTCCCGTCCATCTTGAGGGGTCTTAGAGAAGATCAGACAAGGTAAGAGAGGGGAAGGGTTGTGCATGTGTAACAGATGAGCGGAGTTAGTGATAGTAATAGGAACGGCTTCATTCATTGATTACTTGCTAGGTGCAAGGTCTGTGCTAAAGCCCTAAGTTATGATCTAATAATCAATAATTTCTGATGTAGGTAGCAGCATTACTTTCATTTTACAGGTGGGGAAACTGAGGCTTAATGAGAGACTTTTTTCGAGGGTCATACAGCCAGTAAGTAGCAGAGTGGGGATTTAACCCCAGGCTGATTTGACTCCACAGCAAACCCTGATCTACTCCTTTTATTCTATCCTTAAATTCTAATCCTAGCTTGGAAATATACATCTAACTATACATACATATATATATAAGCATAAATATACACATGGTGTCATTTTAAAGAGCACAATGCATTTTCTAAGATTACTTAACAGTATTTTTTCAATGCCTATTGTTGAACTTTCTACATGTCTTACGAGCTTTATGACACTCATGTCACTGAACTCAGAATAGCAGCCACAATAATAGATGTTAATAACAGCTAGTGTATTGTTAGTGCATGTGAGGTGCAAGGCATTGTTCTAAGGCAAGTGCTTTCCACTTATAACTTGTACTAACCTTACCAGGTAGTTACTATTATTATCTCCATTTTATAGATGAGGGAAGTGGAGGCCTAGAGAGATGTAGTAACTTGCCCAAGGTCACACATTTTGCAAAGGGAGGAGCGGATGGAAGAGAACTTTTTGAAGGTAGGGAGTTTTCTGTTTCTTGATATGGAACTGATTTCAGGTATGTAGGAAACCTTAAGAGATTGGTTTTCAAAGTGTGGGCCTTGAATCAGCAGTGTTGGCAACCTAGGGACTTGTTAGGAATGTAAATTGTCAGAGACCACCCCAGGCCTACTGTCACAGAAACTCTGCAGGTGGGGCCACAATCTGGCATGTGCCTAAGAGATGCCCTGTGATGAGGGCATATGCCAAGCAAAGGGGCACATGCCACCAGGCCTGCACCATCAGCTTGCTGCAGTGCAGCAGGGATGCTGGCAGAGGAGCAGAGGAAACTTTCAAAGGGCCACTTACTTTTGTCGCACTGAGGTCCATATTTATTGGGATCTGAGCAGAACTGACACTGGGATCCTTGGAAGCCATCCTGGCAAATGCATGTCCCATTGCCACCAATGCCGTCCACACACTGCAGGCAAAGGCAGGCCCAACGGGCTGTTAGGACAGCACACACCCGTAAAGGAGTCCCTGATGGGTTCGTTTCATGGCCTGACTTCTTTGAACTCAGATCCTGTCCTGCCTGAAACGACCCTTTGGGACTCCTCACAGAAAGTGGAGTTATGTTGGTATCAGATAGGGAGCTAAAATGTGACAAATTTGGGAGTCTTGAGCCAGGATTTAGAACTTTAAGGGAGGTCATTCAAGCGTGGGGGGTCACAATGGTGAACTGGGACCTCCAAACAATGGTTAAGGGATGGCATGATAAGCCACCCACCTTCAGATTGAAGGCTGGCCTTCCTCTCCAGATTTTCGTCCGCTTGGACACCACTGTGTTTCCCACTTTGGGGGTGAGCATTTTACCTGCCGTCTCCCCAGCGGTCTCCAGGTTGGATTTGTATTGACCGCCCGGCTATAGTAGTTGATGGGTACCAGCCTGGTCCTATTCTCCTCATCTGCCTGGTGCTGTCCCCAGTGTGGCTGCACAGTTTTCCTTCCCCTTGAAAGAGGTATATTTCTAGATGTGGTTTCTTAAATGCACAAATCTATAATTTTCCCATATGAACCACACATACTTTTACCTTCATTTGTTTAGCTCCAGCCTTCAAGCTGGATGAGTTTGGGCCTTTATAGTTCACTAGGTTTTGCAGATGGGTTAAATAAAGCAATCCCTGGAAAGCGCTATTTTTTTTTTTTTCCAAGTATCATAAAATCTTAACCGTGGGAGAAATCTTGGGGATCAATGCAGGCCAGCTCTGCTCTCTCCCACAGGAGAGTGGGTCCAGAGAGCCTTGCTGACTTGCCCAAGGTCACGCTGTCAGCAGCAGGAAAGCAGAGACTAGAAGCGACATCATGGACCTCCTCCCTCCCCACCCCTGTCCCGGCCAAGATTCCTCCTACTGCTGACACCTGTTATTTCAGTAACTGATCTGTTTCTTTTACTTCCTGGGAATAGTTGGCTGGCATTGTATCGCTTCTTGGCTTAGTGGTTTTAAAAATCATCTTTCGACTTGACTTAAGACAGGTCAACCTCAGTATCCATGAAAAAGTGTGCATCAAAGATTGTCCTCGTCACCTGTCCGTTCCCCGAGCATGGATTCGAGAAGCCTCCTGGACACTGGTTGCAGTCGGGCCCGTAGAAGCCTTTGCAGCATTTTGGTATCTGAGAAACAAAATATGTGTTGCCTTTGAAACCCCAAGCAGAGTGCCAATTCCTCAAAGGAGATCTATTTTAATTTCCACTATTATCATAAACACCATTAGTGCCCCCAATGAGCTTTTTCTTTTGAAGATGTGGCATGGCTGGTGCTCAGCCATCTGTTCACCACCAATCTACTGAGGGGTGACCTTGGGGGCCAGCCTGGCTCAGGCCCCATGGGAACAAGACAGATGAAAACTTGTGCCCATAGAACCTATGTTCTATCCAGTCAGGGAAGAGACAGTAAATTTAAAAAAAAAGAAGAAAGGAATTTCAGAGAGTAGTAAGTGCTGGGAAAACAAAGTTGCATCATGAAGTGGAGGCAAGTAGGGGCAGAGGTGGGAGGAGACTGGAGGTCATTGTGGCTTGGCTGGTGTTGGAGGAGGTGACAGTTGAATGGAGACGCGAAAGATAAGCCAGCCCCAAGAAAACCTGGAAGAGCATTACGAGGGAAGGAATGGCAAGTGTGCACACTCTGAGGTAGGAATGAGGGGAAGAGACAGGTCAGAGACATGGCAGAGGGTGGGCCAGGTGAGGGCACCGAGAATGGGCTCCATGTTAAGAGCAACAGGCAACCATGGAAGGGTTGGATGCAGGGAAGGGGGTGACTGGCCTCCGTGTAGAGACTCTGCCCTTCGATTCCCCTGCAGGAAGACATTGCTAAGGCCCCACAGGCAAGCTGTGACCACATAGACCCTGGGGCCTGAGAGTGTGGCCCTGGAGCTGACCGCCTTGTTGGCTTCTGTGTGGGTCTTGGTGCCTGGAAGATGGCCCTGGCTACACACATTCCTCACCTTCACAGTGGCATTACAGTATCTGGCACAGCCACTCTTCAGGCTCCTTGTTCTGCCAGTGTAGACACATTTGTGTGTGAAGAGTGCCTGGAGGAAAGCCAATGAGAAAAAGCATCGCAGTCCACACTGCAAAGTCCTCTGGGCATTGCTCAGTTTCTGCATACACTAGATGTTCTGGTTCCATTTTACGTAAGGAAAGAGCACTAGATCCCACCAGCACACGTGGGTCCCAGTCAGAGCTTAGTCACCCTCTTTAGGCCTGTTTCCTTGTTGGTAGAATACAGGCCAGGGTTTGCACAACCCAGAGCCCATGTATCTTTATTCCACCTCTCATGCCATGGGAGACATTGCTAATGGATCAGGGACCACTTTCCTGTTCATCCTGGATGTGGCTTAGCCTTCCCTTCCAACCTACAGCCAGCCCTAAGCTCCTCCTATATAGAAATTTTGGAGCCAGGAAAGAGTCCATCTCTAATTTGTAGAAGATCCAGCAAACACAATAGCAATAGTCTGAGTTTTTCTCTTAGGAACATGTGTGTGTGTGGGGAGCAGATTTAAGGCACCCTTCCATGCTCTAATCCCTGATGCCCACTCATGATTATCTAGAGCTACCATGTATTGAGAACTAACTAGGGCCAGACGCATTGCTTATATGAGGTCGTCAATCTTCAATCCCATGTGGACATTTTTCATCCCTTTTTTATAGATGAGGAAACTGAGGCCCAGACAGGTTAAAGCACTTTTTCTAAAGAATACTGCCAGTAAGGGGCAGGTCCAGAGAATGGGTCTCACCACCTACTGACTTTAGGATACCACAGGCAAGTCATGCAGTCTCCATGGGCCTCAGCTGCCTAATCTGTGAAATGGGACAACAATGCTGATCTGAAGTTTGTCCTAAACATTCAGCCCCTGGCTCAAATTTTAAGTTAGATGAATGTTGATATCGAGTTTACCCCTTCATCTTTGGCTCTTGCTCAAGAAGAGAGCCATGGGAACTTCACGGGCTATAAAATCCTAAAATATATAGGATCTATATAGAATATAAAGGAATTCTGGGGTCATTGAGGAAGGAACACTCAGTCCTCTTTTTGGATCTCAAAATAATTAACCAAGTGTAGATCAGGGGAGCCTGGGGGGCAGTTTTGGCTCCAACCCATGTGTCTTGTTTCTCTTTTTTTCCTCTTTTCTTCCTCTTTCCTCGGGCTGGGGCAACATAGGATCATGGTTCTGCCATGAACCAGCTGTGTGATCTTGTGCAAGGTGTTTTATGTTTCTTTGCCTTAGTTCCCAGATTACACAGTGGTTATGACGACAATATACCTATCTCATAGATGTGCTGCATAAAACATTTAGAACAATGTCTAGCACACACACAGTGATCACTGGGATGCTAGTCAACACGATTTCCTCTTTTCCCCTCCCTCTCCATACGCCTTGGTCGAGAGCATCCTGAAGGACTCAAGGCTGATGGCGTCATTCAGCAAAATAAATACCTGAACGCCTGTGTCTATTTAATTTTACTGTTTTCCTTTATTAAATGCTTCATAATAGGGTTGCATTAAAGAGCTCATCACCTTCCTCAGTGATCTATTCCAGTGGTTAATGACTCCCGGTTGGGACGTTCTTTCTTAGGACAAACTTATAGGCAGAAATTTCTATCATCAATTTTACCTTAGAACACTTTGCTTTGGCCATTAATAGAGTACCTGGCATATGATCGTGAATTGTTGTACAACTGTCCGTTTTCCTTTTAGAACAGAGATTCTCAAGACAAAAACAAAACAAGACAAAAAAACCCTGTAGCTTATTCATCTGTATGCCCCCAGAACCAGCATTATAATCCTCAATAGATGTGTGTGGAATTCAATCAAACTTGAAAAGGTTTTGATGGTCCTAGTGTCATTTTCTTGACATTTCTTGTATTTCTCTCCAGAGCAATGCTTGGGAAGAGCAAATATGAATGAAGAGTGGCAGAATATGCCATCCCCAAATATGCCACTTTGGCATCAAGATTATTTTGAGCTAAAGGCACTTGAAAAACAGTAGATACAAAAGGGACACTCTGATCTCCTCATTTCTTTCTGAAAACAGGCGATAAACTCCCATGCGAGCCCCTCCCTGTACCAGGAGAAAAGAAGCATCTTGTCACCAGAGACAGCGAGCTGAAGCTAGGAAAGATCTATACAAACAGACCTGATCTTCCCGTAGCTTCCCCATACATTTTAGCTACATTGCCACAGCTGCCTCTCTTTATTTAACCTACTATGTAAACATTTGGGTTTTGTCACTTCTTTGGGTTTTCCTTTTCTTAGGGGGGCTCCCATGTACATGTATATATCTGTGTACTTTTCTTCTGTTAATGTGTCTTATGTCACTTTAATTCTGAGGCTCAGCCGGAGACCCCCTAGAGGGTGGAGGTCAAGTTTGGCCTCCCCTACACAAACACTGGATTTTATTTAAGAGGGAAAAATAGAGAAGGAATGAACCTTGACTGAGTGGCTTCTTGATTTAGGTATCGTGCTTGGGTTTTTATCTATACTAACGCTGCTGCTGCTGTTAGTGTTACTTACAGATGAAGAAAATTAGAGTACGAAGGCTAAGCAACTCACCTAGGGGTAATGAGCAAGGATTCAAACACAGATCTGTGGGTTGTCTTCCTGCCATCCCCCTGATCACAGGCTAAGAGCCAATCTTATATTACCCCAGTAGAATTACTATTTTTTAAGAAGGACAGTAGAAAGGATGAGAAACCACACGAGCGGGGTGGCTTGAGTGACATGTGGCTTCATGAAACTGTGCACTCACTGTGGGCTCAGAGTTCGCAGGACATTTGCTCCAATACACCAGGGAACAGCTCACACAAGTGCCCTGGAAGGAAAGACAGGTGATCAGTACAGGTGGGCCTGTAAGAGAGAGTGGGGACCACCCTGTCTGGCCTGGTGCTTCCTCCCTGTGAAGGGGGTTCCACCAGCCTCACACTCCTGGCCTCTCTCTGACCCGCTCCTGGCTCCTCCCCAGAGAGAAGGAGTGAAGTCCATGCCTGTGGGGCTGGGGAGAAGGAACTGAGCCTGCTCAGAGAAGCTTCTTTCTCTCCCTCTTTCAGAGTCAGACTGGCTACAGGCCTCAGGCTTCTGACTGACTCTACTGTGTAGAGAGGCATCTGCCCCCGAGGGGACACTTCAGTTGTCCACTTGTGCCAGGGACTACTTACTAGCATTGGCCACACACTTAAAGCCTTGTTCTCCAATTAGCTTAGTTGAACATGGACTCCCTGCTTTCTAGTCTCCCATTCTTGCTCCATTGGTTCTGAATTCAGGAGGAAGGAAAGGGGTGTGCCTCTGAATCTCTCCAGATCCATTCTCTGACCTTCTCGACCGGGCTCTGTGCTCCAGCAGGTAGACCCTGAAGGATAGTCTCCCAGCCTCCCTTGCCAGCTTCTGATTGGTCTTTGCCAGCGTGAGGTGCCAGCGGGAGATTGGTGGGTGGGAAGAGAGCAAGGTCAAGGTATTTCTTCCCTGCTCCCTCTCTGCTTGGGCACCATCCCTATAGCTCCTGATGGACATCACTTCTTCCACTCTTCCAGCTCTCACTGGGTTCAGGTAACTCCAACCCCTCCCCCCTTCGACTCTCTGGTCCCGGTGGGAATGGTTGCATGCTATTGCTTCCCTTGGATGCCCCAGCGTAACTCGCTTGTTTCCTCAGCCCTGCCCACCCATCTGTAGCAGCTTCTTTGTTTGAACCATCGGAATAAATTCTGTTTCCTGCATGGACCTTAACTAGTACAGGGAGTTATTAATTAAACTGCTAAACTCCAAACCTACATGCCCAAAGGCAGCTATGGGTTCAGCCTGATGACAACTGAGACTTCTAGAAGGTACCAGCTGCTTCTACTCCTTGCTAGCCCCAAATACTTCGCGGAGAATCATTTGTTCTTCAATAGGTCTAACCAAAACCATCCTAAACCTTGCAGAGAGGATAGATTTGACTTTAACCTGGAGAAAATAGTAAAAGAAGACTCCATTAAGGCAGCTATTGGGAAACTCTTTTTCTTATTGAACCAAAATTCTTTGGGTTGCGGCTCAAACCCACAGCTTGATTCTTTGCTTTGGGGAGATGGAGAACAAGCGTTTGAACAACCTGGAACAGAGCAACCCTACAGCAAGGCAGGCAGGCAGGGCTGCCCTTGTCCCCCCACAGACTTCCTTCCCTGGACTTGAATGGCAGCTGCTCTGGGTGCGGGAGCTCTGAAGGAGTCTGATTATTGACTCCTATCGAGTCTTCTCTGCAGAAGCCCTGTTTTCCTAGTATTTTAACCATCAGGATCAGAGATGAGACTCTTCTCAGCTGGCCTGTTCTGATCTTCATCCCAGTCTAAGCCAGGTGATGCGTCTGCTAATACTTTTTTCAAAGAATGAGTCAAATGTAAATCACAGCCAGAGACTGGCTGGGAGAGTGACTGAATTTCCGCCTCTCTTAAAAGGGGCGCTCAGAACTGCATCAAATCCCCCAGATGGCATGTGACTGGCACGGAGGACCAGTGCCATCACAATAGCCTAAAACATCTCAGAGTCATTACATCCATTAAGAAATCTAGACTCAAAAGAATCAGCCACCATCCTGTGCCAGGTGCTCCACTAGCTACGTCCAGCCTTCACGACAAGAAGAGGGATCAATGAAAGCAAATCTATAAAATGAGGCCCTTTTTCCTTGTTCAGTACCCATCTTCCAAGGATATGGTGAAAACAGTCACTGAAGTAGTGTTGCAGTGTCCTGAAAAGAAAGACCCAGATCTATTATTGCTGCAACTTCAGGGTTACGGTTTCCATGGGAACGGAAAGATCATATGGGCAGTTTTGAAATTTGGGGTGCTCTGAATAAAACTGGCTGAGCCAAAAATGTTTCTATGGAAACAGGAAAGCCCATTTCCTGTACATAAGCTCACGGGCAAACAGACAGTTTGGTATTTGAAAAGAAGCACCAAAAAGTGGTTGAGTGGCCAGGCCAGAGCATCTACCCGAGAAGCAGTGCTATGCTAAGTCCATCTTAGAGAGAGGAAAGCTATGGGCCTGGAGCAGGTGGTCCCAGGTGACAGGGGCAGGGAAGGAAGAGGCAGGAGACTGACGCTACCTCTTCTGGTGTCGTGGGTTGAATAGTGGTCCCCCAAAGTCATGTTCCCCTGAACCTTAGGATGTGATCTTATTTGGAAATTGAGCCTTTGCAGATGTAATTAGTTAAGATGAGATCACACTGGATGAGGCTGCATTCTAAATCTAATGACTGGTGTCCTTACAAGAAGAGAAAGTGACACATAGTAACACATGGGGGAGAAGGCCATGGAAAGACACAGGTAGTGATCAGAGGGATGCGGCTATAAGCCAAGGGATGCAAAGGATCACTGGGAGGCATCAGAAGCTGGGAAGAGGCCAGGAAGGATTTGTCCCTAGAGCCTTCAGAAGGAGCACAGCCCTGCTAATACCTTGATTTCAGACTACTAGCCTCTAGAACTGTGAAAGAGGACATTTCTGCCACTTTAAGCACCTAGTTTGTGGTAATTTGTTGCTGCAGCTCTAGGAAATGAATATCCCTGGGCAGCTTGTATCACTGTGGAAATTCCCCCAGGAACCTTGGTTCACATTTCATGAGCTAGGACCTCAGGCCTACTTGCTTCTTCATGAAGACAGAAACCCCTCTGGAAGGAGGCTCCTGGGGTGCAACTCTCCTTGGCAGCTTCCTCGGAATTGTGATAAGAAGGAACCTTGTCTGCTCTGTGGGGCTCTTCAGGGGGCCCTTATTTGTTTTTCTAGTTTTCTTACCAGTTTCATCTCTCTCTTCGTTTCATCACATTGGTGGTGCAGAATCGGGACGATGGAGGGAGGAATGAGAACTCCAGTCAGTGTGTAAATTCGGCCATTTTTGGCAGCAACCTCAATTTCTTCCATTGCCACACCATTTGCCAGAATCCGTCCCTGGAAAGAAGGATGCCATCTTTCATTCTGTACTGCAGGAGCACCAGCCGTCCCCAGGCAGAGCTGCATGGTGGCGATCTCTCTAAAGAGCCATCAACTTCACCTCACTCTTCATTGAGTGGAAGATTCTATTAGAAGGGCTTGGCTGACAGGGAAAGATGAACCTGTTAAATGAATTCTTGATGGACACCAGGCACGGATGTCCTTGCAGAAATGGTCTTTGCAGGTGCTGGACTGGGCAGGGGGTAAAACGATTCCAGCTCGACAGAATATTTGCTATGAGACCTTGGGCAGGCTGTTTCACCTTTCTCTGGTGAAATGGGGATCTGTTCATTCAAATACATTTATTGACCTTGTATTAGGCTCTGCTTTAGGTGTGGGGGGTACATCAGTGAACAAACCCAGACAGGTCCTGCCCATGTGGTAGGGGAGAGAGTGGAAAATGAACAAGTTAGCAAAGAATTCCAATCTCCACTTTCCCCCCAACTCTGCTCCACTGGCACTATTAATGGCAACTCCATCCTTCTGGTAGCTCAAGTCACAAGCTCGGGAGTCATTCTTGGCTCCCTCGTTCTTCATCCCCTAACCAATCCGTCAGCAAATTCTGCTGGCTCTACCTTCAAAAACCGTCAGAATTCAACCACTTCTTACTGTGTCTCTGCTAACACCCCGGTCTGAGTCACCATCGTTCTTCTCTGGGTTATTGCAATCTTCTCCTCACCAGTCTCCCAAGATGTAGGTCTGACCATATCCTTCCACTGCTCAAAATCCTCCAATGGCTTCTCATCTCATTAAAAGCAAGAGCGTCCATCCTCACTCTGAGTCCTTGGCCACGTGTGACCTGACCCCATCTCTCTTACTCTCTCTTACTGCCTCGACCTCCTCTCCTGCCTCTCTCCCTTTTCTTCCTCTGTTCTAGCCACGGTGACCTTGCTGTTCCTCAACCAGGTCGGGCATGTTCCTTGCTTTGTGCCTTTGCACTTGCTGTGCCCTCTCTCTGGAGTGCTCTCTCACCAGATATTCACACTACTTGTTCTCCCATTCCCTTCAGGTCTTTGCTCACATGTTTTCTTCTCCCTGAGGATTTCTTGGGCACTTTATCTAAAATGTCAACCCATCCCTACTGTCTATTCCCTGTCCTTGCTTTGCTATTTTTTTGTCTTAGCACTTAATTACTCTCTAATATATGATATATTTTACTTATTTAATTTGCTTATTGTCTGTTCTCCTATGTATTAGAATGAAAGTTCTGTGCAACCAGGGACTTTTGTATGTTTTCTCATTGGTCTACCTTCGGGACCTAGAATGGTGTCTGGCATATAGTAGGCACTCTGTAGATATTTGCTGAAAGGATGAATGGTCATCACCATCACCATCAACAATGAGTCAACAGGAGACATAATCTCTATGTTGCCAGACTTGCTGATATTACAACCCCAGGGAATTAGCTGAATAACACTGCCTTCTTTGAGTTTCTTAAATAAGTCGTGCTCCTTCCTACCTCAGGGCCTTTGCACATGCTTTCTCTTCTGCCTGGAACTCTCTTCAACTCATCTCTGCTCAAGTTCACTCTACTCATCCTTTGAAGCTTGGCTAAAGCATCACCCCCTCCTTGAGGACCTCTAGACCCCCAGATTTGCTCAGTCTCCTCCTGTTGTGTGCTCTCACAGTCCTCTTAATTTCCTCTTGGTCGCACTTATTTCAATTGTAATTAAATAATTAATTGGTCATCTAATTAGTTATTTAAAGTCTGTTTTCCTTGCTGGGATGTAAGCCTGGCTTTTTCATAGCTTTTTCCTTGGGATATAGTTCAGATTCTCATACATACAGTTGATCAGCTGATATTTGCTTAAAAAAGCAACAAATGAATAAGTAATTGTGAAGATTTTAAGCCTGTGTGTCAACATAGAGGTAGGGCAAGCTGATGAATAATCGTAAGCAGGGCAAAAATGCACATGAGCAATGATACCCACAATAGAATTTTCACCTACGTTGTCGGTGGTGTTAAACTGTATGATCTGGTTGGCCATGCTCCTAATGTGAGGGGTCGAAATGAGAGTGGCCACTGCAAGCTGCAAAGAGAAGAGAACAACAGACGGAGATGTTTAGAGCAACACACGGAACCTTGCTTTCATAAGGTCCTCACTGGAAAGAATAGCCTGAAAGTTTATGAAATAAATAATGGGAGTTTTGATGTCATGACTTCTTGTGGCTTTGACAATTTCTTTGATAATGGGCGTCTTATTCATGGCTAAGGATATGCTTGGAGCCACAAAGAGCAATTGTCATATATTTTCTAGCACCAAATATCACAATATAAGACTAAGTCAGATATCTTGAAAGCAGGGAAAAATATAGGCCAGGAAAGTGGGGCCAACCTGGGTAAATGGGACAATGTGGTATCTGACGAGTTCCAGAAGCTTCCGAGATCCCTGTAAAGGAATCAAGATACTTCTTTAGTTAATCAAGAAAGTACA
Source organism: Equus caballus (assembly GCF_041296265.1). Lineage (NCBI taxonomy): Eukaryota > Metazoa > Chordata > Mammalia > Perissodactyla > Equidae > Equus > Equus caballus. The sequence goes on along the minus strand of NC_091711.1, from coordinate 32,650,539 downwards.
GCTGTCCCCCTTCTTGTGGGGACCTCCTCAAATGACTTTGGACACTTAGTCAAGAAAAATAAATGACCCATAACCTCTCTATTGGGACATCCAGGGTGAGAAAAATCCCATTACCCAAATAGTTAACATTCACCAAATTCCTACTCTGTGGCTGGGCCTGTTCTGAAAACATATGCACATCTCATTTAATCTTCCCAACAGCCCTGTGAGGTAGGGGTGACTATTGACTCATTTTATATGTGATAACACTGTGTAGTGAAGACATGTCCAAGGTCCCTAAGCTAACTTGGGATACAAGCCTAAGAATTAGCCCAAGCTCTCAGTCCCTCTGCTCCAGGACCTCTCTGAAAGTCTAAGGCTACGTTCTGGATTTTCTAAGATAGCCTCAGTTTACGATCCACTCTCTCCATAAACAAATGTCTGCTTGTCAGACCACACGCTGGTTATTCAGGAATACAGTGCTTGTTAGGAATATCTGCCCAGGACACCTTCTCCTTCTGTGCTCCCATGATAGGTAGTCATCTTCCCTTCAAAGTCCTTTCCAAGATTTCTCATGCTCCAGAACACTGAAGCAGCGGTGGAGGAAAAAAGAGAGTCTTGGGACTATAAACAGAAGGAGCAGTGCCCATAGGGTGTCCTGGAGAGAGTGTACAGAGTTGAGGAGCACGAGGACCTTTCTCTGAGGGAAGAAGGCGGTGGCAGCGGTGGTCTGCTGCGGATGTCTGCAATCTCCTAGCGGAGTCAGAGCCAGGAGGTACAAGCTTCATAGCCCTTGAATTCTGCTACTTAAGGGGCCCAGCTATGATCACTCTGGCTTGGAAAGGTGAAAGACCACAAATCAAGATCATAATAACCACCAAGATCATTCTAGGCACATATTCCAACAGCATGATGTTCCAGGTGGGAAGAAAGCCCTGCTGAATTTGAGTTCCATTGTCCCAGACTCCTCCCTGCCTGTGCCCTTGGTCCCTACACTAGGGCATTACCTATAAGTAGAGTGATCACATATCCTGGTTTGTCTGATATAACCCTGGTTTACACCTTTTGTCCTGGCAGCCCCATTCACTTTCAGAATTGTCCTGGTGTGGATGATAAATGGTATGGCCACCATATCTATAAGCCAACAGCATTGTGGAGGGCAGGGTTACTAATAAGAATGTTGAAGTTGACCACTTGTTAGCTGGTCCTGGAAGCGATGCTTTCTGCAGCCCTGGTTCTGTTCCTATGTGACCCTGAGCAAGTCACTTTGCCTCTGGGTCTTAACTCCCCTTTACAGCTACTTTATGACAGCCAGAAGTGAGGACTTGCAGGCAGAGCCAATGCTATTATAAGCTTGGATGCTCAGTGGCAGAAGGGGTGAGAAAACGCAGGGACTGCCGGTAAATGTCAGACCAAACTGGACTTCAAACTCCCAGAAGGTAGGGAGTGGGTCTGTCTGGCTTATAAATCGCTGTGTCTCCAGCCAGCATAGTATGGGGCACACAGCAGGCCCTGCATAAACATTGTGCCAATAAATTAAAAGGAGGAGGGCAGGCGGCCTGGGAAGAGCAGTGAGCTGGACCTCAGGAACCTGAGTTCTGATACTGGTTCTGCTCCTGTGTGACCTTGAGCAAGCCACTGAGCTCCTCTAGTCTGTTTCACCTGCAAAATAAAGGGATTGGTATGGACCCATTCCAGCCTCCGATTCTATGAGAAAGGCTTCATCCACTGGATAATCCACTTCTGAAGCCTCAAGAATTAATTGGCGTTGGATCCTTTTTATAAGGAACGGGAGACTGAAAGGGACAAAGCAGTTGATCAGCCTCACTCCCACCCCTGTGTGTGCCTGCTGCCCTGGCTGGCTAGGGGCCATCATTCAGTGAGAATTCAGTCCAGGACGGCTCTGGGCGACAGGACGTGCTTCCAGATGCCATTGTTGAAGAGCCTGTGGTGTAAGCATTCTTTTCTTTATGAGGACACTCACTTCCTCCCCGCCGTTTTAGGTAAAAACAACAACAGCAAACAAGCCTTTTGGTACCCGAGCCACAATGAGAGAGTTTTTCTGACAAATTGTAACTATGACCTTGAACTCTGTAAATTCACCTTCCTTTGTCTTATTTTACTTGCAAGGTATTTGTGAATGGGCAACGGCCAGTCTCTCGCTGGCTTTGCATTTATTTCTGTCTAGTTCAGTGATGAAGCCATAACCCGGGGCTTGTACTCAATGGCTGTGGTCTCTGAGGGGGTGGCACGGTTTCGGGACTGAAAGTTTGCTTCAGGGAGAAACAGAAAGCTACACTGGAAAAGAAACATGGCATTTCAAAGTCAGAATGAGAAACCATTCTTCTAGTGAAACCAGTTTATTTTTCAGTTCATTGGCATAGTCGATGGGGAGTCTGCTGTCTCTGGCTGAGGTTCTTCCCTGAAAATAGAGCTAAAGGACACTATTAAGATGGGTAGAGAGAGAAATAACTTCCCGTTAGTGGAGGAATTTTAACCTACACAGGCTTTGGACCTGAGAAAGAGGCAGAAATGATTGTTCCACTCCTCACCAAGAAATTGAAGTGCAAAAGCAGTTTTTGACTCAGAACAAGGAGATGAATCTTTCTATTCTTTGTGGGCAGAAGGATACTGCCTTTGAGAGAAAGGAGCTTGAGAGCCAGGAGCAGTGCTGTGCTGGTCCATTAGTTCTGCGGGGAGAAAAATAAGCCCTGATTTATAGTGTTGGCCAATTTCTACAGTGTAAATCATCACGGGCTGATTTCAAGCTACCGATGCGATCTCGCTGAATGCAGCTGGGAAGAGGTACACACAATCTATTCCCCAGCGCCTGCGTGAGCCAGCTCCGGCCGGCACCGGAAGGAGTTATGAGGGAGGAGAACTTTCTGAGCAAAGGTGCTTGACAGAAAAGCAGGGAAGTTGATCTTTCTATTCTAGATAAAAGGTTTTGCTTTAATTTTTAAGTGTACCTGATTAGGTGTCTGAGGACTCCTTTATGATTATTAAAAAAAAATCTGAATCAAATTAAAAGCTATGCACGCAGAAAGGCCATATAATCTCAGGATTTTAATACTTCCCAGGGGAGCATTATTACTTTTTGGCTTTAAAATTAAGTATGAGTGTGAGTTCTAAAGAGAGATATAACAGTTTTTCTGTAATAGCTAGGTTTCAGAAAACTTGAGTCTGAATCGTATTTCTAAAACAACATCCTATGTTGAAGACACTGGGCAATCCAGAATTTAAATAGAAACCTGTAGAAAATCCTTTAATATGTTGAATATCTGTTTGCAGGGTAAGAGATTTCCTTCTGATTTATCTCCTCGATACTCATCTTTTTAATACAAAGTTTTCTGAAAGCAAGATATCTTTGTAGACACCTGAAAGTATTCTAGAGAGGGATCTATCCATGTGAAGCTCTAAACGATACAGGCAACAAGTTTCAGGGCTCCAAAAACAGTATGGCCTGGGCCACCTGAGTTAGAAAGTTGGTGCTTACCCAAATGTCTATTTCTGGGTCACATTCTAGTGCCATTAAATCAAAATGCTTGGGGAAAGGTTCTGGAATCTGCCTACTTAATAAGCTCCACAGGTTATTGCTAAGCATACTAAAGTTTGGGAATCACTACCCTAAAAGATCTGGATCCTTCCATTCTGTATAATCCACACTGACCTATGAGGCCATAGGTAGTCTTGTACCATTGCCAAGATGGCGGCATGATTTCAGGGCTCTGGAAGAAAGCTTGTGGCCCTTCATGTAATTCCACCATTTGAAATTCTAATGAAGAAAATTCCATTATTAGCTATCCTTCTCTTCAGTTTAAGGCTGTTATTTCTGGGAGAGAAAACTCTTTAAATGATTTCAGTCATTTACATCCTAGTGTGAAGGAGCCAAAAATCTCCTTTCTAAAAGAGAAAGTGAGAGAATTGAAGGCTATGATATATAAGGCGAGGGTTATCATGGAGAGAGATGAAAGTGATAGAAAGGAAAGGCTGGAGCATCTTAAAATAGCATGTATTCCTTTTAAATTTAGCCTAGACCTGGCCCAGAATGGCCTCGTTTAGTCTTCATTTTCTAGTTCGTAGGGAACTTAAAATATTAATTTTGCCACTGAGAAATATTAGAAAAGTCAGGACAAATCAAAACAACTATTTATACCTGGCTTTGCAAATAAATTTTGTTTCCTGTGCCCTATCTGATTGGCTCGTCATAGCTACTTAGAACTCTATCGAGGAGACTGGAGCCACTTCTGGGCTTGTTCCAGAGAACTGCGATTGATTAATGATGTTTGCCTTGGTTGTGGGAAATAGGTGGTGATATGTGTGTTACTTATTTGCCATCCCTAGTTTAGAAAAAACCTGTATGGACCAAGGTAGTGATGGTGACATGACGCCATCGGAATAAAGAGGACATAATACCTCTGGAGAAAGAAGGAAATCGAGAGTGCCATCCTTCATATTATTCAATGCTTCATTACTTGGAACAAAAATGGTGTATGGTCCATCAACCCCATCTTCATCTAAGGCATGTCCCAAATTGGTTTCCTGCATTTGAGAAATGAAATTTTATATCTGCAGCCTACCCCAGACAAATATTTAAAGTAATTTATCAGCAAGTATTTATAATCAACACCTCTGCTAATTTTACAAAAAAATGAGCATAAAACACTTTTCAGAAATTCATGAAAAATACATACCTCTAACAAAGATCTGAACTTGCTGTACCTTGGCTGTAGCATTGTCATTATGGGTTTCTAAAAAGAGACATTTTGCTTAAAAATTAGTAAAAAAAAAAATAAGTGGTTTAGGAAATAGACATCCTAACATTAAAAGACTGATGACAGAGTTTGTCTGTAAGTGTGGATAGACGTAAAAGGACGAGGTCAACATTATACAAATGTTTCCTGTTGTTATTGAAACAGTAGTTCAGACTTGCATGTTCTGAAATAGTCTTTGGCCATCATCAAATAGGTCAGAGGGAATGAGTTTTATGGAAGCGAGGACCGCCCCTCCTTCCCCATGGTTTGGGTCCTAATACAAATGAAGGACAAGCACATAGTACTGGTGTGCACTTTCTTCTTGGATGTGACCCTCCAGGGAACACAGGAAGATGGATTTGGGTTGAAATCACTTTTACCTGAAATATCTCACCTCAGTGTTGCTCTTAAACGTGGGCGCCATCTTGTCCATGGCTCTGTCGAGGATGTGCAGGAGCCCGTTGGAAGCGACTATGTTCCCCTCTATAATTTTTACCTTCCTTTTGCCTCCATAGAGTTTAAGATTTAGTCGATTGTCCTAAAACACCAAGGGAAAAAAAATTAATGTGGTGTCCTTGAAGGAGTGAGCATTGGATTCGAAATCAGAAGTCCTGAGTCCTTGGGTTCTGCCGTTTATTGGCTGTGTGATCTTGGATAAGTCACTTATCCTAAAATGGGGATGATGTTATCTGCCTGGTTGACTTCACAGGGTTTTCATTAAGATCAAATGAGATAATGTGTGAAATCACTGATGACTATCAAATGCTGAATGTGAATAAAGCATTATAAAGTTCTTCTCCAATGGACTACAAGCTGCAAAAGGGAAAAACTATTCAATTTACTGCAAATCCGTCACCTACTTTAGTGTCTTGCACACAATAAAAAATATTTGTGAAACAAATAATTGAAACTAATTCCTTCTTCCTCCCATGTGGCTCCTACAAGTTACAGACTTGGTAAATATTTGTTGAGTGAATGAATGAATGAATGTCCTTGTGAGAAAGGAAGCCACATCTTCCTCTATCTACCTACCTACCTACTTACCTATCTATATACCTATCATCTACTATCTATCTAACCATCTGTCCGTCCATCCATCCATCCATCCATATATCCACCCACCCACCCACCCATCCATCCATCCATCCATTCTCACACTCACACTGCAACACAACAGTTAAGGATTCAGGCTTTGGAATCAGGCAGACCTTTGAGTTCTGGCTCTGGCACTTACTGCATGACCTCTCAGTTTTCCCATCAGAAAAACCTATTTCACAGCATTGTTGTGAGTCTTATAGAACCTAAATAAAGAATTATCCCAGTACGTTGCTTACAGTAAGTGCTCAATAATCTATCAACTACTGATATTTGGTGAAACACAACAGTACAGGCAATAACCTGCACACACACATTCTGTCCATTAATCACTTGCCCTTCAGCTCAGTAAAGTCACAAAATGAGGTATTTGTGAAAGGAGAGGAGGGAAGTTTTATTTAAAAAACAAAACAGAACTAATGGCATTTGGAGAGATGGAATGTTAAGTTTGAGAGGGTGGATAAACGCCAGCAACCTAAAATAAACAAAATCCGTTTCCTTTTGTAGGAGGAATGCTGATGTGGCTTTGTACTGATGCTTCCAGGAAACAGCTTAACTGCAAATTTGCTCCTTCCTGCTGGCAGTTGAATGATGGTTGCCTTGAAAACTAATTCAGACCAGAGAAAATCAAACACTTCATATCCCCCTTTCCCTTACAGCCCATGCTCCTCCTACCTAACCCTTTCTGACATTGCTCTCTATTTCTTCCTACACAGAAAAGTGCTTTGCCAAACAAGGAATAAGGAAAGAAGTTCTTTGTAACCTTTCACGACCCCCAAACACAAAGAGAGAGATGGCCGTGGGCGTTGCCTCAGTGGACAGTTTTGTTCTGGGAGTGAGAATGGGAGAAATCCTTACCTTATCACTGCGGAAGATTTCCCCTGACTTCCCGGTCAAGGTATAGAATGTGTCTGTGTTATTCATACACTCAGTGTTCATCTGCCCAGCAATTATGTGGAGTTTCACAAAGTACTGAGCAGCTTCATTATCCATCAAGAGTTGTTTCACCTGAGAAAAGAGAGCGGTTCCTTCAGTCTCCGCTGTTTGAAGGAGAAAATGAGGTTTGTGGTTCATGCTATGACTTGTTCAGCGTCAAAGGCATCAAAGCCAGCGCTCCCTCACTCCGCTTTGGGCTCGTTCAGATGCAGATGACTTTCCTGGAGCGCAGCAGCTCTGGGCCAGGCCTTACAGGGAGCAGAAATCTGCAGAGTGGGAGGTGATGCACAGTACATCCTGAGACCATGGGCCTGTGGTCGAGCTCGGAAATGGACATAGTGAGGAGAGCATAGAGCTGGGGCCAGGAGGAGCAAGGAGGGTAGCAGGCACACAGGAATCATCTTTTAAAAAACTTTTTACGTTTAAATTTTATTTTTTTTATATTGAGGTCACATTAGTTTATAATATTACAAAAATTTCAGGTGTACATCCTTATCTTTCGACTTCTGTATAGACTGCGTCGTGTTCACCACCCAAAGTCTCATTGCCAAGGAATCTTGAGCCCAGGAAGCAGAAGGGAATGAAATACAAAGTTACGTGAGAAGAGCGAGTAGAGTGGACTGATGGAGCTTTTGAATAGTAAAATTAAGATTTTTGAAATCCATTGGACCAAATCTAGATTTTGTCAGTATTATATGGTCAATGATCAGTCAACAGAGACATTTTACTAACTCTGTGTAAACTTAATCTGTATGTTAAACAAGAGAGCACGGGCGAGGTGCCTAGCTCAGAGGCATTCAATATTTGCTCGTTCTTTCCAGCAGGAGAGACGTGAGTGCATCTCTGAAGATTAACGACAGATTCATGACGGACAGATGAATGGTGGTGGCATATGAAGGTGAGAGAGTCTGGAACTCACTGGATTTTAATTTAATGCAGCAAAAATTATCATCACAAAACATCTTGGATTAAGATAAACCAATTTTATACAAATCAATATGTCCATTATCTACATTAAATCAAATCTATTTCATTAATGCCATCACCATGGTACACCTCCGTCGGGCACTATGAGTTTCATGACTGCTGGATGACATTGTCTCAGACAACAGCTGCTCACATTGAAAACCACAGTTTTCTTCTACTTTCCCCTATCACTGTTACCGTTTATGCTGATTTTAAAGAAACAAATACCTAGTCAATACATTAGTTTAATTCTTCCTGTAGGAAGTGAGCGGTTTTGCATTATGCAAATCTCATTTATCACATGACCACAGTTAATAACCCTGATCCTTGAAGGGGTAATGATTGGAAGCGGGCACCAGGTGGTGTTGTGGGGAGCTGGTAATGGTCTTGCTGGATACACAGGCACATCCACTTTGCGACAACTCATTGAGTTGTGCACTTACAATTTGTAGATTTTCTGTAAGGATGTTATATTTCACTAAAAGAAATTTACCAAAGAATCACCATCATCATCAGTAGATTTAATTTCAATGGAGGTTTTCCACTTTAAATAAAAGAAGGTACGGGGGCCGGTCCTGTGGCCAAGTGGTTAAAGTTATGAGTGCTCTGCTTCAGTGACCCAGGTTCATGGGTTTGGATCCCGGGAGCGGATCTACTCCACTCATCAGCCATGCTGTGGAGGCATCCCACATACAAAACAGAGGAAGACTGGCATGGATGTTAGCTCAGGGCTAGTCTTCCTCAAGCAAAAAAAGAAGAGGATGATTAGCAACTAATTCAGGGTGAAACTTCTTCATGATAAAAATAAAAAAAAGAAGGTACTGCCTACTAAGGTTTTTTGCATTAGCTCCTTTGTGTAGGGTTATTTTAAATACTTACATTGAATCCTTTCAATCCCTTGTCTGTTGGCAACAGCACAGTGAAAGTTCCCAGGTTGCTTAGTGGCCAGGCATAGGCTTTGTCTTAGGAGTCAAAATACACAAAGAAAGAAAACATCGAATGGGTCAGTGGCACACGAGGAGTAAATCAGGCACTGGCCTTGTTCCATTTAGGCCCTGTGACTCAAGAGCTTCTCTGTTCTAACTGGAACGTGCAGGTCCTTGGTGAACTGGGAAATTCTCTAGAATGTGAGGCACCATGATGCCATGGCCCCAAAAGGTTCTTCATAACTGTTGACTTTCCTTGCAGCCACAGTGTTGGCTTCAAGGAAACTCTGGGATGAGAAGCTCTGTGAGGGTTGTGTGACAAAATCCTCAGATAACCCCAGCAGGTCCCTGACACTGTGCCCCACTTTCTGAGCTGTCGCCATCTCTGTGAGCAAAGACACAACCCTAGTTCCATCCACGGCTGACTCAGAGGAGCCTCATGCTTGGTTTAATGCTCTGCTGTTGCCATCTTAAAATGCTTAATAATTTTTGAACAAAGGACCCCTGCCTTTCCATTTTGTGTTGGGACCTGCAAGTTATGTTGCTGGTCCTGTTTCCATGCCCCCGGGAAGTTGGCACACACAACGAGATGGGCTCTGTGTTCTCAGGTGAAAGGTTGACCAGACTTTGTCCAGGGAAATGATTGAGGATCCAGTCTGCAAAGCACAGCCTCTCACTCCTCATTTGATGTTCTCAGAGTTCTTAGAAGAAGGCTATGAGGAGCCTGGCAGATGGCCCCTGAGTCCCAAGGCATTCTAGTAATGCTTGACTCCCTGTAGGGTGTCTTGGAAAAAGCAAGACATTTACGCAGGATGTACATTAAGATTTATGCTGAGAACACAGCACTGACCCATGGTCGTGCTTCTCCAGCTGTGCTCTTTCTGGGAAATCATTTTTGGTGACTGGTAAATTCTAGATACTGATATTTTAATGCTTCTGTTGATTGGTCAAGTCTGTGTTTTATTTTCTGTTGACTGGCCAAATTTGTGTTTTATTGAGAGCTGGCCTGGTGGTGCAGTGGTTAAGCTCTCACGCTCTGCTTTGGCGGCCTGGGGTTCACCGGTTCAGATCCAGGTGTGGACCTACATACCGCTTGTCAAACCATGCTGTGGCAGGAGTTCCACATATAAAGTAGAGGAAGATGGGCACGGATATTAACTCAGTGCTAATCTTCCTCAAAAAAAAAAAAAAAAAAAGAAATCTTGTCTAATACTGCGATCAGCTATAATATTTCATTCTTAAGGGACTGTGGGGGTAATGACCTCTAGGGGGCATTTGGAAACACAGGAGGATGTTTTAGGCTGTCACTCTGCCTGGGTGCTTGGGGAGAATGTGTCACTACAAACAATTAGTGGTTGGAGGGCCAACAATGCTAAACATCCAGCAACATGTGAGATGGTTGCACACAGTCAAGACTATTCCCGAAATTCAAACAGCGCCTCCACTGAGGAACACAGATACTGCCTCCAGGTCTTAGTCACTCTATCTCCAGTATTACCTGCCGACCTCGTTTCATGCTTGGAGGACCCAAGGTCAAGGGAAAGAGGATGGTCTCCATCTTCACATCAATAGCTGCCCTGTGTCACTATTGTTGCAGAACTGTTAATCTATGGTGACCCCAGGACCTTGTCCTCAGTTCTCTGCCTACTAATTGTTGCATTGCTGGATCTCTTGGTATTGACTCCTGTCTCTCTCTCTGGAAGCAGCTGCCTGTCCTTTCCCTCCTACCTGCGTGGTGCCTCCCTAGAAGGACTGATCCCAATAGACAAGCCTTGCCTCGCCTGCCCACCCCTTTCTGAACGAGTGTGTCTTGCAGATGCCGTTATCCAAAAGAAGGCCATCCTTTATGTAGAAATCTGTACCATAGCTGCATACCCAGGAGCGAGATGAAAGAGGTCAGCCTTCCTTGCCATCTTCCTCTGGGTTCAGTGTTTAATTCTCTGAGTCGCTCCATGATGTTTCCATAACATGTTGAGCCATCACCCACGTAACCTTTCCGGCAAGTGCACCTACAGAGAGGGTGAAAACACATTCTTAGGGTCTTAGAGCCATTGAGTGGTGAGAGCATACCGTCCAACTCCCTCATCTGCATCCTTGTCTGCAAAGGTGGGAAAAACGATGACAGAGTAGGTCAGGGACAGAGCCAAGAGAGGAACACAAACACAAGGGAGCATTCCTAGTGCAGTGCCTGACACAGCAGGCCCACAAGAAATGGATATTTAATAAACTGTATGTATCCATATGCACTAGATATCTTGCATACTCTTCAAAGTGTGATCAAGAGACCACGTACATCAGAATCTGTTGGAGTGCTTACCATAAATGCAGAGTCTAGGGCCGCGCTGCAGAGCCACGGAATCGGACTAAGCTACTGGAGGCAGCCTCAAGTAAAGACTCAGAGCTATTGATCTGCTTAGATTACTCTCCCCCCTCTTCCTTCCTAGCTGAGATCTCTGCTCAATGGTCCCTTTCTTTGGGAAACCTTCCTCGATCGTCCATCCCCCCACCCCAATGTAGATCAGGTTCCCTGCGGTGTGTACTCTCATGGTGTCACGTAGCTCTTCTCTGCAGCACCAAGCCCAATTGTAATTCTATCCGAACCTGTGGGGTTATTTGATTAGTATCTGCTTCCCCGTCTACTTTGAGAAAAGAGCGAGGGCAAGGACTGCGCACGTATTTACTCACAGGGTCTCATATGGGGCTTGCTCTGTAGTAGGTACTTAAATAGTTGTACAATAAGTAGTAACTGAATTAAAATAAATATATAAGCAGTGTAAACCCCACAAATTTTACACAATAGTTTAGTTTCTTGAGAGACAAATAGAGTTAAAGACACAGTTAAAGATACATTAGCAGTGATGTGCTGGTAAGTGTTGAACAACCAGCTCTCTGGGGGGAAAATAGCCCTGATTTGCAGCATTTGCCAATTTTCAGGGTTCATACTCCCACCTTGGCCAATCTCGAACTACCAACGTGATGCCAACCAGCTTGCAGAATTCCTGAAAAGGTAAAAATCAGCCCCTGTGATCAGTGAGTCTTGGCTCCAGCACACCTCTGCGCCCTAGCAAAGACTAGTTGACAGCTGGCTGACATTGGCAAGGCGCTGAGGAAGGTGCCATTCACCAGGATCCTGGAGATAAGTGAGGAACCAAACAGGGTAGGGGAAGAACATTTCAGAGAAGAGAGATGCAGCGACGCTGTGGTGGCACCACACCACAGATATAACTCATGTTTTGGAGAATGTTCCAAAGAACAATCATACACTCATTAGTCCAGTTGTGGTTTTAAATATGGTCCCATGAAAAGTAGGTATATTTTCGATGTTTGCTTAACAAATGTTTCAGAGTTTACCACCCCTTGCCTGGATTGCTACAATGACTTCCTAACTGGTCTTTCTGCCCTTGGTTTTCCTTCTCTCAAATCAGTCCTTCACACAATCCCCTCCTGGTTTCTCTGAAAGGGAAATCTGGCACCTCTGTGCTGAAAGCTCTCACCGACTCCTTTCATCTACAGGATAAGGTGTAAGTGCTTAGCATGGCATGCAAGGCCCAAAAAGGAGGATCTTGCTCGTGTCTCCCGCTGCCTCCCACTGCAAATTCCAGCTACACCAAACTGCTTTTTTTAGACTATGATGCCCTCCTCAGGCCATGTGCCCTGCCAGGAATGCTCTCCCAGTCTCACGTTGTAGCTTATGTGTGACCTGCTCTAGGCAGCCTTATCTGACCTCCTGACTCTCCCCTGACAGGAGCATCCTCCTGGGATGGAGGAGATGAAGATAACTCCAACAGGAGATGAAGATAACTCCATCGCAACCCTTTCCACCAAAATTTCCTCTTGCACTGTTGTCCCCTCTGCTAGATGAGAAGCTCTCCTAGAACCTGGGTCCCACTTTATTCCTCATTATATCCCAGCACCTGGAACAGCGCCTCACTGATTGAACTGATTAGATTATTTTCTAAGTACCTACTTAATTCTAGGAACCTTGCTGGGTAAGAGGGCTATAAAGATAACAATCACAGATCCCTTGCCCTTTTAGCATCTCACATGCTGGAGATGGACCTGAAAACAAATAATTTATAGGAACGTGATAAGTCTGCTTAACCTCCTTGAGCCATGGTTTCCTCATCTTTGAAATGGCTTACTAATACCTTTAGGGTTGTTGATAGAAGAGATAATGCATGAAAAACAGCTGGTACAGTGGCAGACACATAGAAAAAGTGCAGTTCTTGGTGGATGATGATGATGATGACAATGACGACGACGATGATGATGATGACAATGACGACAATGATGATGATGGAGATGGTGGCCATGACAACAACAGTAATGTGGAGGGGCTGGGACGCAGCAGGACAAGTTCATAAACAGATAACTAAAGTTCCATAGTAAGTGCCATGACAGAAGGTTGAATAGGATGCCACGGGGGTTGGAGGAGGAAGTGACTAATTCTGCCTGGAGAGATATGGAACAGGTTCTAGGAGAAAGGAACATTTAAGTAATTCTAGAAGGACATGTGAATTTCCCAGCCAAATGACTGGGAGATCATTTACTGATTGAGCCTTCAGGGTTTTTATAGAGCAGTCGCTCTCAACCAGGGGCCATTTTGCCACCTCCCTCCCTCCACCCCCCCCCCCCGGAGATATTTGGCAATATCTGGAGACAGTTTTGGTTGTCACAACTAGGGCGATGCTGCTAAACATCCTACAACGCACAGGACAGCACCCACAGCAAAGATTTGGTTACCTGGCCCCAAATATCAATAGTGCTGAGGTTGAGAAACCTTGTCAGAAGGAATCACCAAGGTAGACCTAACCATGAAGGAGTAGTCTATTTAATACAAGCAAATAACAGTTTCTTAAGCGTCAACTTCCTCGGCAAGTATTGGGTGAATTTAAGGAGGCAAAGAGGGAGATTGGTAACTACTGGAAGTGATACAACAGTCATTGTTGAAAATTAATCCTGCTCTAAGTTACAGAGGTTTCATTTGAAGGCAACTCTTCATAACAAGGCAAGTAACTTTTACAAACCACTAAGTATGCTTGTCTCTAAGGTTCTCTAAGTTCTTATGAGGTCAATGATTTGTTTTCTGTCAAGTGAGTTGACTTGTCTTTCCTAAGGATGGTGGGGGAATTGTATATTAATGGCCTCAGTGCTGAGTAGAATGTATAAAACATAAATGTTTTTTATTTTTATTCAAAATCTCTGTCCAAAGTTTGAGACTTGATGAGACCCTTTTCTGACTGAAATATTCTCAGCTGGGCTGTGGCACATTCACAGCATCGCCTTTTTTGTAAATTGGTTCTTTCTTAGGTACAAAGTTCTCCCGCTGTCTTAAGGCTTTAAAAACACCCATAAGCCATTTGCACTTACAAGTTATGGATGGAATTAATTACATTTAATGCTGGATTAGATTTAGCTAAATTATAAGGTGTCCCAAAAGTGTAGTCTGGTTGCTTCCTTCATTTCCTCATTGTTCCTTTAATTCCTTCATTGATTCATTGGTTCCTCCAAACTCTCCTTTCACTGTTCTAATGGGTGACAGAGGTTGTAATAAGAAGAATAAGACATGGACCCCCAAGGACCTTACATTCAGTTGGAGATTGAGATCAATGACGATAATAGCAGCTAACATCTACTGATAGCTCCTATTCCAGTTACTCTTCTAGGAGTCTTATTATGGCATCTTATTTAATGCAACATTCCTATGAAGTGGGTTCTGTTGTTAGTGCCATTTTAGACAAGGAAACTGAGGCACAGAGAGGTTAAGTCAAGATCACACAGCCTGTAAGTGGCAGTGCCTGCACTCACCACCACTGTACTGTGTATTTGTCACAGTTCAGGGTGATAAGTGTTCGAACAGAAGCATTCCAGGGCACTCTGGAAGCTGAGGGGCGGGGACTTCCGAGTGGAGTGGGAGGACGTGGGAGGCATCCTAGTGGTGGAGATACTCGAGTTGAACAGTGAAGAATCAGTGTGTCAGCTTGACTCAGAGGAGGTGGGAGGGAGGGATGGTCTGAGGGGGGGAACAGCAAGTGCAAGGGTATGCAGTTGGGAGTATCATGGCATGTTTGAAGAGCAGTGAGTAGTTCATTAGAACTAGAGCCAAGGGTGTGGTCCCAAGAGTGTGGAGATAATGTTGGCTCATCCACACCTGCTGCAAACAGCCCCTCCTCGGCCATACCCCGGGGGACGGTCCCAGGAAGAGCCTGTGCACGTCCTGGAAGCTGGTTTGGAGCCCTTTGTGCAGAGAATTATGGGGTTCTGGGCACCTGCATGTGGTCTATAAAGGGGGCTCAGGCTCTGGAAGAGCATGTCCTCTTGGTCCTTTAGACTCCTTGTCCTGGCGTAGTCAGTGGAGGAGCAGAGTGAGGCCCTCGAGATGTGATACCTGAGGGCAGGGGCCCCTGCTGCCCAGCTCTAAAGGTCGTACTGCTGGAAACACATCTGGAAGTGGCCAAGCTGGGATTTAAATCTAGGTCCGTCTGGGCAAGCCCATGCACTTGCCTCTGCACCATGTTGCCTTGGATAGAATTCTTGGGGAGACTGCTCACGTCAAGGAATCCTAATTTGTACGTCTCTTATACAAACACTGAATATCATCAGTGTTACTAACGTTCCAAGAGTCTCTGGATTTCAGTGTTGTTTATTGTACATTTGTACACTTAGAATGTAAACCACACATTTTCCAATATGTCTTCTCAGTCATGTCCAGTCTTTTCAGCTGAATTGAACCAAATAACAGAGACTTTTAACAGCCATGAAGTTATTTGTTCTTCTTCGTAATAATTCAAATGGAGCTTAGAGTTTAAAATCATGCTTCTGTACATTAACTCGTTAGCTCTTTCCAGGGAGAAATTCCTGGTCTCTAGTCAGTCCACTTGTCAGGTGAGGAAATTGCGGTTCAGAAAAGTGATATGACTTGTCCCAGATCACCCCAGCCGGGCGTGCTGGAGTCCACATTTGAACTCGTTCTTCCTTATTAGGTGGTCTTCTGTGGCTAATGCAGTACGATTTTGAATATTCTGCATAAACTGACTGTCATATTGAGGAGGCATAAACAAAATATTTTCTATCCTAGGTGGACTAAGTTACTGATAGCCCCATATTTTATCAATGCAACTTAGCCAGCCTTTAACCAGGGCCTCTTTCCAGCTGATGACAGTCAATTTTAGGGGTGGGGGAGGATCGAGGAGGTTTGTGAGCGACACACATAGCCCTAAAATTGCTTGTGGATTCCACTGACATTCTAAACACACGTTTTAATGCAGCTTCCATTATTCTAATGTTCTAGTTTCCTTTTTTGGTTTTATCTTTTCAAACACAAAGGAAAGAAATGATTTAAAGTATTCTACTCAAATTTTCTCCGAGGATGGTAAAAAACACGTATGCTGGCTTGCTTGGTTGTCAGCAGTACCAGAATCTGTGTTTGAGGAGAGGTTGTGCCTGTATACATACGTGTGTTGGGTGCTTACGTGCCTATCCACGTGGCTGTGGTGAGTTTGTGAGCGCACTTACATGTAAGAGGTGATTTCTATGTGCCAGGTTCTGCTCATGGATTGATGGATTTAACCCTCATCACAGCTCTGGTTCTCCCCCTTTTATAACAGCGGAAGCATCAGTTCACAGAGGTTGAGGTAAGTGGCAGAGCTGGAGTTTGAACCCGGGTGTTCTGACATCCAAGCTCTTTCTACCCCACCCGCACTGAGTCTGGATCTACTTGTTTGATAGAATGTGATCATCAAAAAACTTATCTGGGAAAATCCACACATTTAAGACCCAACTGTAAAAGGAATGAACTTCAACGAATAGGGAAGAGGGCTCTGGAAACACAGAAACTGTTTAGTAATTATGACGGTTTTGAGCTCACAGTGGTAGAATGAGTCCGCAGAAGTTGATGACAATGAGAACTAAAAGTGGCACTGAGATAGAAGCCTCATTTGAGAGACAAAAGACTGGGGTTCTAGCCTCAGTTCACCCACCAATAACAACATAATACATCTGTACAGCAGTTTCCAGAAGATTCTCTCAGGTATTCTTCACAACAACCTTATGAAGTAGACATCACTGTGCTCATTTATACATGGAGAAACCAAGGCCAGAGAGAGGTATCACTTTGCCAAGGCCATACCTCTGGTAGTCACCAGCACTGAGACTCCAACCCAGGCCTTTAAGCTCCAGATGCCATCCCCTCCCTCCACTCAAGCTGTCTGTGCCTCAGGAATTTTCACACAAATATTTTTACTCACAATAAACCCCTTCTTTTGAAACCTGGAGTCCAGGAAACACCACAGTGTTTTTTCACTTTCTCCAGTCTTGTTTTGCAGCACTAACAAGCAATATTTCACAGACGAGGAAACAGGCATATACATTAGAGGTCAAACCCCTGTAATCGCAACAGACGTTTGTTTTCCCAGTGACAGTGGCTTCCGTCTCCCACGCTCTGACCACTCAGTACCATGTTATCAGACCAGGTCAATACTTAAGAGTGTTCTAATGGTCATTATAAAGGAAACAATTTTGGAATGATTCATTGATTAAACAAAGATTTATTGAGTACCTACTATGCTCCTTGCGTTGTTGTGGGCGCAAGGCTGAATAAGACACATTCCTTGCCTTTCAAGGAGCTGACATCATTGTCTGGTCACCACTTCTACCACTCGGAAGGATGGTGGTGGAATTGAAAAGACTTACCTGGTTTGGCCTGGTGCGATGGTGGTGCAGTTTGCATTTCTGTGACAGGGGTTATTAGACTCACAGATGTCGGTGACAGAGCACCCCACTCCAGGGACAAAGTTGCGGTAGTGTTCCTTACACTCACAGTGAGACTTTAGTGGACAGGGAGAGAATAACAAATGGGACTCTAGTTAGTCATTTTAGCTGACATTCTTCTTAAACTCATATGTTTAATCTGCCATAAAACTAACTTGGGATAGGTCCAAAGAGTGGGTTTCAACTAGAAACTTGTCAAAGTATCTAGAACTGGAAGTCATGCCTATGTATCTCAATGGTTTGGAAACTCATACCCCTTCTGTGTCATTTACACTGTCAGTTTTCTGGTTTGCTAACCCTGGGCTGCCCTGGCACTGTAATTCCTGGTTTTAGATTGTCTACAAGTGAATAGAGATTGATGTTCAGATGGGAGGTATTAGTGCTCTAGAATAGTGGTTTTCAGCTGAGAGTCTCAATCCAACGGACAATGGGCAATGTTTGGAGACATTTTGATTTTCACAATGGGAGAAAGGGGCGGTGCCACTAGAGGCCAGGGATGCTGCTAAATATCTTACAGTGCACAGACAGCTCCCCACAACAAAGACTTACCTAGTCCAAAATGTTAATACTGTTGAGGTTGAGGAACCCTGCTCTGGAATAATGGAAAAATGAAAGCATTGCTTCTGTGTGAACAATGGAGGGTTTCTAAGACTTGAAAATTGGCCTTGGGACCCACTTTTTAAGAGATAAAGTATATTTTTAATCTCACTCCCAAGATCCTGGGACCTTGGTTCAGGGTGTAACATGACTTTTCTCATAAGGGAAAATCTATCCTCTAAATGAGGATGGGAGTTCAGCCCTTTAAATTTCTTGTGACCCTGCCTCAGAAATCGACAGCAGAAATATATCTCATGATATATTCTTTTTCCTTAGAAATGAGGTTGGGTGGATTCTCTGCAGGAACTCCAGGAGCCTTCCCATGGGCTGCTGATTAGACTGCTGGGGACCCATGACTGAGTCTCGGGCAGGCACTGAAGCCTTTCCTCCTATCCAGGCAGCAATAGCCTTCTGTATGATGGATTTCCTCCACTGAACACTTGGCCTGCGGTTATGGGTGTAGTAGGAACCCACGAAACATTTGATGGTTGAATGAGATGTCAGGGAAAGGGTTCTTTCAACTGGACTCCTCAGCAAAGGTCTCCTGACCAAGAGGAATTTTACCAGTCAAGGTCATGATGTGATTTAGAGGAGCAGGGTCTCACCCCAGAATATCCTCACTGCCCTCTACAATCTGTCAGTGCTGCCTGACATTTTATCACGTTCATCCCTTTGGAACAGAGTATTTTTGGTTCTAAAAGTCCTCTCTTCCTTGAAAAGACGTTAGAGAAAATAGAGGACTGCAGGTGAAAGTCAATTACATATTCACCCAAGACTTGGTTAACAGTTAATTTGTTAATCTAATTGGAGTCGTGTGTATATTTTGTGGATCACCAAATAGGACTGTGATAAAAGAGACAGTTAAGATTTGACTGAGGAGCTGGGAAAGTGTGAGTTCAGAGGATGGACTGGGAAGGGAGCACACTGAGGTCAGCCCAGAGCACAAGCAGGTCTGTCTGGAGAGGAAGCCCAAACTGAGCACCGAAAAGGAGAATTGGGAGGGCTCAGAAGACAAATTATACCTATAGCACAGTCTCACCTTCACGGGTTGTCCTACTTCTATTTGCATCAGTTCCTGCATCATTGGCTCACCTGTCCAGGTCCATCATATTTGCACACTGTAGACCTTGCAGGGCAGTTTCCAAAGTTAATTTGGCAAGGGTCTACTGGCAAGCACACTTGGCCATCCCCGCGGTAGCCATCTTGGCATGTACAACTGTGCTGATTCGGTCCCAGGTATGTGCAACGAGCATGAGGGTGGCAGACATCTTGTAAACATGGATTGATGGCTTGAGAGGCAAAGACAAAGTAAGAGGTGGTTACCACACTCAGGGATGGAGAAGGAAAACTAAACTGTGAAGGGATTGAAAATCACAGCTCATCAAACCACAAAGGCAATCCAATCGTTCTAAGAGAGAGAATAAGAAACATTTCATTCTACCCTACCTGATCACCCCCACCTTCCAAACAGATTTATATACGGCCATCAGAGACCATAACTGAAAATATTGTGTTGATAGATTATTATGCCATGTTATGTGTGGCATTAATATAAAATAGCACGAAAGAAAGCACTAATGCTTATAGAATTTATAGCATGCATTGCACCCTGTTCTAAGCATTTGCCATACCTTAACCCAGTTAATCCTTACAACTCTGTAACATTGGTACTATTATGATCCCCATTTGATTGATAGGAAAATGGAGGCAGAGGCAGGTTAAAGAATTTGTCCAAGTTCGTGTAGTTAGCAATAGGCAGATCTGGGATTTGAACCCAGGTGGTCTGGCTCCAGTTTCGTGTTTATAACTAATACACAATACAACCTCTCACGAAGTGAATGAGCATGAAATGAAAAAGAAAAAAGAAAGAAAGGAAGAAAGAAAGAAGGAAGCAACACATTTTATCTTAACATTGATTTAAGTGACACAAAATAAAACCATGTATAAAAATCTCTTTTTATGCTTTGATAATAGGAGGAATTGCCATTTATTAAAGAGCTACCACCTGATGAGCATTTTGCTTAAAACTTTTTATATATTTCATTCAAGTACGTAGAGAGAAATAGAAGTGGTTGTTGTATTAATATTAGGGAGGTCATGTTTTTATTTTTGTTTCTGTTGAGTGACCTAACCATCTCAATTAACAAACTAGCAGGATCCAAATTCTACTCACGCTCGCAGTATTTGCCATCGCCTTTGTAATTGGGAAGGCATTTGCACTCTAGTTTCGTTCCATCTTCGCTGGAAGGTGAGCATCTGGAATTTTCTGGGCAGAGCAAGGCTGCACATTCAGGGATGGCTGCAAGGGAAGAGTGTTTAGTTAACTGCATTAGTAGATTAACTAGTCCTAAAAAACTCAACAAATGCAATATTCCTTATTATTAAAAAAGTAATGTAGATTCGCTGTAATGATTCAAAAAAAAATGGAATGCATGAAGTAAAAATTAACTGTCCTATTTTCATTCTCCCATACCACTCCCCAAATAACCAATGTCAACAACCAATATAATACATTCATTTATAAGTTTATTTATATGATTTTTTAAAACAAAATGGAGTCCTGTTAAAATATTTAGGAACTTGATTTTTAGTTTTATTTTTTCTGGTGAGGAATATTGGCCCTGAGCTAACATCTGTTGCCTATCTTCCTCTTTTTGCTTGAGGAAGATTGTTGCTGAGCTAACATCTGTGCCCAATCTTCCTCTATCTTATGTATGTGGGGTGCCGCCACAGCATGGCTTGATGACCAGTGTGTAGGTTCACACTCAGGATCTGAACCCATGAACCCTGGGCCGCTGAAGCAGAGTGTGCAAACTTAACCACTACACCACCGGGCTGGCCCCCAGGAACTTGATTTTTAATTTAACATTATATTATGGAGGTCTTTAAAGATCTTTTTTAATCTCTAACAACTTTAGTTTATAATATAGATGGGACACAGATGGCTGTTAAAAACTATAAAAAGTCTGACATAGAAGCCAACTTGCAAAGCTAACAAGTTGGGCTGATACAGTTTCATGGATGCTGGTAGAAGATATGAGACTCCCGGGTCAGAGATGAAGGATAGTTTATTACTCACATCAAGAGCAGTAGCCAGAACATCAGCATTTTTGCACTAAGTTTTCCAAGCCCTAATTCCCATGAGGCAATGCAAAGAGGGCCAGATTGAGACCTGAACATGCAGTGGATTTCATTATAGGAGAGAAGCTCTGATCCTAGGGAACCTAAGTTATTTTTAATAATAGGCAAGATAATATTTAGGGCTCAAGCAGAAGGCAGAAACCACACAACTATTTGAACAGGGAAAGTTTTAGTGTAAAGAATCATGAACAGAGAGGGAATAATGGGGAATAATGGGGCTCACGAGACTTAGAAAGAATTCTAAAGAATAAGGGAGTAGCAGAAAAATAAAGAGCAATCCCTACCCTCGGGCTGAGATGAGCACCCAGGGTAAGCCCTCTTCCTTCCAGAGCTGAGATCCAGATGTCACTGGAAAGGGCATGGTCTTGGTCACTGCACGGCGCAGAAGGTGCTGAGGTGCCCTGATGGTGAGACTTGCTGGAAATCCTTCCCCCAGGGCTCCAGGGAAGGTCATCCATAGGGTGGGGCCAAGGCTCAGGACTCACTTGGTGCCTGGGGAAGCTGCTTGCCGCTGGGTGCTACTGGAACCAGAAGCTAAGAAGCTACCCTCCCAGAAGTGTAGTTTACTTCCAGGTGTGGCTCAGGCTGGGGCGATTTTGGAGGCCAGGTGTGTGGGATGAAGGTGGGGTGGCCGGCTCCCCAGATGGCCAGTCCTGCAGGCACCTTAATGTGCATGGGGCTGAGGAGAGGGTGTGCGGCACAGCATGTCCCTGGCTGGGCACAGGCCTGCACTGTCCAGGGCTCCTGGCTATGCTGCCCCTGCCTGAGTCAAGCCGTAGACAAAGTATGCAGTGGCCAAACTCTGCAGGAACCTAGCCCTGGAGAAACTGGTGGGGCTGAACCGTGGAGAAAAACTGTGTTCTTTAGGAACCTGGCGAGTGAGCTAAATCAGAAACAGGAAGAGGAAATCCTTCCTCCTTCAGTGTCCCTCCAGCACAGCCTATTGATAAGACTTCACATCTTGCTGGCTGGCAAGTGAGAAATATTTACAAAGCTCACCTCCACTATCACAGAGCAGGCAAAAAGGGTGAATTTGGAGCTGAGAGGCAATCCATTGACAGCTGGCACAGGCCGTAAGCATGCCTGCCCTTTGCTCCCGAAGGAGACCCTATGTCTTCCAAGGCTGTTCACTATACGAACATCCTTGAAGAGATGTTGGAACAAAGGGCAGTCAGTGTGCTGCTCTCAAGATTGCACAAATATGAGAGACTCATGGAGAATTGTCTCCCAACAGTGGCTATGAATCAGAAATTCATAGAGAATATCCTCCACCCCTTCCATAAAGCAGAATTGCTGCAGGGACGTGGCTGCCCTTTCAGGATTACATTTTCATCCTTTCATCCTACATTACACCTTTTCATCCAGGTGGAGTCATGTGGCTAGCTGACATTGATGGAATATTGAGTGGAAGTTCTATGTATCGTTCTGGACTTTATAAGCAGGTGCTTCTTCACTCTCCCTTCTTCCTTCCATGGCCCAAAGCAGAGCATGCTGAGGTGCTGCAGAATGCCAGAGGCACAAAATGGAAAGATCTAGATTCTTAATCACAATGTGGTGGGAAGCTGGTGTCAGCCAGGAACACCCACATTGGATGTTACATGAGTAAGAAATACACCTCTGTTGTGTTAAGCCAGTTCCCCGAGTTCTCAGGTCACAGTGCCCTTAGTGTCTCAGTAATTTTTTCACGGCATCCCAGTCCAAAAGAAATATTTACCAGGCCCATTTATTAAGTTGGAAGAGCCAAAGAATTCAGTAACTAT
Source organism: Equus caballus (assembly GCF_041296265.1). Classification (NCBI taxonomy): domain Eukaryota; kingdom Metazoa; phylum Chordata; class Mammalia; order Perissodactyla; family Equidae; genus Equus; species Equus caballus. The sequence continues at coordinate 32,627,616 of NC_091711.1, read as the reverse complement.
GTTGTGAGAACTTAGTAGCCATTTGAAAAAGTAATATGGTTAACAGAAAGATAAAATATTTTTATTTATTCTTAAATAACCATATTTACTTACTAATGGGACGTGTGAGCTTGTTGGACACTGCACAACTTCTTAAACTTTGGAATCAGATTGGAAACTACCACCCTCATTCCATTCAAATGACTTTTGCATGATACTTGCTTTTTATTACAGCAACCACTGAAAACGCAGTGTTGTAAAGATATGATGTTATTGAAAGGAATGTAGTGCTACCTAATGTTGAAATTGTGAACTAACTCAGATAGCAGTTCATATTCTATAGATATATTCTATAGATATATAGATCTATAGATCTATATTTTATAGATATATCACTGTTGCCCTCAAAAATGTAAGATATCCCGCAGCAGCCCCGTGAGTTTGATGTGGTACCTTGGGATGCTTTGGTGCAGTTTTGGAACCATAGTGTTAAGCCATTAAAGTTTTGTGTTTGTTCCTTACAGCATTATCCTAACTAGTATAGGATATACCACAATTTACTCAGCCACTTCCTGCTGATGGACACTCAAATGTTTCCAGCCTGTTTTGTTCTTACAAACAACACTGGCATGAATTTCTTCATACATATATTCTTATCTATTGGTGCTTACTCCTCCCCCCTCCAGGTAAATTCCTGGAATTGGGACTTTAGCAGCAAACAGTAAGCATACCCTAAAATTTAATAGATAAATTTCCTTCATAGGTTGTAGTGGTTCATAGTCACACTGACAATTGTGTAATTTTTCTCACACCCCCAAATAGATATTATCTGTCTTTTTAATCTGTGTAACATAGTGGGCAAAAAGCCCAAAACCAAACCAAGTCAAAACCTCCCAAACTCCAAAATATTACTTCATTATGGTTTTAATTTGCATTTCCATGATTCCTAGTGGGATGATCCACATTTTCCATGCTTGGTGGCTAGTTTTCCTTTCTTCTTCTGAGAATTAGCTGCTCCTTGGCCAGTTTTGAAACTGGGTTCCTGGGCTTTATATTATTATAAAACTTTTCTGACATGAGGATTGCAAATATTTTTGTTCCATTTTATTGCTTATCTTTTGAATCAACAGAATTATTTTGTCATTTGGAGGCTAATCTGTCCATGTTCTCTCTGTTATGCTGGCTTCTGGGCTGGATCTCCTGTCTTATTACAAAGGCCTTTGGTCATGAGTCCATGGGTGATGACAGGAGTGACTGGGGAAGGAGGCTGACTGAGGTCTGCAGAAGGGTCGTCCCATGAGCCTGAGTTTCTTTCTGCCGTTGATTCACATTGGTTGTTTGTGTGTCTGTCTCCTCCACAGGAAGAACGTTGAGGCTATATTTTATTCATCCTCCTTACTACCACTGCGCAGAGCTCCTCAATGACTTTCAATAAAGTGAGTTTGAATTTGTTGAATTTGAATCTTGTCCAATCCCTTCATTTTACAAACCAGAAGAGAAACATCCAGAGAATAAGTTAAGCGAGGCTAATGTCAAAGGCAGAATGTCCAGCTTCTTAATGCCCAAGTTCCAAAATCACCCTTCATCACCTGCTCTGTGATAATGGACTGGATTTCTCCTTTACAGTGATGTGCTAAGCATGACCAATAGAGGGCGCTGGAGGGCCATTGCAGCAGGAAGGGGTTTGTCTTCCTGGTGCCCTTGAGCAGTGTCGTGCTCCTGCTGTGTTGGCTTGCTGCTGCTCCATAGTCTGTCGGTGGTGTGAGTGTGTGAGGACATCCAGTGATGCTCTGCCCAAGCTGGGCACCTAGAGTTCACCTTTCCCTTGGTGACCTCACATCCTAGGTCTGGACCCAGTGACCACCTTCCCACAGCTCTCCCCACACACAAACATTGCACACTACAGGTTTAGCACCCATGGCACCCCAACTCCCTCTGCGTGCTTGCCCACCAGCCTCAGCTCACCAGTGCCCTGGAGGGTTGTTCCCTGCCTGCCGGGAGACTGTGGCCCCATGCTGGCCTGGGCAAACCAGCAGACTTCTCCTCTACCCGGGGGGGTGCCACCATATCTCCTCCAACAAGATTTGAACCCAGCCGTGGAGAGGGCCACTCTCTTCCAAGTTTGTCTTTCCTTTGTTATGCTCCATCAGCCCTAGGTTCACTTTGCATTTTTACAGCCACTCGCCTATCACAGTTTATATTATAGCTTTATATTAAACTTCCCTTGTTCCAATCACCTTGTGGTTTCTATCTCTTGATTGGACCCAGCATGACATTGTTTAAAGAACTTCCCATGGATTCAAATGATTTGAGTTCCAGCTCTCCTGTTTACTAGTTTTGTGACCTTTGGTGAGTTGCTCAGCCTTGGTGAGCCTCCGTTTCCTGTGAATGTGTTCTGCCTTTGAGACTTAGAATTGAGAACATGCCTTATCTCCCTTACCGGGTGGCTAACTTTTTGCAATAGCTTCAGCTGGTTTCCTAGCTCAAATGTCTTCTTCTCCATTCTGTCTTTCACACTGCCACCAGTTTGACCTTCCTAGAACATAGCTACAGCTGTGTTACTACACTGCTCCCAAACTTTCTGTGACTTCTGATTTTCTATACTGTCTCTCCTCTCCTCTCCTCTCCTCTTCCCTTCTCATCCTTTCCCCACCCCTCCCCACTTCCTCTAGTCACCTCCTCTCTTCTCCCTTCCCCTCCCCTCTCCTCCCCTCTCCTTCTCTCCTTTTCTTTCTTCTCTCTTTTAAATTTTTGGTTTTCTTCCAGCAAAACATTTGATGGTGCCTCACACAGGTAGAGCCCCAGCACACGAGTACAAGATTGAAATGCACACATCTGTGCCCATTGGATCTGGCACGGCATTAAGGAAACTAGCAGTACTCACGCTGGTCACAGCTGGGGCCAGTGTATGCAGAGTGGCACTCACAGGTCCCGTCGCCATCTATTCCACTGTTGCAGACTCCATGCACACAGTTGCACACTGCAGACATAAAAATGGAGAATTTTCACTACCTCATATAGACTTCTTCTAAAGATTCTGGAAGGGAAATATTTCCAGATAACTTTTACTGAGAATCTTCATGATGAGACGGGGAAAACTATGCATTTGAAGTCCAGAGACCCTGATTTGAATCTTGGTTTCATTTTCCTTTTATTAGTTTCAATTTATTTATGTATAACGTGGATAATGCCTACCTCATGGGATTTCTATAGTTAAACGAGATAATCTATATAAGGCAGCTCTGGCATATCATGTGCATTGCATGGAGTTCTTTCAAACTACTGACTTCATCGTTGGATACCTCAACAAGAGAATTAACTTAGCGTCTCATATACCTGTCATGTTTAAAAGAGAAATGCTAGCGCTGACTCAATCACTATTGGTAGCGGGAATCTATGTAAATAAATCCTACTTCCCAAATAACAGGGCAATGCAGGTATAAAAAGAAATTCAAAAGGGCAGAGAATGACTAAGCTGTGTTTTCTAGTTTGAAATAGATGACTTTGCAGCCCAGTGACAAATCATTTCAGGAAGAAGTGAAAGGCATTTGAAATAAATGGTCAACTCTTCAGCATCCAGTTTGTGACTCACTTGCAGCGAGATTTACTGTCTGGCTGGGTCACCAGCATCCTATCCCCAGCCTTCTGTGAAGCATATTGTATTAGTTTCTTTTTGCTGCTGTAGGAAATTATCATAAACTTAGTCGCCTAAAACAACACTAATTTATTATCCTATAGTTCTGGAAGTCAGAAGTCTGTAATGTGTCTCTCTGGGCTGAAATTAAGGTATCAATAGGGCTGTGTTTCTTCTGGAGACTAAAGGAGAATATTTTCCCTTGCTCTTCACAGCTTCTAGAGGCCACCTGCATTCCTTGGCTCATGGCCCCTTTCTCACCTTCAAAGCTAGCAATATCAGGTCAAGTCCTTCTCACGTTGCCATCTTTATTGGTCCTCTCTCTTCTGTCTTCCTCTTCCACTTATAAGGGCGCTTGTGATTACATTGGGCTCACCTGGGTAATCCAGGACACTCTCCCTATCTTAAATCAACTGATTAGCGACCTTAATTCCATCTGCAGCCTTAATTCCCCTTTCGATGTAACCTAACATATTCACAAGTTCTAGGATTAGGACACAGCCATCTTTGGGAGCGGGGCATTATTCTATCTATCGCACATGTGTTCAATGTGTGTAAGCCAATTTAATGTTAACTCAAGTGAAAAAATAATTAAGAAGATCCATTTGCTTAAAAACCTAACCAAATACCACAGAAGCAAGATTAATAAAGTTTAAAAGTATTCCAAACATCTAATAAGCCATCAAATCCTTTGCATTCTTTGTTACATGTCCCACCCCAATCCCCTGCTCTTCATATCCACTGGAACTTTGTTCGGTGCTTATCATGTTTTGCCTGGACTATTGCAGTAGCATTTTACCTGGCCTCACTGTCCAATTTCTCACGTCTCCATTTCATCCATTTCATTTGATCAGTAATGGCATCAGGGTGATCTTCTCTCAAATATTTCAATGACTCCCAATTGCTAACTAAACTAAATCTAAAGTCCTCTCTTTGTCAAACAAGACTTCCTCCAGTTGTCCAACAAGATTTGACTCCAATCTCTTTGACTTTTCATTTTGATCTTCCGCCACTTTATTTTATACATCCTGGGTTCTAAGCACGTGGGATGACTCGCTAGTTCACCCGCCTTCCTTCCAAACACGGTGGTGCATGGTGGTGAAGGGGTGCACCTACAACACGACTGGCAAACAACAATGTACAACTGAAATTTCACAAGGTTGTAAACTATCATAATCTTAATAAAAAGTTAAAAAAATATCTACCCAGCTTCCACCTAGTGGCAGGTACTGTATTAGGCACTGGGTATATAAAGATGCATAATTCATAATATCTAATTCAAGGAGCTCACAGTGTAGTGCGGAAGCCGGACTCTAAGTGATACAACGATACCATGTGTGTCCTAAATGTTGTCATGCAACCAATGGAAGAGGGCAGGAGGGCAGAAAGGGGGAGATAAATGTGGCTCAGCTCCTGATCCCAACTTAGATGCTAACTGCTAGAGCTGTCCTTGTCACTCAGCTTCTCCTCTGGGCAGCATGGTGTGGGTCAAAGGCCCTGGCGTGAGCATCTCCCAGTGTCCTGTCTTCTGGTACAGCCTCTGCACTGGATTAACTGACCTGGCGTGAACAGCTTTCAGGAGCCTATGACACGCATTGCCAGGCTGCCAGCTGTTGCCAAGAGAATGTCCTTGAGAAGGAGAAGTGAGTGGCAGAGGGATTCCCAGATGGTCATTTAGAGAACCCTTCATATTTGTTGAATTGGCCTCAGCAGATCTCTAGATACATGGGAAACTTTGGGTATGTGACTTTAAAGTGGTCAAAGCCATGCCATTCAGGTCAGAGGGACAGTGCACAAAGACCCCTGTGATGTGCTCCTTGGCAGGTGAGCTGCTCCCTCTCCCATGTTCTCGTAGCTTCCCATGTTTGCTGTGTACATTGGATCATAATTCTCACCTGCATCTCCAGTTCCTTGGGGGTCGGGTCCTAATCTTTCCCCTCTTTGGAGCTCCATCACCAGTCAGGGGTCTAATGCATGGTGGATGCCCCAGGGGCAGAGCCGTGCGGGACCTGGATGCCCAGGCTCTGGAGTCGGACACTTGGGGTCAAATCCTGCCTTGTGCCTTTAATGGCTGCGTAACCTTGAGAAACCTCTCTGCCTCCTCATCATAAAGTGAAGAGCCCAGCTTGAAGAGTTGCTGTGAGGACCCAAAGGCATTATGCACATCAGACCTCACTCACTGCCGGGCACACAGCCGATGCTCAGCAAATGCTGGCTACTGTTATTAACAAGACACGACTGTGGGATTGATGTGGGGGTCATGCTATAGAAAATGGGCTTTGCATCCTGCCCTAAGTGAGCAGGCTAGGCATTGGCAGCAGAGATGAAAACCCTTGGCTGAGGCAGCCCTAGATCTTCTCCAAACTCATCAACAGTCGAGTGGGAGAACACTCGGGCGGCAGGTGAAAGTCAGCGCTAAAAATAAACTGTGGCTGATAGAGCTGTCCTACTTACAGGCAAAAGTGCCACCTCTATGGGACCAATGCCTCACTGGATGAAACAACACTGGCACCCAGTGGACGCCCTGCTGAAAAGTTTTGCAAATTGCCATAGTCCTTGCCAATGGGAAATGACCAGCCACCACTGAGCCATTCACTCATTCACTCATTCATTCATTCATGGGTGGCTTGCTTACTGTTGGATTGTTTTTGTTCTCATTTAATACTTGCTTCCATTGATTGAGTGCTTGTGACATGCTGCTAAGAGCTGCTACGTTGTCAAGCCCAAGAGGCAGGTGTTGCTATTCCTGTTTTATAGATGAGGAAGCCTTCGAGAGATTAAAAAGCTTGCCGCAGGTCACTTGGCAACTGGGGTTGGTTTCAAACTCAGGCCAGTGTGACTTCAATGCCTGTTCTCTTACCCATTACGATCTAGAGCTGCGCTATCCGATATGGTAGCCGCTAGCCATGTTTGGCTATTTAAATTTTAATTAAGTAACGAACTAAAATTTACAATTCAGTTCCTCAGTTGCACTGGTCACATTTCAGGTGCTCAGTGGCCTCAAGTGGCTAGTGGTGACCGCGTCGGACAGCGAAGATATAAGACATTTCCATCATCTCACGAAATGCTGTTGGAATGGAGAGCTTAGTGCTTTTTCTCCTGGGTCTCAGTTTAGGTTTCCGACTTCCTCACTTAAAAATATGAGTTTCTAAACCATCTTTCCCCCTTTCACTTGCCCTTTCTCCATGGCACAAGCAAGTGTGAAGGGAGGCCACTTTCTTTGGTTAGAAATGTTTGGAATCTCCACGTACCTCTGTGCTCATCAGCAACCAACACCAGTGCCTTGGAGACAACATGGGTTCCTTTTCTTTCTAAGTTTTCATCCCAAACAATTACTCGGCTTTCTTTGGAAGTGAGCAAGGCTGGATTCTGTCTTCCTTCCTTCCCATTTCAGTATTTATGTAAAATATGTGATTTAAATTCTAGTCTTATGGTAGGGAAGGGCCAATTTAGAAGGCATGTTATTTCTAAACAGCTGATTGATTATATTTTAGTTTATTGTCCTTTAATATAATGTATAATCTTAACCAACATCTGTTTTAAATTTGCTTTTGCTAACACCCTTATGAAGCAATCTTTTATGGAGCGGAGGATGAAGGAAAACCTAAGATTGGGGGACACTAGAGAGTTATACATAATTGTAACAACAATAATTGAGCATTTATTGTGCATTTATTTAAATCTTCATAGTAACCCTAAAGGAGGCAGTATTATTTCTATTTTTACAGGTGAAGACACAGACAGACAGTGTCAGCCTAAGGTTCCCACCATTAACAGCCCTGTGGCTGAAACCCAGTCTGAGTCTAACCCTGGAGTTCTAATCGTCTCTATGTGATGTCTCTCCAAACCATGCTGCTGGGTCAGGACAATATGGCTGGAGAGAATTAGATCATTAATTTATTAAATCATTCACTCACACACTCACTCACTGATTCATCCAGCCAGCAAAAGTGCAGTGCATGTGTACCAGGCAGGCAGCACCATGGAAGGTACTAGAGATAAAGAGGTACAACAGTGCTTGCCTTCAAGGAACCCATGGATTAGAATGAGATAAGGCCTGTGCTATTGCAATGAAACTTATCACAGACTGTGCAAAGTTATGGGGGTGGGATGTCTCTGTGTGTGTAAGTTTTCTTGGAAAAAATATTTGAATCAATGCAGTGTCAACTGAATTTGATTTTTCCATAAAAGCCAGAATTGAAGTGTTGAAGAAAGGCCGCTGGGTATGTCCTTTTTGCCATGCCTGCATTCTCTAGACCTTCCCAATGCCATGCATTCCAGCTCACTTCCAGTAGCTTGTGAACACTTCCCAGGGAGGCTGCTGAGCTCTCACTGGGGGCTGCAAGTGCCAGGGAATTAACAACCATGCCCCCCGCCCCACGACTGCATGTATTAGTTTCCTATTCCTGCTGTAACAAATTGCAACAAGCCTAGTGTCTTAAAAGAACACAAATTTATTGGCTTACACTTCTGGAAGTCAGAAACCCAAAATTACTGTGCTAAAATCGAGGTTTTTGGTAGCTTGTGTTCCTTTCTGGAGGGGGGAAATCCTTTCCTTGTCTCTTCCAGTTTCTAAACCCGCCCACATTGTTTGGTTTGTGGCCCCCTTCCATCTTCAAAGCCAGCAGGGGCTGGTGGAGTCTTTCTCGCATCTCATCACTCTGACACTGCGTCTTCTGCCTCTGCCTCCCTCCTCCACATTTAAGGACCCCTATGATTACATTGGGCCTGCCTGGATAATCCAGGATAATCTCTTTACTGTAAGGTCAGGTGATTAGCAACCTTAGTTCCATCTGCCACTTTAATTCCCCCTTGCCATGCAAGGTAACATATTTCCAGGTCCAAGGGATAAGGATGTGGACAATACTGGGGGGTCATCACTCTGCCTACCACGCCATGGCTCCCTCTCTCCTTAGGTGAGATGACTCCAGAGTGAGTGCTCTGCACTGACTCCACAGTTCCCTGGGGGATTAAGCTCTGGTCATTCACACTGGTCTCTGGCTTGACAGCGTGTTCGTTATTTCTCCATGTCACTTTCTTTGTGTTTCCTGGGGTTGCCTTCCAAATATGCTTCTGGTACTGGGTTCAGGGTCTACTTCTGGGGGGAACCAAAATAAAAGAGTGGACAAACCAGTTTCAGGTTTGTTTAACCTGCAAAATGGAACCGACAATCTCTGATCACCTGAGATATTTATTTGTAAACTCCCAAAGGAAGGGACAGATTAGAACATGGTGGGACCTATGGAAGTTGAGGGCCCTGGGGAGAAGATCAGTGCTGAGACCAGGATTCGGAAAGACCTCGGGGAGAGGCTGAACAGGGTAGGAATAGGTACATGTCGGATCCTGGAGCCTGGAGGGAGGGAATCGTATGCCCCTGAGATCGACAGAAATGTTTACTGGTGAGTAGCTGGCCGCAAGTGCGGAAACCCCCAGAAAACGGTGTCTCTCTTTTCAAAGATTGCATTTTATCAGATTTTTGTTGTCAGCTCTTTGTTTGGCCTGTAGACTTGGTTATATATAACTGTTCAGAGCTTTTCCCCCCAGAACATTCTCTCTGGAATCTTCAGCTGTGTGAGCCATGTTTGACTTTCAGCCTTTGCAAACGCATTTGATTACACAAAAATCAGACATACCTGCTGAACAGCTGGGTCCAAATAAGTTGTCATCAGCACAGGTTTCACAGGCTGTTCCACCAAATCCTTCCTGCAGAACACCCCGGGTAGATGACATTAGACCCAAGTGACCTGTGTTACCCAGGCAGCCCTTCCATTTCTAACTGATGGTCTGCTCAACATTTGTTTCTCAAATATATCTGCCCTCTACGCTATCCTGAAGCTCCTTCTTTCTATTTTTTCTTTTATCCTTTGCTGTTTTTGTGTTATAATGCGTACATTAATCCTGGCGTCCTTTTTTATGAAGAATCTGGAGCTCTTCAGAAGAAAGCTGCTTTGTCAGCCCAAAGATGAAAATAGAGACCAAATCTAAGAGCCGCATCACAATTTCACCCAAGAGTGAAAGGAAAACTCTTTCACTTTTGCATTTCTGAAGACAGTGGGGCTCAGTCCTTTTCAAGAATTCTTTGTATTTAAATCATCTGAGGCTTGAAGCTTGGAAAAAGTCACTTTCATGGGATAACAAAGGAATTCTTCCATTGGCAGACCCAGTGCTTGACAATGGGTGCTGAGGCTAGCTCCTAAGGGTAGTCTACTAATAGTGGTGATAATTAACAGTAAGAACAACAATTTCTATAGCCCTATATAATTTCATAAATTATTATCACATATATGATCTCATTTCACTTTTTCAACAAACGTAATTACATACGTATTTTTATCAAACCCATTTTACAGATGGATACACTTAAGGCTGAGTAGTTAACTGACTCATTCGAAGGTCTCCAGTCTCTATGGTCATTTTGTTGCAGGTCACATACTCTTTTTACTAATATCGCTATTTCTTAGAGACTCCACCTAGGATGTGTGTGTTTAAGAACGGACAACAGGGAAGGAGAGGGAGCAGAGTCAGGGAGAAAGAGAACATCTTTCTGAACTTACTCGGCAAGAGCAGCTTCCGTTTCCTTCCATGCCGTCCGCACAGCTGCCCCTGCCACTGCAGGGGGACCTCGCTCCTCCTGGGCACTCTAGGGAATCAAAGAACTCAGAGTCATTCATTCATGACTACATGCAAGCATTCTGCAAGGATGCATTAAGCATCTACTGTGTGCCAGCTAGTGTGCTAGCTGCCAGGGCTAAGAAATAATTGAAGACTCTGCTGGCCTCATCTAGGCTTACACAGGGGAAGTAGTCAGTTGCTGTAACAGAAGGCAGCAGGCTGTCTATCATTTCTTGAGCATTTGCTGTACACTTTACAATGATCTAATTAAATTATTCCCATTGCAACTCTCAGAGGTTGCTATTGGTACAGGTTAGAAGATGAGGAGACCGACGTTCAGAGAGGTCACATAACTTGCCCAAGATCTCACACTTTATAAATTGCAAAGCTGGGAATTTAGCCTAGCCCTTAGCATGACTGTAAAGCCAGGCCTCTTAACCAAGGTGCTAGACAGGGTATTGAGGGACCCCAGAGAAGGGAGCTATTGATGCTGCCTTGGGGAGTCTAGGAGACATCCCTGAGGAGGAGCCACTTAAGCTAGGATTTTGAAGGCTCAGTAAGAGTTGGCCGTGCTTAAAAGAGAAGGGAATTTCTGGAAGAGGGAACAGCAAGTAAAAGTCTTAGAGTTGTAAAAAGGCGTGGTCTGTACTGGGAATGATATAAAGTTTGGTGGCACTGGAACTTGGGAATTGGGGTATGGGAGAAGTGGCGGTTGATGAAGAATAATAGGATGGTTGAGGCCAATTAATGAAAAGCTTTGCATGGCCAGCAAAGAATTTAGATTTCACTCAAAAGCCAATTCCAAGGAAAGATGGGTTTTACACTTTTGGGCTGTGCTAGACCCAAATTGGAGCTTTTATAGACATTAATAGAGGATTTCGCAGTCATTCACTAAACATTCAGGGATGTTTAAACCTACCATGTGCCAAGCATTATATTACATGTTGGGGCAGAGGGACATTTAGCTAGAAGGTCAGATATTACAATGCCCAAAATCAAATAGAGGGTTTAAAGTAATAGTAAGTGACAAAACTTTAAGGTACTGCTTTGATGAGGATAAAAAAAATTCTTTTTCTTTTTATACATGCCGTTGTTATACACTTTGAGTGCTGACTCAACACGGATGTAATGCCAGTTCAGGTTGAGTTCTGACTGTTAAAATAAGGGATCTGGACCAGCAAGCACCAAGCGGTAATCATGCAATGGCCATGAAATGTGTTTGTGCGAATGAGGCAGGATCAAATGTTATCCCACATTAAAGCTAGCAAGGCAAATGCCTTCCACAAAACAGCAAATGGCATGGAGTTCTAGATAATAATAAAGGATGCATGTATTTACTGTTCACAGCAATCCCCTGAAGTAAGACCCTATTTTTAACCTTATTTTCTAGATGAGGAAACTGAGGCACAGAGTATTAGAGTGACCTGCCCAAAGTCATCCAGCTGGCAAGAGGTAATGAGAGACTTACTTGCCCTTCCTCTACCAGAAGTGTCCGATTTGCTGCCCTCCCTCCCTTCCTACTTCCGTTGACAATGACCTTTGTCCAAGGCTCTCCTGTGCCACAAGTTTACTCTGCCATGTATCTTCCAAGAAATCAGCATCCACAGAAAATGAAAAGCAGTTCTTAGAAAAAGAGACTTCTAACCACAGAGAGAAGCAGTTCTCCCAAAGAGACCCTGACGGCTCACTTGAGTTAATAGGCTAGTTCTTGAAAGGAACATTTATAACTCACAGTTACCGGGAGGTGAGAGAGTCGAGTTGCACACCTGTAGACTGTGTTCCCTCGGCTCCTCTGTCTCTTTCCTGCTTGCAGAATGTTAGTGAACTACAGGGTCTAGATTAGACATGTTGAGTCTGTGGTCTTTTTCCCACAACAGTGGCAGAGCCAGGCTTCAAGCCCTGGCAGGTGCACCGGTGTCTACTACACTGTTCGTCACTGTGCTGTATACCCATCAAGCACGGCTGTACATCAGAGTTACAGCGCAGATAACAGAAATGTTTGTGAGGTGAGTGGAGGAGAAGACACACTGACATGTAGCTGATATTTATACATCACTTTGAAAACTGATACATCGCTTTGCACTGCTCTCACCAGCTAGGACAGTGGCTACATGAAACGCAATGGTGTCATGAAAGAGCCTGGACCTTGCAATCAGAATGTTCTGGGTTTGAACCCCAGGTCAACTCCTTGCTAGCTGTATCCCTTTGGGCAAGTCGATGCCTGGCTCTAAGATTCAGTTCAAGTGTCTTCTTGGCAGGTTGTGGTAGGGACTGGAAATATTAGGTGCTCAATAAATGGTGGTTATCATTATTTAGAGTGGATACTCTCCATCCTCCCTAGTTTCTCTTCCTTCTTATTGGCAGTTTAGCAGGCAACAACACTCAGGAAATAAATTATTGGGCTCCTGTTTGAATCAAGACCATGTAAGTCCTGGCTAGACTAGGTGAGCACAGACCTGGTCTCTATTTCCATAGTCCTACATGCCCAACTGGGAGAGAGTCATGGATTACAGATAATCGGATAAATACTGGTTTACGAACTAGGATAGTTGTCAGGGGGACAGGCCTAGAGCTCTCATCTCTCCACCTACTGGAGGTTACCAACATTTACCAAAAACAACCTAATCCTGAGAGGCCCAATTGACCTATATCTGGTCTCAACAGAGGGCAACAGGCAAATCATTGAGGAAGGGCCTTGATAAAAATTGTGGTCTTTGTCTTGAAAAGAGCAGTAGGAGGTGAGGATGAAGAGGAAGGGAGTGGCCTGATCAAGCAGGTATGGGCTATGCACTTTTTTTTTATTGAGTTAACGATAGGTTACAGTCTTGTGAAATTTCAGTTGTACATTAATGTTTGTCATTCGTGTTGTAGGTGCACCCCTTTACCCTTTGTGCCCACCCCGCACCCCACCTTTCCCTTGGTAGCCACTAATCTGTTCTCTTTGTCCACATTTTTAAATTCCTCATATGAGTGGAGTCCTACACAGATTATCCTTCTCTAACTGGCTTATTTCACTTAACATAATTCCCTCAAGGTCCATCCATGTTATTGCAAATGGAATGATTTTGTCCTGTTTTACAGCTGAGTAGTATTCCATTGTATATATACCACAACTTCTTTATCCAATCATCAGTTGATGGGCACTTAGGTTGCTTCCACATCTTGGCTATTGTAAATAATGCTGCAATGAACATTGGGGTGCACAGGACTTTTGGGATTGCTGACTTCAAGCTCTCTGGATAGATACCCAGTAGTGGGATGGCTGGATCGTATGGTAGTTCTATTTTTAATTTTTTGAGGAATCTCCATACTGTTTTCCATAGTGGCTGCACCAGTTTGCATTCCCACCAGCAATGTATGAGGGTTCCTTTTTCTCCACAACCTCTGTATGGGGCATGCACTTTGAGGCTCATCTGAAAACCAGCTGAACCGCTTGAGTGCACAATGCCGAGCACGAGGTGCTAAGGGAGTGCGTCCCTGGATCATTGGCGCTCACATCGTTCTTCTCCCATTTCCTTTTGCTATTAGGGCTTTTTTGGCCTGAGATGGTCTTTTGGGAACCAGGTCCAACTCTGGGCAGGAGCAGGAAGATAAGGTGACAGCTCTGCCAGGGTGTCCCTCCCTTGGCCCCTGTGCCTCTCCCTAGGGCTAGGCACGCAAGGTGCTCTCTGAGTGACCCCCAGCTTGCTGACTCAGAAGGACACATGGCCTCCTCCACCCTGAGACTCAGCAATCAGTGCCATCTTGCAGAAATGCCCTCTTAAGCATTTTTACTTCTGCGGGCAATGACTGCTGAATCCCAGTCTTCCACACTCGCATTCCATTGAATAGTTTGCTCCTGCATTGAGCCAGCTCCCCTCCCATCTGCATTCCTTCTGTCTGACCCCAGCAAACTACTGCCCACTGCCCCAGACATGCCTTTCCCTCTACAGTTTGCCTGTGCCCTTCTCACCCGCAAAAGATGCTCTCCCTGACCCCACCTCTGAGGCAGACTTGACTTTTCCATCCTCTGGGTGTCCCTTCCATTCAGCCCATGCATTGTTATAACATACAGAGCAGAGAGTGGGGCAGAGTCATCTATTGGGAATACAACTATACTCTAGGCTACAGGCTGATCACAGAGGAAATGGGGAACTTCCACCATCCCAGCTCCCAAGAGTGTGATGTTGTGTCCAGGAAGTCTGGGTCTCCTATTTCCTTAGGGAACAGTTAGCAAGCTGTTCTTTTGAAAAATTTAGGCAAATGTTCCTCTATAGGTGATTCGCTGGACTAGCTGTTTCTAATCACCTGGGACAGGGAATTGTTACAAAGGCAGATTGCCCAGGCCCTGCTCTCCAGGAATAGCAGCCAGGAAAAGGCACCTCTCGGATCTCTACTGTGGGAGCATAATTTCCCTGAAATCCACTGTCCTGTTCACGAGGCCACACTTTCCATGACTGCTTCCAGCTGGTGACTGAGCATGGCAGAGATACCAGGACAGGCCCGTTCCGACAAGACAGAGGACTCCTCTGTCGAGTGATGTTGGCTGGAACACTCCCCTTCAGCTTTAGCAAATTTCCTTAGAACTACATGTAGTCTAAGACTTTTCCATCTGACCTTCCTTGGTCCCCTTTCCTATCCACAAGGGTTAGGTCTGCATCCTTGTCTGATGGCTCCTCCTGCTTCTCCTTGTTTCCTTCTCATTTTCCCTTGCAGGAACTTCTTTTAATTGATCTCTTGCATCTCTAGCCCTGTCTTGGCATCTGCTTTTCAGAAGATCTAGGCTAATACATCACAGCATAGAGAGCCTTTGCGCAAATCAGAAAAAGCCTCCCCAACCCCCACTGCCCTTGTGGATATATCCCCATAGACATCAGGTGTAGCAAAGAGATGAAACCCAAACAAGTTGAAAGGTGGCCCATCCTCAGGGTGGACATACACCAGAGTGTGTGGCTTGGTGAGCCATGGATGGGCTGGATTTCAGTCCACACTCACCCGCTTGGCCAATAATAATAAGCTGTTACAATTTTATGCAAAGTCTGGCACTTCACACCTACCGAATGGGGATCTCTGGGTGTAAGACCCGGGAATATGCACTTTAACAGGCTTGACAATAATTCTCTACTGCACATGAATGTTTGAGAACTACTGAGTATGCTGGAGGAATTAATGTGGATTGTCCCAGAGAGGGAAAAGGTGAAGGTTTTTATGCTACCTAGGCTGCTAGGAGGTGATAAGTTGACCTGCCTGTGCATGGGGATGGTTGTGTGGGGCGTGAGCTGGTGGGCGGGGTCCTTGGTGCTTCAGTGGGGCTCTGCTGTGGATGAGCCCAGTAAGGAGGGAGGACTAAGACTTGCTTCAGAGGAAACTGCAGCGCGGAGCAGCTGGGGGAAGCCACTGTCCTGCCCTTATAAGAGCTTACATTCTAGCTTTTCATTAACACTGGGAACACAGGATCAACAAGGTACACTCCTTGGCTTCAGGAAGATTGGTCTAACTCCTTCATTTAGAAATTATTTTTCATTGGAAAACAGCAAGAATGAGAGAAGGGACAACACTATACATCTTACAGACGTTAAAAGAATAATAAGCAGATATTATGAACAACTTTATGCCAACAAACTTGACAATATAGGTGAGGTGGACAAATTTATTGAAAGTCATAGACTGCCAAAGATCACTCAAGAGGAAACAGATAACCTGGATATCTTTATATCTATTTAAAAAGTTGAATTTGATGTTAAAATCCTTCCCACAAAGAAAGCTCTATGCCGGATGGCTTCACTGGTGGATATAATCTAAGGAAGGAATTATTAAAACTCTTCTAGGAATTTGAAGAAGAGAGAACACTTCTTAGCTCATTCTACATGGAGAACATTATTATTCTGATCCCCAAACCTGACAAACACATTACAAGAAAAGAAAATTATAGACCAATATCCCTAATGTACACACAAATTATTTAAAAGTCTAAAACAAAAGTTAAAAAAATTCTTAAACAAAATTTTAGCCAACTGAATCCAATAATATATAAAACCGATAATCCATCAAGGTCAGTGATATATTAGGTAAAAAAAAGACATAAAATGCACGCAGATTGGAAAGGAAGAAATGAAATTGTCTCCATTCTCAGACAATATTATTGTCTACATGGAAAATTGGAAAGAATTTCCAAAAAATTATTAGAACTAAGACATGAATTTAGTAAGTTCTCAGGATATAAGGTCATTATACAAAAATTAATTGCATGTACGTGAATGGCTTTGTTCTTAATTGCACCAAACTGGAAACAAACCCAAATGTCTTTCATCTGGTGAATACATAAACAGACTGGGTATAGCCACATAGTGGTGGATTATGTATTATAAAGGAATGCATTATAAAGGAATGAACTACTGACACATATAACAACAAAGATGAATCTTGAATGCATTGTGCTAAGTGAAAGAAGCCAGACTCAGAAAGGTACATACTGTATGATTCTGATTATATGACAAAGACAAAATTAGAGGCACAGAAAACAGGTCAGTATTTTCCAGGAGCTGGGAGGTGACAACAAAGAGAATTTTGGGGGAATGACATAACTGTTTTCTTTCTTAGTTGTGGTGGTTGTTACACAACCGTTTCGGTTCGTCAAAGCTCACAAAATTATATATTAAAAAGGGTGAATTTTATGTAAACTATGAATTAAGAATAAATGAAAAAAAATTATTTGCAGGTCATGCACCTCAATGATGGCTTTGGAAAGGTGATCAATGTCCCTGTGGTCTCGCTGTAAACCACACTGCCTCTCAGTCAGCTGGACCCAGAGAGAGCTCAGGCGTCATGGAATCCACTCCAGGCAGGAACGGGCACCAGCTAAGGGTGGAAGCGAGTTTTCCAGGAGGAGGAGAGTGGAGGGCACTCTCCCAGCAGGTGACTTGGCAACACAACCGGGTAATTTGGGAAGCACGGGGCTCTGCAGCGAGATAGCTCTTGTTTCCTGGTCTGGCTCTGCACTTACTGGCTGGCTTTCTGGGCAAGCTGCAAACCTCCTCAAGGTCTCAGGGTCCTCACCTGGGCTCTCAGGGGTGATCGTTTCTCCTCTTTTGCTTTTGTGTGCCTCTCCCTCATTAATCTGTGAGCTCCTTGCAGGTAGGCACTGGGATTATGATGTATGTGATTATATGCAGCATATAGTAGGTGCTTAATAAATGCTTGATTTTTATGAGTTGGCCAACCCTGGGAGGAACTTTGGAAAAAAGGTAGCTGGTGTGTGTGGGAGAGTCCTCATTTTATGTCCTAAATCAAATGTGTTAACAATTTACGAAAACAGCTTGTTCAGTTTTTAAATAAAAACTTTAAGGCCAAAGTGTAAATTTCCTTTTTGCTTTTCAAATCATTTTCTATCACCTCAGGCCCCCGTTAAGAAAAAAGATGGTAAAATTGACATTCTCAGCAACCCTACTTGAAAGAGTTATTACAGAATTTGCTATAAGGGCACATTTCTGATGCATTGTGAGGCTGAAGGAGCTGATAAGGCTATTTTAGGTCATTATCGCATTTCCCTTTGGTGCCTGCTACTCTGGTGGTCTCTAGCATTGTGACTTTCCTCCTGCAGGAGCCTTACCCATTATAAGCTGTCAGCAAATCATTAGCTGTTCTGTTTCTTCGAAGGAAGATAAAAAACTTCCTGACCAGCAAGAGGCCAGGGACCTCCCTGTGACTTTATCTCCCAAGGAACTCTAGAGGTGCCTACCCCACGTCACGCGTTTGTTTAAAAGCCTGGTTCCCAGTACTGGGCAGAGAATATGTGCTGGTGTTCCATTTATAGCTCTGGGTGGAATTGTCTGCTGGGAAACTGATGTGGAACGGGTTCCTCACATGAACTCAGCATTATTTGTCACTCAAAACCAAAAAGGACATGCCTAAAAGGTGGTTTCAAATCCACATAGCCCATTATTTGCAACCTGTACAGTGAATGGCAACAAAAACACAACAGGAAAGAAAAAGAGGTCTGAAAACGCAATAACATGATACAAAAAATAAATGTGCATAATTTGATGACATTGACCTCAAAAAGAAGAATCAAGATCATTTCCGTTTGAAATAATCAGATTGTTTTGGCCACAATTGAATTTACGTGTAACCTCTTGGTCCATACTCTTTTTTTTAATTACTTTGAGTTGTTGCATAAATTTGTTAATGTTCATAGTGGCATAAAAAGAACTGGCATGTTCAAATTAAAAAAACCTATTTTCATCTCAAACAGAACCTTGGTTGTTCAAATGTGATTAAGTTTCAAGGTTAAAAATATATTTTTGTGCTAATGAGAGAAGACTTCCTTCCATATGCAGATTTGATAAAGCAGTATAAATTTTAATGAGGGAGAAGCATATTAAATCTTGGGAGAAACACCTTTCTTATGTCAAGATGACATATTTTTTTCCCCATGTGAGAATTCCTGCCTTATTCTTAATTTTAGAAGCAGATGAGTAATTTTTTTATTGTGCTTTTCTGTGTTTTCCAAGTTTTCAGAATTGATCATAGAGTTATTTTCTAATTTGAATAAGGTACTTACTATTAAAATAGTTTTAAAAGTAACCCAGAGGTGTTGAGCGTGACTGTATTTGTTGATGCATAAAAAAGGAAGTGAATGCCACACTTGCCTTGGAACGAAGGCCATTCCAGAAGTTGTGCTTCCTCAAAAAGAAGGATGGACATGTCAGCAGCTCCGAAATGGCCTTATCCTTGCGGAAATGTAAAGTGATAGTCGAGACCTTGCTTGTCATCATCACAAATGTGAGAGGTGAAATACACAGCCAAGTAAAGCATTTATCTCTTTCCTGAACTGAAGGAAGGAAGCCTTTCGAGACATTTACTGTGTTTGGAAGATGAAGAGAAAGGGAATTACCCTTTTTGCCCCAACGAGAGGACAGCAGAAAGAATGTCCAGGCATTGGTTGTCACGTTTTGCTTCTCTGGCCTCAAGACCTATGAGGAGGAGATGCCTGAATGCTCAAGGAATATTCTCAGACTCCTTGGATGGTAGATGTGAGCCTTTGCGCATAGTACAGGGCGATGGCATGAATTAATGGCATGAAGATTTGGCATCCTGTTTGCCTGCTCATGTCTCATGAGTTACCTACTGATTAAAAAGGGCTCGGAGACATGGTGTCATTTTATCTGCCTTTTATCATCAGAGGTCTATTTTGACTGTGATTTGCTCATTCATTTATTCCTAAAACATTTAAAAGTGACTTCTTTGTGCCATACACTTTGCCAAGTACTTTCACCTTTATTAATGTTTTAAAATTTCTACGACGGTTTTGTAAAGTAGGAATTTTTACTCCCATTTGACAGCTAAAAGGACTGAGGGATAAGCAGGAAGTCACTTGTCCAAACCAGTAATGATGGAACTAGTTTCAAACCTAAACCTTGGTGGCAGGCCCAGTGTCCTGTGGCTTTCCTGGCTGTGGTCTGTCCTTCGGGATGTTGGACACGCTGACTTTCGTTACTGCATCTTGGACAAGGCCTTTTCTTGTCTACGGTGTGTCTGATTAATAACTCAGCATCAGATTGGTTTTCATGGGTTAGAAAGAGAAAAGTCAATCTAAAAGTTCTTTCTATCATTACATCAGGATGTCTTTAAGGACTGGATGTGATGGTGACTAGGTTTTGTGCTAAAAAAGTTCTTGAAATGTAATAGCTTGATTCTGATGCAATAAACTGTTAGAAACACACAGTGCCAACATGCTGGGGTGAAGCCGAGAACAGAGCACTTGACAGAGAGAAGGGCCAGGATACCCTAAACTGAAACAACCTTTCCAGGGCAAGGAGGATATTCCAGCATTGACTGGGAGGGCCACAGAGACCTACCAATCAAAAGACAAATTAGCGACACATTTGGAGGATTTCTCTCTCTGTTTTTTTTTTTTTATTGACAAGTTCTCCTCCAGGCAGTGAGAGTAGAAAACAAGCAGGGTTTGGTGCCAGGCAGCTGTGAACTTGAACTTGCTTTATCACTTACGAGCCGAAAGGAAACTGCAAGAGATAATCTTCAAATCTCTGATTCCTCATGGGTAAAATGGGGATAAAAATGTCTAACTCAAAGATGTGTTTTAGAGTTAGATCAGATAATACAGGCCAAGTACTTCTCTAGCACCTAATGTCAGTAGTGTTAAATAAATGGAAGCTATAATTCATTTAATCATTAATTAAAAAAAGAAACAGGAGACAACATTATGTATACAATATGGGCTCAACTATTTAGAAGCCACGTGGAATAAAAGACCAGGGAAATTAACCAAACTATTTAGGATTTCCCATGTGTGACAGAATACAAATTGCTATTTTTTTCTTTCTTTATACTTTTCCAAAATTTATAAGCTGTGTACGATTTACTTATATTATTTTAATCAGAAAAAGATAAAGCAAAAGAGAAGTAATCTTGCCCCTTAAGTGGGTCCTTAAGGAGATGTTTTCATTGCATATTAGAAGACGGAAAACATGGTAAATTCATGAACTAAAATGTCTGATTTTTCACTATCAAGAAAAGAGAGGAGCTACGTAATTTGCATGTCATAGCCAGGACTCAGTCACTACTCGAATGTTAACATCTTTAATCAGGATAGAAGTTCAATTTCAGCTAACATTGCTATGCCTGACCACAGGAGTCTGACTAGACCATTGACTCAGACTCGGCTCGTAGTTTTTCTTACAGTGGAATCTGCTCATTATGGAGTTTGATATTACGTTCTAAGACTTACAGTTTTAGAAGATTTGATGATTATTTTGGTTGCCAAACAATAACTACAGTCTTTGAGACGTTGTAATGAAATTTCTTCTTAAAGAAAATCGTATTTGGGGTCATAACAGCCCAGCATTCTTACTTCCTCTCTATGGTCAGTTATCTTTTTTATAAAAATGGATATCCTTTCAATTGTCGCTTTTTCTGACTTGTAAAGAATTATTTTAAAGAGACATCTCTACCTGGAAGAAAGCAGATTTCTTCATAAAGACGGACAGGGCAAGAAAGATTTTCTACATATGGACTGAGCTGGAACTTTTTAGAAAAAGATGCTGACATTCTCCTTTTATTGGGCTTCTTTCCTCTCAATTTTCTGTGAAATGGGACATCGAGAAGCAAATATAAAAGTCCAAGAAAAGTGTTGTGTCACTTACCCATGCAGTCTGGGCCCCAGTGGCCTGGACAGCACTGAGGCTGAAGGTAATCCTTCCTACAGATATGGCGGCATCCAGGGAGAGACAGTGAGTATGTTCTGACCTCAAAGGTGTACCTTGGAGGGTAAAGAGAGGACGTTAACCCATGACCAGAGCAATGCAGTCAACTGTAGGCAGTGGGATTGCCCTAGATTTTTATACTTGCCTATATTTAAAAATATATAGATTGAGCATATTTGCTTTCTAGGTAGAATAAAATTTAACCATGATTTATCTTTAATTGTTAAAAATGGATGAAAAAAATCAGGATACGATGAAAATGGGGGCGAAATATCTGAAATGATGTCAGAAGTGAAGTTAGTAGATGAAAGAAATGATATTAGGTTCTAAAGACATGCTAGAGGTGGGCTTCAAACTTGCCACTGAGTCTCCCAGCAGCCAAAGCAAGGAGGGAAAGATCATGAGTTATGTGAATCACAGGATCTGTGGATTTAATAAACTGACTGCTCAGGATTCACAGGTATTTTTTGCAGATCCCATAGATAGAGTTTCTGTGAGAGGCAGTGTGATGTTGTGAGCAACATTTTCCACCGTTTCCTTGAGGGAGATATGCTGAGTTCCTTAGAACAGTTTTTGTACCAGCTGAGGTACAGTTCTGGAACAGCAATTCTATGGAGACTGACCACCATTATCTTTTTCCAGGAATCACTGCATGGATGGCTTATTCCAGGACTTCAGTGTATCTAGAGATGATCCTCCATGTATACCATTTCTCTCAACTGGCCTGTTAAGAATAGTGTGGCGGTGGGTTCAAGGTTGTACAACTAAACCAGCCCCTGGAATGTAGCTGATTAACCACAGAACTACTGGCTTTCTGGGCAGTCAAGTTGGAGACAGAGTTGATGATTTCTTTGAAAAGTTGAGCGCACTGGCAGGAGCATCTCTCCACAAAGATGGGGAGAGTAGGCACCAAAGTGAGAACCAAACGTCCCCTCGAGAACCAGTCTTGGGTTGGTTCCAGCATGAAGGAATGACAGATCAAAGTCTTCAGTTCTATTACAGACAGCATGAGCGCAGTAATCTTATCCTCTGCGTGTGTGTGTGGGTGGGGAGGGTTGGGGTGGCGGGGCACATAACCAAGCGCCCACGTTGGCCATGAGAAAAAGTAACCAGTACGAAAACGTTCTCAATAAAGTCGCCATATAATTTTAACTTTGACCCCTTTCTGATGTACTTTCTCAGAAAATCTGGTCGCAAATGTGAGCCCACTTTGGTCACTGAGAGGTCAGCTGCTGCATATGCTTGCCAATTCCAGTCCAGTTAATGTTGGGAAACTTCTGTTAAAAATGATGATTTGGGGTTTTAGAATATAGTGCAGTTACATTAAGCAAATGTGAATTTAAAATAGTGTGATATAACAGTGTTAAGGTTTCACTAGTACTAGTAAGAAATAGTACTAATCCTTCATCCTTGAATGAAAAAACTCATTGAATACTGTCTAATTTTTTAATTAGCAGACTGAGTAAATTAAAAATTGTGTTTGCACTTGAGCTGCACGGCCGCATCCATTAGCTGGTGAGCAGAACTGCTTGCCATCATCTGCAAGGATTAGCCTTGAATTACAAGAGTTTTGAATCCTAAGAGGATTTCAGGAAAGCAATGCCCACATAAATGCAACAAAGCTGTAATTCATTCATCTCCCTCTTTGGGTTCCAATTAGTATCAGGGTCCACAGCTAGTTAGTGAATTGACTATCAGAGCCAAGGCTTTTAACATGTTCTGACTAGAATATTACTCAAATGCAACAAAATCCAGGTTTTCAAAATAAAGAAGGGCAGGATGAAGGGAGAATGTTTATATGTAATGTAATATAGTGAATTTGATTTAAATGTGAATCAATAATAATATATTTTTTTAGACTCAAGGTCATAGTTGTGAGTTACCTAAGTTTGGGCTCAATGCAATCTTAGAGGAAGAAACAATCATGGAAATGCTTTGTAGTTTTTGAGATAGGAAGTTTCAATTTGGATTCACGATCCCTTGGGTTCCAAGACTCCCCACACTTATTTTCTCACGAGTACCTGCAATCTCGAACCCCTACGGAGCCATTGGTAATCTTGGTGTAACCATCTGGGCAGTTAATTCCAAAGTTGAGTGAGCAGGATTGGCACTCGGTCCTAATTATAAGGCGAGATTTCTTATCGCATCTTTTTGCCTGGGAAAACATAAAAAAAAATCAAGTCCCATTAGCAGAGCTTGGTTGGCCAGTCTTCCATTGGCTTCATGTCAGTGGAATGACAGAGAGGCAATGAGGTTGATTGGTAATGACTGGTGGGCTGCTTTCAATCTTCTCTGGAAATAGTGCTGGGATCAACAAGCAATGGCTGTCATGGCTGTGGGCAAGGGAAAGAGCTGCTTGTGCTGCCCATCTGCCATCACTGATTTAGAGTTTGGAGTCCAGCAAGGTAAGGTAACGTAACTACATACTCATATCCAAATGGGAAACCTTAAGTATGTTGCAGAATACTCTTTTCAAATGGGAAATAATTAAAGCAGATTATTCAAGGTCAATTAGTCATAGATCAACAGGTCTCAAGGATATTCTTTCAGCATCGATTCCACAAGAATATCTAGTCTGAGCACTAAATGCCACGGGGCATACAGTTCCTACCCCAAACACATTTGCAATCTTTGGATTAAAATCCATCTAGAAGGTGGGCTCCAGAGATCTTTTCCTGTTTTGTCCTGTGCTATACCCTAAGCACCTAGAACAGTGTCTGGCACATAGTAATGCTCAGAAAATATTTGTTGATTGAATGAATGAATGGTAGGAAAACACACAGACATACAGTCAATTAACAACATCAGGAAGCAGAGAATTAATTGCTAAAAGGAATCATGCAGACCCACTTTGGCCGTGTCTTCAGGATCCCCCATTGTCCATGATGCTGGTACTGATCCTCCCAAGTAGATTTCCTCCCCTTTCTGAAGTCTCCTTCATCTCCCCATCTAGCTTACGATTAAGCAGCTTTGTACAATGAATTGAGACTGAACTTGGGGGTCAAAAGACCTAAGCTTGGAATCAAGCTCTGTATCTTGCAATGTGCACAGTCTTGAATGAATTCCTTGCTCTTTGCTGTCATCTGTAAGGGCAGATATTGATAACAACTCTCCAGGTTCTTGAGAGCTTTAAATGATGTAATGATGTGCAAATTGCCTGGCACAGGATCTGGAATATTGTAGGCAGTAAATGCAAGTTCCCATAATGCTTCTCTATCCTCAACTCTGTGTTTTGCTTGTTGCCGCTCCTGATAGGAATGTTCTTTTCCCTTCCCTTGACTACCCAAACCTCATATCCTTCAAGGCCCCGTTTCACACCACCGCTTCCATAAAACCATACTCATCTCTTCCTTTTCTCAGTTTCTACTCTTCCTATGGTTGGCTAGTGGAGCAAGTTTGCTATCTTTGCTCTCCATTTAAAAATCCCTTCTGGGAGAGGACCATGTCTCTTCTTTGTTATCCCATGGGCCTAGCACTAATTTAGGTGTGATGGGAATGTCAGAACTACTTTTAAGTTCACT
This sequence comes from Equus caballus, assembly GCF_041296265.1. Taxonomy (NCBI): domain Eukaryota; kingdom Metazoa; phylum Chordata; class Mammalia; order Perissodactyla; family Equidae; genus Equus; species Equus caballus. Next base: position 32,602,669 of record NC_091711.1, on the reverse strand, counting down.
GATATATGTAAAGGCTGCCTAAGAAGAAATCTTACATTTACAGAGCAATTTATGGTGGTGCATGCTTCCAGAGGAATCATCTTACTTGATCTCAACTACCCTAAGGATAAGCAGGGCCGGAATCATCATCCTCATTTTAGGGGGAGAAAACTGAGTGAGGGGAGCTCAGTGACTTGCCCAAGTTAAGTCAGTGGTCTTCTGATTCCTCGATTAGCTGTTTCTCTTCCCTGCACACTGTAAGTGGCGTATAGGAAAACAAAATCTGTTTTGACTGACAGTTTTCTTTGGTGATCATTATGAACCAAAATACACTGGAATGTTCCTTTTGGAATAATAATAAAAGCCACCCTTAGAGATAGTTTGAATTAACTCCCTTTAATGGTCATGACACCTCTATGTTTTTTTAAGCATCATTTTCTTTACATGGGGGTTTCCCATTTACGTAAGTATATGCGGTGACATTCCGTTGTCTTTTCTTTCTTTGTAGGCCAGAATTAGTACTCTCTTTTCAAAAATCCCTTGACTATCAATTGTCCTTTTCAAATGGAAGGGCTCATTCTACCTCTCAGATGGTCCTCTCTTGAAAAGTGAACTCAGCTTTAAACATCAGTCAAGGCCTGATTTCTGCACTAAAGCAAGCACTGGATGATGATGATGATGATGATGGTGATGATGAGGATAATTACTGCTGTTTGTGGAGTCCTGTCAGGGGAGCAACTGAAGCTTAGAGAGACTAACTAACTCACTCAGGGTCGAACAGCTAGTCAGCTGTGGAGCACAGTGACTGGTCCTCAGATATATTTGTTAAGCAAACAAACGAAGGCCACAGTTCAAACCCACCCGTATCTAACCTCAGAGCTGGAGCGCTAACCATTAGGCAATCTTCCAACGTTTTTGTGAAAAACATTATCAAAGTACAGCCAAGTGGAGTGAAATTGGTGTTGATAAAAATTTGCCTGGCACAGACGCAGAATCATGCTTAAGTTTTATCCTTAATAGAGCAGAAATCATACCTTGTGCAACGCGTTTAAATAAATCCCTTGGATTGCCTCTCACAGACACCTCCTTTAGTCTGGCCTTCCTGCGGATCTGATACTAAACTTGAGCTACGATGACAACTCATGAGAGGCTGATGTGCTGGTGTACATCACCAGGGCGACCCAAACGACTGCCCTGGGGACTTTGACTACTTTGTCTACCTCGTGGAAGGTAGGGGGATGAATTCCTGATGCATTTGGTAATACTGTGTTTCTCAACCAGCTATCACCCAACCTGGAATTCCCCAGAGCTTCTCTCTACCCATCTCTCTACAACCATTGTTATTTTCTACACTCAGAATGATGCAATGGGAGGTATTCACAGTGATGAGACTGCTAAAACAAACAAACAAAAGGGTACCAAAATCCGCAGTGGAAAGAGGAATGTTAACGCTAGAATCAGAGATCCCAACAACGGCGTTTTAGCACATGAATGGAGCCAACTGGGTTAGCGCGCCTTCAGAAAGATGGTGTATCTTTAGGATCCTATTCTCCACAGGATTCCTCTTTATTTTACCAAGTCCAGATAGTACTCTTTACTCATGACAACATGGGAAAGCCAAAAGCTTTCGAACACATCGTGAAAATCGACAAATAAAAAAATTTCAAGTCTCATCTTACCTGCTCTGTCGTTTCAGGCGGGGAGCAGAAGTTTTGTACAACCAATCCAAGAAAGAAAAGTATTAAATTTGGCAGCATGGTGAGGAAATATTCGATCCTTCTCTGCGCCAGGCACCTGTCAGAATTATTTAGCTATTTTAATTTAGTTTGATGAACTCCCAGTGAATTCTTTCTCATTTCAGTGTTTGCTTTTAAATCCTTTCCTCTCCTTTTCCTGGATTGAAACTGATGATACGTGAGACCTGCCTCTACACAGGAAAAATGACAAATCCAAGGGTCGTGGTGAAATTGGCCACTCTCAACTGTATATATGTCCTGGCTGAATGACAGGATATCCTGAAGGGGCTGGGGCAGAGACACGATCCGGAATTTTTATGCCTTGTGAAATTCCCAAGACAAGCTCCTGTCTCCCACTGCTCTGCCCATCCTGCCTCTGGTCCTGCCCCCTCCTGGACCTACAGCCATACCAACATTTGCACAACTACACCATGGAAAGCTGCAGGGCTCTCTCTCTGAATGCAAAGGTCCAAGCTGGCCGTTGGGCAGGATTTGTGGGATGCCCATAAATGGGTACCACTCCAAGTACAGAGGGAATGTTGCAGAAAGCCAGGTCCTTGACTTGGAGGAGGGTGGTGGCCTCACCCAGTGCGGTTGGCAAACTCTACTGCACAGGAGGGTCTCTTTGCAGATGCCGACAGTTGGGTTTTCCATTCTTCTTTCCCCTTTTCCATGTCACTTCAGTAGAAAATGACTGAGCCTGTAGGTCTCATCTTACCTATCAAGGCCCAGATAAATGCCACCTCTTCAGGGAAGGCTTCCTGTCTTGCCCCTCCAATACCATCTTGGACACCCTCCCCGCATTTTGCACACAATGTTACAAAAGCCCAATCACATCTCTCACAATTTGTCTGTCTGTATGTCTGTCTCTCATACCCAATTGCGAATTCCTTGAAGATAGGGGTAAGCCTTCATCTTCTCTGTATCCCCAGCAGCCTAGAGTAGAGACCTGCATTTGAAAATAATAAAAATAAATAACATCCAACATATTTTGAAAACTTGCTATGTGCTAGTCACTATTCTAGACTTTTCCATGGATTCACCTGTTTAATCCTCACAACATTTCGTGAAATAGTTAGGATTATTCTCCCCATTTTACAGATGAGGCAACTGAGGCAGAGAGGTTATGAAACTTTTCCAAGGTCACACAGCTATTAGGTGTGGATCCAGTTTTCAAACTGCGTGGCTCCAGAGCCAGGACTGTTAATGACTACCCTCTACTGCCTAAAACAATAAATACTTAATGCATAAATAAATAGCAGGGGGGTTCCAGTCCTGTTGACGTGATGAAAAAGTGTCAGGCCCAGAACCAGAAAGGATAAAGTCTGGCCTTATCAACAAGACAGGCTCATGAAGGTACATCTCATGACACTAAGTGAACTGGGAGACTCATGCAGTTATGGAGACTAGTTTTGGTTAAATAACCCTTCTTTTTCTGCAAAGTCTTTCTCTCTTTGAATTTTTGAAACAACATTCCATTATATGGATCAATAATCTAAGAAACTTCCAATACAGACAGGCCTTTCAGAGGCTAGCCCAGCATTCTGAATGGAAGGATACCAGATGAGGAAGTCCTTAGAATCACTTGGTTCCGTGGATTTCAACCCTGGCTTAGAGTCTTGGAGGAGCTTAAAAATTTTTTTCTGATGTCCTGCCCTGCTCCAGAACAATCAGTTCAGAACTTCTGGGGGTGAGGGACAGAAGGAGTATTTTTCAAAGCTTTGTAGGTGATGCCACTTGCATGGGGCTGTTGCTCGAGGAAAAATGAACTATTAATGTGTGAAGCCAATGAGATTTTGAGGTTTATCTGTTACAGAAGCTGTTACTAATACACCTGGTGTTAACTAATACACCAGGGAAAGAAGTTGGAAGCTTCTTTCTGATTCTTTTCTTCCTGAAGGACATGGATAAGTATCTGGGGCTTGGAATGGGTTAGATCCTTGGGGAAATAATAAAATGAACGTATACTTGCATTTTCTAAATAGTTCTGGGAGATGCTGTGCAGGGGGTGCTGGGGAAGAATTCTCCCATCAGATCATTTGGAAAACCCTGCTCCTGATGTCCATTTCTTATGGATTGATCACGCTCATCAGGCCATTAATGGTTCTAGGAAGTCCTATGGTAGAACATAATGTAAGAAAACCAAACAAAAACAATTCAACTTTGCTTAAAGCAATATTTTCCAAATTTTTTAGACCAAGAGATTCTTTGTCTCTTTGCAAACCAACCTCAGCACCTCCAGATCTAGTGTTCATTGATCTCTTTTAGGGAAATACTGTCCTAGACTTTAGAAGATGGAATCGTCTATTTTTAAATTACCAGCATGAAGAAGTTAGCCTGCCAGTGTCCTTGGGGACACCATAGTCTGGGACTTGTTCATACACTTTAGCAATTAGTTGCATTAAAACAATATATATATTACTCACATGGCTTTATTTAGAAGTTGTCTGAATAGTTCTGTTAATTAATTTTATTTCTGTTAGGCTCATTTGATTGCCATGAACGGAGGTTTTTCAAGTTATTTCAAATCCCTAACAGTGCCTCCCCCAAGTATACCTGCAATCAACAAGTGCTTAGAATGGCTCCTAGCACAAAGTGGGTACTCAATCACTCTTAACCATTGCTATTATATCATTAAAACACGCTAATGTCATAGAAAACAGCTACGCAAATCTCCACCCTTAGCCCAGTGAAGCTCCAAGGCAAGGCTGGATTTCCTCTGTCCTGGGCTGACCCAGTTCTGCTAATCTGTGTCCCTCACTGGGTGGGATGTCACTTCCTTTACTGTGGTCCATATTCTTTTTTGTGGATTGCTGTAATCTCTCTAACCATTCAAAGTCGTTTTGTGACAAGGGTTTTTAATCAACAACATTTCCCAGGCAGTTTGCTCTCTCCAATATCTCCTACTGTGCAGTTGGCAGTCACTTAAGACCTGGGCATGGCTTTCCTCTGCCCAGGGCTGCCCTCTGCTCTCTCACCGCTTCCTTCTTATGTCCTCCTTGATTAGCACTCACTTCCTTTGCCCTGCGATCTGTCCTCAGCGGTGGCAATGAGAGAGGTGGTATTTTCCTCTTGGGTGAGAGGATTAATTTCCTGATTGGAATGTGCAGAGACTTTTCCCATATTGTAAAAAGCAAAAGAGGGGCACCTTCTGGGTAACACTATTGAACATCCTCTGTGGCTACAGGATTCTGGGTGGTTAGTGTTTAACTGCTCCTTTCTCTACACCATACCAGTTACTGAGATTTCAGTCCTTGGTCCCTTTGAATAATAGAACATTTCATGTGTGCTTTGAGTAGCCTTCCAGGAAGGGAGACTCACTATCTTCACCATCACCGTCTTTACCACCACAACCATCACCATCATCATCACCATCATCACCATCAGCACAAACACACGCATAGTTTTTACATGTGCCAGATATGCTTAATCTTTAATTCACTTACCATATTTAATCTTCCCCACAAGCCTAAGACATAGGTATCATTATTGTCTTATTACCATTCTCATTTTGCACATAAGGAGACTGAGGCAGAGAGAGGTTGACTAACTTGTCCCAAGTCATAAGGCCAGTAAGGGGTGCAGTGGGCATTTGAACTCAGGCAGAGTGGAGCCAGAGGTTGACACTGAAGCATCCACATGACCTGCTTTGGATCTTGAATCTTGACCAAGGTCCTTCTGGACCTTGTGAGACGGCCAACGTGGTTGGAGTTTATGCTTCCAAAGTAGAACAAACCTAACCGTTTACGTGGGGATCGATTGCACCTTCTGCTTTGCAGGAAAAAATAAAAAGGCCAGAAATTGGGATCACAGGTTCATTTTCTGGTTCAAATTTATTTTTCATTCTCTCAGCAGTCCTGTTTTTGCTAGATTGAGGAAAGAGAAGAGCTCAGAACAGCAGCTGGGTGTTGATCTTTCTTGAGCAGCTATCTAGAAAATTGGAAAAATTGCTTTACGTCGCTTCAACAGGTCCAAGAACTCCTAGAATTTTTCCAAATGAAAATGGTGCTTTGGGGAGTAAAAATTTAGAAAAGGGAAAGCAATCGTAAATCCCTGAAAATTTTCCATAGGAGACATCAGTGGGAACTATTTGGGAATGCCTCCCACCCCTACGAGGACCCCTTCAAGCCTAATGTGGTCCTGGATAAAATTTAGATTCTGGCCAAGGTGGAGCAAACAGAACTAACGAAACAGGCTTTCAAAATCTCAGTTCAAAATTTCAAGTACTATTAAAGGTAGTCTCCCACTAGGAGAGATGGAGTTTTCTGCCTGGCTTGTGGATTTCACGCTGAGTAGGCATTTTTCACAGGGTCCAGTTTTATTATACAAACAGCTTGGTGTTAGATTCACCTGGACATTCTTTTTGTTTATTCATTGGGCAGAACTCTTGGCACCTGAAACGTCTTGGCCAGAGTACAAAATACTTTCTTCTCTCCTTCGCATCTAATCATAACATTGAAGCAATTCAACAGTTATTTATATTCCAGATATAGAAATGATTTAAAAGGAACCCACATGGTTCTTTGTTTCTTTTTTAAAAAATCTCTTTCTTGTACTGATCTGCTGAGCAATATGGAATTCTTTTTTTTTTTGGCCTTCGGCCTTCCCTGCTTTGGGTAAGAATATCTTGCATTTTTCTAGATAAAAGGACTTAAGCTAAACTGAGAGTAGTCTATCGTTTAATAGCATGTTTTGAAATAATCTCTGTTTAAAAAGTCTTCGAGTGAGAGTCTAAATACTACTTTATTTGGCCTGATTTATAGAGGTAGCTGTTCCAAGTATCCACCTTTACTTTGATTGTGTAGACAGAGGTCACGTCTAATAGGATGGCTTTTTTTCTTGGTTGCTATCACACTGTAAATTTTACTTATGCATTCATTCATTCAGTAAACATTTATGGAATGCCAGATACTATGCTGGGCTCTGAGGACATAGAGGTGGATAAACACACTGTATTGTGCATTATAGCTTCCACCATACTTTTGCACATATTATCTCATTTAAAATTTATAACAAACTTTGTGAAATAGACTGGGCAAAAAGTAGTATCTTGATTTGGTAGATGTTAAAATGAAGGCATAAAGGAACTGAATAATGTATTCAGGCTCAATAACTTAGGATGAACTAGTAATAGATGCCAGGTAATCTTACTCTAGTCGTATGCTTTGCCTGTTATGGTAGACCACGATCCTGATATCTGATGCCTAAGCTAATGAATGGATTATCTATGCTTCATCTAATTCAGTCATTAAAATGCTGAACTGAATTGGGAATTGTTTATTGTTGTCAGACTGAGACAAGGCCATGGCCACAAAAGTCCTGAAGAATGAATATAAAGAATATGGTTGAGATTCAGACAACAGCCATACTTGGGTCAGAACTGAAATGTTGGGTCACCAATTCCCAATGGTCATTGCATGGTCTATTGATCTTGTCGTCCATGGCATGGCATAACACGGGCAAAATGGATGGATCGTGGCTTAACAGTCCATATGAAATGACTTGCCATGCTCTAGGAACCGGTACAACACCAGCTCTACAGAGCACACACTGGAGCACAGACCTGCCGGGTACCACTCTACCTCAGTGACTTGTCTAGGCTTGGAAAGACCTTCCCCTAAAGAACCACTTGACTAACTCCTTCACTTCCTTCAAGCCCTGTTCACATCCATCCTCATCATGAGACCTATGCAGACTCCTCTTAAAAACTGCAACCTACATCCATCCCGCCCCACACTCTGGCTTCCTCTTATTCTGATTTTCTTTCTCTTTTCCCTTGACATCTATCACTTTCTAGTCACCCTACAATTCTCTTTTTTATTATGTTTATTGTTTATTATCTGTCTCCCCAGTTAGAATATATGCTCCTTAAGGACAGGAATTTTTGTCTGTTTAATTAACTGATATCTCAAAAACCTGGAAGAGAGCTTGATATATAGTAAGCAGTCAATACAAATGTTTGACAGAAGAACTCACCGCAGTGAAAATTTCTCAGCTATATAGAAAGTAGATTAGATAATTCAAGTAAAATACCATCATCCTCCAAAAAGCATTTATTAAAACACACTCTTCTTTTTTTTAAAATCCCTGAGCCACTTACAAAACCAGCTCTTTCTGCTCCTTATGCCACTCAGCTCTGCCAGAGTAACCCCTCTAAATGGATCATTCTGAAATCTTGTGTCTCGGTGAATTTTTCCGCATCCTGTTCTATTGGACCACTATTCTGATATCTGCAAAATCAAACTTTTCTAATTTATGTTAAATATTTTTCTATTTCTTAAAAATGAAGTGATTTTCATCCACAAAGTCCCAGACTCTTTCCATATATGATGAGTACTAGTTCAGAAAAGAGAATTGGTTCAATACATACAAAGATCTGGCTTCAGTTCTGCCCCAAACCGTTGACCTTGACCTTGAGCAAGTCCTTTAGCATTTAGGGTAAAAAAAGGGGGATGGATGACATGATATTCACTCTGCTTCTCCACATTTACAGGATTGTACAACATTTCTTTTCATGCTTCTCACCCTAAGGAGATTTCTCCCCGTCCAAATGTCTTTAAGACATCGAACATTTTGGTGGCTGGCATGAATGCTGGGTGCATCCTAGAGGAATATAGATATATTATTTTCTCCCCCAAGTCATCTGAAATTGCTTCAATCCCTCAAAATTACTTTCTCAAAGGAAGCATACAAATATTCTGGGATTTTGATGAAGAAAATGTCATGGGGATACATTTAAGCTAAGATTTATTGCCATGGGGCGTATTTTGCCCAAACTATTTCAACAGCCTGCAGAGGCAGATATCAGATTGAACCATATGAAACAGTCACTCTTTTAGGTCAAAAATGTACTAATACTAGCAACTTCATATGGTGTACGTACCCTAAGATGTAACTGTTTAGCACCATACATGATGAGAAAGTAGTCTAACTTCTAATCTTCCTAGAGAAGCACCCTTAGCTCATTGTCACTTCTCAGGACTGAATTTTCTAGGAAGGTTATTATTGAGAGTTTCAGATATCAGGTTCAAGAGACTACCAGTTTTGGTTGAAATGTTATGTCTCCAGGTAGCACGTACATTGGGGTCCAGGCATTGCCTCCCTGTAATGCTTCCCATCCTACAGAAAGGGCTGAACACACAGATGGATAAATGTCCATGCCTTCACCTGGCCGGGAACACCCCTCCTGGTTCCTGTATGTGGGGCTTTTGAGAAGGTAAATAAACGCACCCGTTGTTATTAGGAACTGGCAGGGCAAAAGGCTTTCCTGCACACTCGTCAGATCCTGGCCCTTTTGAGAGTCAGCTTTCCCGATGTGTCCAAACACACGTCCTCCTGCTCCTTTCCTTTTCCTTTGTTAGTTCAAATCTTTCCATGTAGCAAACTTTCTTTTTTTGTGATTTTGTTTTTCCTTTTTGTGGCGACCAGTCAGCAGGTCCTGCTTTAGGCATAATTGTAGAGTAGGCAGTTTCTCTTCAGTTTCCCCTCTACTTCCCTGTCAGCATCCTCTCTCCCGCCATTTGTTCAGTCATTCAGTCAACCAACAAGTACTGGCTGCTCACCATACCCAGGGTACCTTTCTGGTGAGGATGTTATTTCATGATAACATCTTAATTCTTAAGCAAGATTAATTATTAATTAATTAATTAATTTGGTATTTCCACAATGATTTTTGGTATTTACATGATCATAGCGAACATTTACACACCCAACTGCTTGAGAATTATTTTTGTTTCTTCTCTTTTCCTCACTGCCAACATCAGCAATTCTTATCGAGTCTACCTTTAATGGGTAGGATCTGATTATGAAGCCGACCACGCTGCTTTGTCCCCGTCACTATCCCGTTAGTTCAAGCCACATCATCTCTTGCTTACGTAATTTTAGTAGCGCCCTACTTGAGCTCCCTTCTTCCACTTTTGCCCCCCAAAATCCATTTTGTAGAATAGCGGCCAGAGTTTTCTTTTAAATATATAAGATCAAGTGTTCCCAGCTTAAAACTCTTGAATGAGATGCCATCACACTTTTAATCAAGCACCAAGCCACTGCCATGGGTCCTACCTGATCCGGACTCCAGTCTTCTCTCTGGCCTAGTCCTCTCTAATGCACTCTGCTATACCATCCTGCCTTTGGTCTGTGTCTCAAACACCCCAACTTAGTTTCCATCTTCGGCATTTTCAGTAGCTGTTCCCTCTGCCTGAAATGCTCTTCCTGATTTTTGCATGGTTGATTTTTTTCTTGTCATCAGTTCTCATTTCAATGTCACCTCACAGAGAAACAGCCGCTGATGACCCAAGCTAATGTGGTCATCTAGCCACCCTGTCGCATCGCTCCATTTTAGTTCTCCACATAGTACTTATTCTTTGTGAGAGTGTCTTGTTTGTTACCGTCTGTCTTTCCTCCACTGGAACGTAAGCTCCATGGAGGCAACTTTTCATAGGTGCTTTCCCAGTGCCTAGAACAGTGTCTGATACATAGTAGACAATCAATTAATTATTGGATGAATTTATAAGTGTTAAGTGCCTGGTACTTAACATACACTATCTTATTTAATCCATTAAAAATTCTTATGGAGAAAGTACTAGAATTATCTTTGTTTTACAATCAGAAAATGGAGGCAAGAGGAGATATTTAAGTAAGGCTGGCTACATAACTTGTGGGGCCCAGTGCAAAATGAGAATGCAGGGCCCCCTTGTCAAAAGATTATTAAGTATTTCAAGGCAGAGATAGCAAGGGCTGGTAAAGGGGGTTTGGAGAGTTAGGAAAGGCGTTTGAAATAAGGCAGTCAGGATGATCCTCCCTGAGAAGGTGAAATGAGAGAAAGACTTAAAGGAGGTGAGGGAGTTTGCTAAGTGGATATCCAAGAAGAATATCCCAGGTAGAGGGAACAGAAAGAGCAAAGGCTTTCAGGTGTAAGTGATAATGGGGAGATGGAAGGTAAAGGGCCTTGGTGAGGATTCTGGGAAATGTTGGAGGGATGTGAGTAGAGGAAAGCCATGATCTGGCTTTTTCCTAGGAAACCCTCATCCCAGCTGCTGTGTTGAGAGCAGACCTCAGAGGAGCAAGTGAGAAGCCCTCTCAGCAGGTCATTGCAACAAACCAGGTGAGAGACGATGGTGGGTTGAACCAAGGTGGGAGCCGTGGAGGTGGCGGGAAGGGGTCAGGTTCTTGATCTATTTCACAAGGAGGCCAATGAAATTTGTTGATAGTTTGGATGGGGGGTGAGTAAGAAAGAGAGGAGTCAAGGATGACTCCAAGATTTTTGGCCTGAGTAATTCAAAGAATGAAGTTGCTATCCACTGAGATGGGAGGGTGTGAGTAAAGCAGGGTTTTGCAGGGGATATTTAAGAATTCAGTTTTGGGTATGATAAGTTGAAATGGCTATTAGATATCCAAGTGGAGGTGTCAAGGAATAGTTGTATAAATAAGTCTGGAGTTCCATACAAAGACCTGGGCAGGACATACACATTTGAGAATCACCAGAACTATAAGTCTTATTTAAAGCCTTGGGACAGGAAATACCAAAGGAGTGAGAGTAGACAGAGAGTAGATCACCGAGCTTTGGGAACATTGACAGTAAGAGGTACAAAATGTCAAGAGGATGGAATGCTCACCTGTGTCGAATGACAACAACAGGTGGAATAAAGTCAGTACTGATGCTATGTCTTTGGACTTAGCAACGTGGAGGCTTTTTGCTTAAAGAGCAGGGAACATTACATTTTATTTGATAAATATGTTAATTAAAACATTTCTGTTGAATATGGCCAACAATCAAGGAGCAAAAATCTGACAATCAAGAGGGTAAAAAGTGTAAGACAATGAGGGAGGAAGACAGAGCAGGAGAAGATGGTGGAGAAAGGAAAACAGGGAAAAGAAACCTCCGGTAGTGGAAAAACAAAGATTTTATTTGAGTCCTACTCTTAAAAAATATACCCACTGCCAGCATTTGTCGTAATACGGTGTATATTTTAATGATTATTCAAATTTTGTATGCATTGAGGTTATTGGAAAAAATCAATGAAAAAAATCGCTCACTATGTTTTGGGAGGCAGATTAGGTAAAAAACAAAAGTTAAAAAAAAACTAGTGTCCTTCAGTCATGGGTCATTTTGTGGTCTTTGGTGGTTCTGCTCTACAGGCGGAGGAGCCACCCTGAGAATCCACAACGGTACAGAAAGGTGAATCAATGCGATTTTATCAAAAATAAACACAAAAGTTATATTTTCTTCAGTGTCCTGTAGATTTAATAAAATTATCCAAAGGAGTTGCATCAGCAGACACAGGACAAGCAATCTCGATGTGAGAGCGCTCAAGCCTGGGTGGGCCGGGGTAGGGGCCGAAGGTGAGCTGCACTACCTCAAGTTCATTTTCTGCTCTCACTTCCCTTCCCTCCCAAGAGGAGTTAGCAAGAGACCGACTTATCCCGTCGCAGGATGCGCTGCCTGATTTCAAATGTGTTGTTTGCCCTTTTCTGTCGTGAGAGAGGTGCCTGTTGGCATCGCTGAGGGCAATTTCCCTTCTAAACGCAAGACACCTGGGAGCCACTGAGGACGGTCTCCTCAGAAGGGAAGGAGGCGTAATGAGATCGCTTTGAAAAAATGTCAAATGTAGAGGAAAAATGGTAAAAAATGTAGAGGAAAAGGCGGAAGGTGATTCTGCCCGTGAGGAGGCAGATGCTGGCATGAATCCTGATTCTGTGAGCCTGGGGTTGGCGATGTTCTGCAAGGCAGCTCGGCGTGTGAACTGAAAGAGCCACCCCCTAAAAGTGGCAACCCTGGCACCGGGATGGACTGCCCTGGGAGAGCCGGGACAGACGGCCTGCACAGGAACCAGGACCAGCGGGCGCCGTGGCCGCGAGGACCCGCAGCATCCGTCTTTAACAGTGACCCCGTGTGGTGGCATGGGGCAATGACAGGACCCAGACTCAGTTCTCTCCCAGCCTTAGTGTGGGAGCCATAGGGACCCCCGTTTTGGACTGTACAGTCCTTGGGGGATTTGTGGCCTTTAGGAAGATGGAGTGGGGAATCTTCTAGAAAGAGATGCTATATTTCATGTCAAATAGCGTTCATGGGGCCTTGACAGTTGAGTTGAGAAAATAAACAGCTACCTCTGGTTTGTGGAGCAGTTCATGCCAGTTACATTTTAGTAGAGTGAAAGTGGCGTTTTGGACTTTGTACTTGGGTCCCCTCCTGCCATATCTGGGAGAAGATCTTCAGTCACAATAAATGGAAAATGCAGCTTTGGACTTCCGACAGTTTTGGCTGGTGTGTATCTGGTTGCTAGTATATGATACCTCTAGAGTCCAAAAAGTTCATTTCATCCAGGGTGAGCTAGTGGTTCTGTTTTGGGTGGTAAAAGAATTTGTTTTTTCCCACAGTCCATGCCAATTAAGATAGGAGGAGAGATAGGCATGGAGAAGAGAGGCTGTGGAGGAAAAGAGAGAAAGAGGAGAGCCTGGGGAAGCATCCATGCCTTCTTTGAGGTGACGGCAAAGGGAGCAACATAGGTGTGGCACTTTGCCATAGTAATAATGGCAAATATTTTTATAATCGTATTAAGCATTATGCAGTTTTCTTAGCATTTACATAAATTACCTCACGAGTCTTTAACAATCCTATGAGGTAGGTACTATTTTTTTTAAAGACTGGCACCTGAGCTAACATCTGTTGCCAATCTTCTTCTCCCCAAAGCTATCCAGTTCATAGTCGTGAGTGCCTCTGGTTGTGCTGTGTGGGATGCCACCTCAGCACGGCTTGATGAGTGGTGCCATGTTGCATCCAGGATCCGAACTGGCGAAACCCTGGGCCGCTGAAACGGAGTGCGTGAACTTAACCACTCGTCCAGGGGGCCGGCCCCAGAGGTAGGTACTATTTATTCTTCCTTATTTATAGATGAGGAAACTGAGGCACAAAGATGTAATGTACCCAAGGGCAAGTGGCAGAGTTTGAGGGTTCAAATCTAGGCACTTTGGCTGTAGATCCTTAACACTTAACCTCTCTTTTTGCTGCTACTTTGCCATCAAAAGAATTGCTAGAAGAGTGCAGAGTTTGTCGATAGCCAACAATAATGGTATAACTTAGACAATTTTAGTAGCAAGTGAAAGAAAACCAAGTCAAATTGGCTTGAACAAAAAGGGAATGTATTAGTTCAGATAAATGAAAAGTGCAGAGATAGGCCTGGCTTCAGGAATGGCTTGATTCAGGATTCAAATGGTGTCCCCAGTATCCACATCTTAGCTCTGCTTTTCCCAGGTTGGCACCATTCTCAGATTGCTTAATGGCCCCAGGCTCTCAGGCACACTTCCTCTCTAAACCCAATCAATGGGAAGAGAGAACATCTTTCCCTCAGAATTCCCAGCAAACCTATCTTCATGCATCATTGGCTCGATTAAGTTAAATGCCCGTCTGCGGCAGAGACTGACCCACTGTTTGCCAAATCAAGCATCTCTTTCTTCGGCGTAAACAGCTGGACTACATTTCCCAACCTCCCTTGTAGTTAGATTGACCACGTGACAGAATTCTGGCTGATAAACGTGGGTAGAAATGACATGATCCTGATGCTTTCTTACTTTTCTGGCTGACTGGAATGGAGATGACCCCATGGTGACCTTAGAGCTATATGCTTAAGAGGGGCAGTTCAATCAAATAGAAAGAGCCCAGGTCCCTGAATCACTGCAGGGAGGAAGGTCACCCACCAATTAGGACTCCATTCATGTGGGCAAGAAATAAACCCCTGTTATATTAAAGTCAATGTGGCTAGAGGGATGGGATATATGTAAATCAATTAGGATCCATCCTTGGGATTAGGAAAGAGGTCCTCAGCTAAAGCATATGGCTGAGAATGGGGAAGGCATGGTTTCTTGAAGGAAATTCAGGTTCCTGGTACTAGAAGGTGAAGGAGATGCTGGGCCAATGACACATGATTGTAAGCTGTGGAGCCAGGAGTCCAACTCCAGATCTCTTAACCAAGGATATTACCAGGTATTGACCGTATTACCCAGGAGCCTTCTGGGACAGCTGGTCTACCACACCTTTGAGGACCTGCTTCAGTTCTTCATTCATCTGGTCTTGCGCAGGCTCCCTACATAAGGCCCCTCAACACAGGCCAATGCACTAAGCTCTGTGGGTGAAAACAGAAACAAAAGATGAGCCTGGGCCTGCCCAGAGCCATGTTCCCATGGGGAAAGGCCTGGCATTCACCTTTAAGCTAGGAATTTTGATAGAAGTTTTAGCAGACAAATGTGTTCAAATAATCTAGTCCAAGCCAAGCCCCAACCAAATCTAAACTCAAGTTTTTATCTTGTTTTTAAAGTGACAGTGTTCATTGATCTCTCTGAGTGTCAAGCTGTACTTTTCTCACTGCTTACTTTTCTTACTGTTTAAAAGGACTGGGAATCAGGCGCATCCTTTTCCTTTGCTACAGCTAGAGACAAATACACCACTTCAGAGTCTGCCGCCTTTGCTCTCTGGTCTCTATATTATCTCAACATAAAGTTCGGTGTATTTTCTGCTATTACTGGCTTTCTCCCTCTCCTGCTTGAATAGGGCAGAGGATGGGGCACTTGGAGCTGACTGGCAGGAACCCAGAGCTGATGCGCCTGATTTACAAGTGATATTTATGCCCTATTCATTCCCAACAACGGCTCAAACAATTCCCTGGGGCAATGACAGAGCTGACACATCAATATGAAGTGGTCGTGACTTCATGAAGACTTTGATAGGTCAGGGCCAATAATAAATCAGCTGCTTCCTGCCTATTCACTTATTCAGTTCATTCATTTTTTTCAACAAATATTTACTGATCACCTACTATGTGCCAAATGCTTTTCTAGGCCCATTCCCTTCTTTCCAGCCCAGGGGTCAGCAAACTTTCTCTGTAAAGGGCCAGGGAATAAATATTTTAGGCTTTGTAGGTCATAAGATCTCTTTGGTGGCTACTCAACTCTGCCACTGTAATGCAGAAGCAGCCACAGACAATATATAAACTAATGAGTGGGGTTGTGTTTCAGTAAAACTTTATTCACAAAAGCAGGCGGTGGGACAGATTCGCCCTGTGGGCCCCAGTTTGTTGACCCCGCCCTAGCCTAATTCTAACCATATTTCACCTCCATCCTTTAGAAGATTTCATCTTCCTTTTTCTCCCAAAATGGCAGAGAAACCCATTAATTGACCAATGGGTCAAGTTCATTGAGATCTGGTTCCAAAGGTTCTGTAGTTTGTTTCTAGTTCAATAATGATAATAACAATGTGATCAATGACAGCAATAATAATAGCTGAGAATGATACAGCACTTATCACATGCCAATCACTGCTTGTATTTACCTTACAAATAGTAACTCATTTTCTCTGATTTGGTAGAGAAAGAGATTAAAACCTGGTAAAGAGCAGGTTTAGGAAATAGTGGATATATATGTGCATATGTGTATACACACACACACACATAATTGTTTTTGGCTATTATTTTCTAGTATCACATATATTTGGTAAAATAAATAATACCTAATATTTGTTGAGCTCTTCCAAGGTACCAGATGTCAGGTTAAGTGTCGCCTGTGCGTTCTCTCGCTCAGCCTCCCCATGGCCCTTTGGGGAAAGTACAGTTTTGGTATCCATTTTATAGCTGAGAAAATTGGAGCTCCAAATGGTTCAATAACTTGTCCCATCTAGCCAGTGTGGACTTGGGACTAGTTTGTGCCTTCAAAGCTTATGCTTTTAATCACTTTGCCGTAATGACTTGCTTGGACTAGAGGAGCATTAATAAAATCCACCCAACGGTAGTGTGGGTTTTACTATGATCGTATTTTACTTTTAAATAATAAAAAAAAAATTTCTTTAGCGAGGCGAGCTTCTCAGATGGTAGAACATGGGATGGTTGTGTCTCTAGTTCTTTGGTGTCATGATGACCGTCAGTCACAAACACAGTGCCCAAGAGGCCTCATTAAATCTACTGTACAATGGGACGCGCTAAAACGTAAGTGCAGCTGCTCTGCAGAGGAATGTCGCCTGTGTGATGAAGCCGCCTTTATCAGGCAGAGCAGGGGTGGCGCTGGGCAGAGGGCACACGCTGCTGCTGCTCCACCCTGGAATGCGGCCTTGCGGCCAACAGCTGACAGCCACCCTGCTTGCCTGGGAAGGGCTGGTCTTACCCATAGATTAGATCTTGAAAGCTGCCTCTTTTCGTGTCTTTTTGTTGTAGGGCTCAAAAGAGTCGCTCAGCTGGTGCAATTGCTGTCAACAAAAGGAAGCTCTGTTTGAACAGGAGTGGGGCAGGCCAGCCCTGGGAGGTGGTCTGAGCTTAGTGGGCTGTCCTCAACGTGGATGTTGAGTATGAATTTGAGGGCTCAGATTCTCTGGATTTTGCAAAAAGGGTTGTACTGGGTCATGCATGTGTTTTGAGGATATTCCTGGCCTCCACTTAAGCAAATCGGTTTGTGGCTGATTGCCTCTTTCTGGTGGAGTGTGCATTTAGTGTTATGTGGAATAAGAGAGATTCTCTTTCAACTCAGTTTAAAGTGATACAAAGTCAGCCCTAAATAACTTTTTTTAGATGCTATAGCCAAGATGATCAGAGAAATAGTGGAAATGATAATGATTAGGTTTTAGAAAATCTGAACTTTAGATTCAATTCTGTCCCAAAGAAGTATATAACCTTGGATTGGTCTTTTTAGTTATTTGGGTCCCAGGACGTTTATCTGTTAAGTAAAGGGGTTGACAGAGATTACTTTTAAATTCTCTTCTAGTTAAAAAATGTTATGGCTACGTATAAATGACCTTAGAAAAATTCTGTATTATTTTAAGTATTGCTACAGAGAAATCAGAATGAGAGAGGAAAAAAAGTGTGTCTTCCTATAACTGGCAAGATCTGAGGACTGAAAATGGCTAAAAATCTCAGGATTGAAGCGAATGTAACGCAGAATTAAAACCAGTTTCCTTTGTAATGGACCTATTTCTTTTTTGTGTCTGTGGCTCAGGACGCATTCTCCTTCCTTCTATTAAGATTATTGTCCTTTTCCTCTGGATAGGGAAGCTAGATTTAGCAAATAAAAACAGAGGACACCCAGTTAAATTTAAATTTCAGAGAAACAACAAATAGATTTTTAGTATAAGTATGTGAAATATAAATTTAACTGGGCATCTTGCATTTTATTTGGCAACCCTGCCTCTGGAGAACCAAGTCTTTCCTGTTCTGAGTCTATGGGCTTTGAGTGACAGGATTTCCACTAGACTTGGAGCTGTGAGGGCAATTAGGGAGGCACTTATGAGGCCTTTGGTTCCAAGGCAATTCTAGATCTTTTCTAAGATAGACCCTAAGTGGCCGTGGTATGTATGGTAACTGCGGTAACTTACAAAGGGACCAGAGAATGTCTGGGATTAGTCCAGGATTTACAGTCCTGGGGCTGGACCAGAACCAGATCGATCTTGAGGCAGAGACCTCAGAGTTGCCCTTATTCTTGATTCACTGCTCTGTTGGACACAGATACCTGTGAAGTTTCACTTGTTCAAGGGACCTGAAGAGTAGATGGATGCACACTGGGAACACACACTTGATACATGAGAAACCAGGGACTGACTGCCAACTCTTGGAAGAGATGTTGGAATAACCTGTGGATGAAGCATGCATTGCTTGCTGTGGTTGGGGAGATCACGACATTGCCAGTTCTAGTAACATCACAGAGAGGGAAGCAGTGTGTCAAAGGTAGGATATTTATAGTGTTTTAGGGGTCTGGTTGGCATGGGCTTTTCAAAGCGGGGCCCTGACTGACAATGGGCACCCTTTGAGACAGTATGCTGCAGGTCTGATTCCCACAGCCAGGTGAGGTTTGGAAGTGAGCCTTGAAGAGGAAGCAGTGGTTTGATGACCTGGTTGAGCGTTCTGAGAAAGACCTGTTCGCCCTGATGTGGGCTGGTCAAGTAGTCTATTGTTCCGATAAATGGATTCTCAGAAAGTTCCTGGAACAAACAACAGAATTATTGGAATCTTCATCTTCCTGGACAACAAGTTTCTGAAACAGCAAAGTCATGTTGGTGCCAAGTGTGGGAGGATTGAGTCACGCGAGTGGAAACCGTAAGCTGTGTTGTGCTGGACAGTGTCTGATCTCTGGGGTCAATAAAACCTCTGCTCTCACTGTGTGAACTGGAAACTTCTGCGACTTCTCTGGATGTTCCCTGTTCACTGGTACAATAAGGGTAAAGATAGTTCCTTTGGCAAAGTAGTGTTGTTGTGAAGACTGGAGGAGATAAAGCCCAGGATGTGCTTACACAATGCTGGGTATACAGGAAGTGCTCGATAAATGGGAATCACTTTCAGATTCCAACTGCCAGAGAATCAGGTGACTTGGCGGCAGTTCTGAGGTGTGAGATGCTGGTTAATCCAGCTGCTAGAGTGAGAAGGGAAGAAAATACAGCAGTCCTACATGGAACAGAAACTCTGGCATCAGCAATTGGGTTTTAATGGCATGAGACTGATAAGCTGATAAGCTGAAAAGGTGAAAATGAAAATTAAGCGCTGATAGCTCCACAGAAAGAGACGTTTAGGGTAACAAACTGATTTTGCAAAGCCTGACTCAGAGATTTTCTGCAGCAGAACATCTAATAACTACTTGCTTTAGAGAAAGAATACAGCCCTGCTGACCCGTTTTGGATGTGTCACGGCTGGAACTGTAAGGTAATAAATGTGGTTGTACCACCATTTGTGGTAACTTGTTCCAGTAGTAATAGGAATCTAATACGGAGGTTCAATACATTTTAAAAGTGTAAAGGGGTCCTGAGACCAAAAAATTTGAAAAGTGTCGTCCTGGATCATCTAGATCAATGATCTAGGCAGAGGGCAGTGAAGTAGAAATAGGGCGAAAGACACAGAGGCAGCCGGGGCTGTGTTGCAATTGTACCTACGAACTTGTGTTCTATTTTTCAAATATTTTTGTTGTTTGTTTTGTTTTTTCTTTTAAGCAGCGCAGCCCTGTCTTCAAACTGGAAGGAAGCCCAATGTACAAAATCCACACACCTGGGCTCTTTGGCTCAAGTAAGAGCAGCAGGAGCCCCTCACGTCCCAGAGCCGCTCAAGAAGCCCCCAGGAGCACGGTGCGAAGACCCCTCCTTTGGGCCAAGGTCTAGGGGCTTAAGGTCATGTTAGCATTTTTGTGCCTAGTGGTGGAGGGAAGATTCAAGGGTGATGATAAAGCATGGAGATCTTCTGGAAGACTGGTTAGGGCCTGAGTTAGAGAAATGAAGCTTGGGGTGAAAATGAGATGAATGAACTGAGGAGTATTTCAGGTTGAAAATCAGTGATATTTGTTGATTGAATGCTGTGCGTGAGGGAGTAGGGTGGCTTGTGGGAACCATGACAGGAGCTAACATTTATTGAGATGGCACATATGCTCTACACTTTACATTATCACAGTGACTCCAGGAGGTGTGTACTCTTTCACCCCCATTTTAAAGATGAGAAAACTGAGCCGTGGAGTTCCGTAAATAGTTGAGCTGGATTCCAACCCAGGCAGTCACGCTCCAGCGCCTGCACTCAACTATCTCTCGTAATGTTGGTGACTGACCCTCGGATAGATAGTGGTCAGTGGTCAGCAGCATTTGAAAGTCCAGAAGTGTCATTGCTCTGCTGCTAATCTGCTTGTGGCTTTGGACAAAGCAGTAACCTTGTAGTTTCTCATCTATAAAATGGGGACAATAATCACCTATGCTACTGAACTCATGTGGTTTGAGAAGTTATAAAGGACTTTTATTATTGCCCAAATTCAAAGTCTATCCTGCAGATAAATTCTACATTTTTCATATATTACTGCAATAAATTCAGGAAGCTATCTGAAAATTTCAGTTCATTTGAAATATTTTAAGGTACCTTCCCCTAGCTTTTTAACTGGCTTGCTGAAATTGTGTTATCCAAGTAATGACATCTGATTAAGCAAGCTTGACATATTGAGAGATGATTATGGGGAACAATTATCAATGTTAATTACCTTTGCTATAGGATACAACATAAAGCCCAGATTCATTCATTAGTTTTCATTATTTATCTGTTTGTTTGCTATTCATTTATTTAACAAATATTCCTTGAGCGTCTACGAGGTGCCAAGCATCATAGTAAGTGCTAGTGATGCCCTGGTGATGAGAGTGGCCGATGGCTGCCCTATGGCCCTCCATCAAGAAGAGAATACAAGCACCTTCAATCACCTCCTGTCTGCTCTTCGACTCCCAGCTCACTGGCTTTGGTTAAGCCTCTCAGGTTGTGCTCAGGGCCATCACAGGGCTTTCGGGCCTGCTGTTCCCTCTGCCGTGAATGCTATCTTGGGCCCTGTGTCCGGGGCCCCCAAGACCACCCTTGGGGACTTGCTAGAAGAAGTCACAGAACTCACAAAAGCTGTTCTGCCCATGATTATTGTTTATGGCAGTGGAAAGAAACAGACTAAAATCAGAAAAGGGGAAAGGTTCACAGGGCAGAGTCCAGGAGAAAGCAGGCACAGGTTTCCAGGGGTCCTTCCCGGTGGAGTTGTGTGAACGCTCTTCATCCTCCCAGCAGCAATGTGTGAAACATGAGGGAAGTGATGCCAACCAGGGAAGTTCAGCCCAGCGAGTGTTGAGGGTTCTGAATTGAGGGTCGGTATGTAGGCTTGCAGCACCTGTGTGGCCAACCTCAGCTACTCAGACTCCAGCCTCCTAGAGCGAAAACTTGGTGTTCACCATAAATCTCACTGTTAGCATAAACTATCTGACCAGACTGGTCCCATGTGGCCCAAGGCCTCAGGCATACAGAAACACTGTTGTAAGGCAGAATATTCCAAGGGCGCAGAGCTCATCTTCCAGGGCCAGTTCTGAAGATAGGACTTTCTTGAGAATGAGCAGGGTTTGAACAACCCAGGTCTGCTGACTTAACCCTTTCCTGCCCAGACCTTCAGCTCATCTTTTCTTCCTTGGGGATGCCTTCCCTAATGAAGCCAAATTTTTCTGGTTTGAGCTCTCATGGCGCCCTGTACATAAGACTTCTCCCAGTGCAAGCTTTAAAATTGCATATGTTGGGGCTGGCCCAGTGGTGTAGTGGTTAAGTTCATGCTCTCTGATTCAGCAACCCTGGATTCACCGGTTCGGATCCTGGGTGCAGACCTACACACTGCTCATCAAGCCATGCTGTGGCAGGCATTCCACATCCAAAATAGAGGAAGATTGGCACAGATGTTAGCTCAGGGCCAATCTTCCTCACCAAAAAATAAAAATAAAATAAAAAAATAAATAAATATTAAAAAAATAAAATTGCATTTATCATTTGTTTAATAGTATCTTTCTCACTGGACTGTTCCCCCATTGTGGTGGGTCCATATCTGCTTTTGATCATTGTATACCTACTACACCTGGCAGGGGGACTGGGCCTGGCACATAAAAGGGGGGCTGAGTATATATTTTTTTTGAATGAGTAAATAAAGAAATGAAATAGTGCTTGTTATAGGTTCTATGAAGGAAATAAACAGGGTGCTATGCTAGAAAATGACATAGTGGCCTATGTAGGGGGATGATTTTAGATAAGGTAATTGGAGAAGACCTTCAGAGAAGGAGATTTGAAAGATGAGGAGGAATCATACACACAGAGTCTGGGCAGAGTATTCAAGGAAGAGGGGAGAGCAAGCACAAAGTTCTGGAGGCTGAGAGAGGCTGGGTCCATTCTAGGAATGGAGAGGAAACTGAGGTTCCCGGAGCATTGTGAGTGAAGAGGACAGTGGCCTTAAATGGCAGCTGGAGAAGTGCTGTATGCCAAGAAAAGGAGTTGGGATTTCTTTCTATGTGTAAAGGGAGGCTACTGAAGGTTTTTCTGAAGGGCGTGACATGAACTGATTTATATTTTTAAACGATCTCTTTAGTTGCTATGTGAAGAGTAGAGTAGACGACGGGATGGACCAGTCAGGAGGCTATTGTGATGGGCTAGCAGGTGATGGCCAGTCTGGGAGGGGATGGTGATGGCATGGACAAGGGGAGTGGTAGTGGGAATGGAATATATGATATAAGGTATATTTTGGAGTTAAAACTCACTTCTTGATGGAAAGTAGATTTGAGATTGAGAAAAAGAGAGGAGTTCTAAAGCTCAGTGTGTATCTCCTTGGAGTAAATGTGGCAGATGTTGAAGTCAAGCAAGGCCAGCTTAATGATAAGATCATTTTCTAATACAGGCATACTTCGGAGAAGCTGTGGGTTCGGTTCCAGACCACAATAAAGCAAATATTGCAATAAAGTGAGTCACACAAATTTCTTGGTTTCCCAGTGCATGTAAAAGCCGTGTTTACGTTACACTGTAGTCTATTAAGTGTGCAATAACATTACATCTAAAAAAACAATGCGGACACCTTAATTAAAAAGTACTTTATTGCTAAAAAATGCACCTGAGCCTTCAGTGAGTTGTAGTGTTTTTTGCTGGTGGAGGGTCTTTTAAAAAACACAATCTCTGCGAAGTGCAATAGCATGAGGTATGCCTGTATTAAAGTGAAATTGGCAGGCAGTTCAGAATGAATTCTCAAAGAAGACAAAAGCTTCATGTTATGCTTTTTGGTTCTGAATTGCGTCCGGCTCCCTGCTTTTGCAATCCGTCTTAGTCTGGGTTCCTCAAGAAGTAGACCCTTGGACAAGAATTCAAGGGGAAGTGGTTTATTTGGGAGGTGATCCCAGGGAACATTGGTAGGGGAGTAGGGAAAGGAGATGGGAAGGGAAGCATCCATGATGGAGCAGGTTAGCACTCTGGCATCTGGCGCTTAGTCCTGCTGGGGAGTCAACGGTCAGAGAGTCCCGGCCAAGGATTGGGAGCTGGGGCATGTATAGCTCGACTCCAGTCAAACACTGAAGGATGCTCCCGGGGGCTTTTATTTCCCAGCACTCCACCTTGCCTTATGTCCCAGGCAGAGGAGGCTCTGGAAACCAGAGGAAACCCCCAGGCAAAGAGGTGCAGGTGTTGGTGGTTGGCTTTTGGGCTGAAATGCCCTGTAATGGTCAAACCTTTACAATGTGGTTTACACACTGTTACACTGTAAACCCCAAAGATGGGGGGGCCTGGACAACTTTTGCCACACAGTGGAAATAACAGAAGAAACAGAAAATACTGTAGCTTTCTTTCAAAGGATTAGATAATTGCATGTGTGAGCACAGACATTTTATTTTAGTTGTGAGGTTTTTTTAAATTAAAAAACATAGAAAGGTGCTGGCCCAGTGGCGCAGTGGTTAAGTTCACACGCTCTGCTTCTGGGCGGCCTGGGGTTTGCCGGTTCGGATCCTGGGTGCGGACATGGCACCACTTGGCAAAAGCCATGCTGTCGTAGGCGTCCTACATATAAAGTAGAGGAAGATGCGCACAGATGTTAGCTCAGGACTAATCTTCCTCAAAAAAAAAATAATAAAAAAACAAAAAAAGTTTTGTTGACATATTTTGTTATTTCTAAACTTTGTCTCCTTCCCTGTGCTCCAACTTTCTTCCTATCAGTTTAGTTTTCTCCTTGCATGGCTCTAGGTGAACTCAAATGGTTTCTTGAAATTAAATACCGTTTCTTTTGCTCTTGGATGCTGTACTAGTTTCCTAGGACTTTCGTAACAGATTACCACAAACTGGATAATTTAAAACTAAACAGGTTTATCCCTCACAGTTCTGGAGGCCAGAAGTGAAGCTGAGGTGTTGGCAGGGCCATGCTCCCTAGCAAGACTGAGGGGAAGAATCCTTCCCTGCTTCTCCCAGGTGTTCCTCTGTTTGTGGCTGCGTGACTCCACTCGCTGCCCCGTCTTCACGTGGGCTTCTCCTCTTCTCCCTCTGTCTCTGTGCCGTATGCCTCTCAGACAGACTCTTGTCATTGGGTGGAGGGCCCATCTGGATAATCCAGGATGATTTCATCTTGAGATCTTAATCGCATCTGCAAAGACTCTTTGTCCACTAAGGTCACATTCCCAGGTCCTGGGGGTTAGGACGTGGGCGTATCTTTTCGGGGGCTGCCATTCAATCCATTATAAATGCTTTGAGGTTTGTTAGTTTAAACCCGATGATAGTCACAGGAGCCAAAAGTTCTCATCTCAAAGTAGCTACTGTGTATTTTGCAGGCTTACACGACCTCTCCAGAACCAGATTAATTGTCTCAGGCTGCTGCCACTCTGCTCTTCTTTGGAACTATTGCTAGAAAATACAGGCGGGCGCTGTCCAGACAGAAGCAGCAGCCTCTGATATAGTAACACTCAAAACTAACCTCTTGGAGGATGACGTGATGGTTAATTTTATGTGTTAACTTGACTAAGATAAGATGCCCAGATAGCTGGTAAAACGTTATTTCTGGGTGTCTCTGTGAGGGGTTTCTGGAAGATATTAGTATGTATTTGGATTGACAGACTGAGTAAAGATCACCCTCAGCAATGCGAGTGGGCCTCATCCAGTCTGTCGAGGGCCTGAAGGGAAAAAAAAGGCGGAGCGAGGGCAAATTCACTTTCCGCTTGAGCGGGGTCCTTCATCTCCTGCTCTCGGACATTGGCGCTGTTGCTTCTTGGGCCTTCGAAGTCACCGTCTCTGTGAGGCTCAGTCTCTGCTCTCCTGGTTCTCAGGCCTTCAGGTTTGGACTGGAACTATACCCCTCACTGTCCTGGGCCCCGGCTCACAGATGGTGGGACCTCTCAGCCTCCATAATCACGTGAGCCAATCCCTCGTAATAAATCTCTTTCTGTATATCTCTATATGTCGGTTCTGTTTCTCTGGAGAACGCTCGCCAATACCCATGGTTTTCTGAGGTCTTGCTCTGATATTCATTATGACCAAGCCCTGATTTTCAGTCTGTGGGATTTCAGTGTTGAGTGATGCTGAGTGATTTCAGTGCTGGGAGGGTCATAGCTTGGCAGAAATAACAAAATGATAAGAATAGGTATTATTTTTGAGGGCTTATAATGTTCCTGACCAGAAGGAAGGTTTAAATATCCCCATTTGCAGATGAAGACTGAAACTTAGAGAGTAACATAGGATCCTGATAGGTGACACAGTCAGGCTTTGAACCCAGGTCCCTATGACTCCAGAGCTCCGTTCTCTCCACCAGTGCATGTTGTATCTCAGGGCAATACCCACACTACTAGGGTGTGTCTCTTAGTGGTGGTAACAGATCCTGCTGGTGCCCCACCCACCTCTCTGGGCCTCACCACCAAAGTCTGCTCTGTTGCACACAGGACAGACCACAAGAGGGGAAGTTGGGGTGGGGGATAAGATGAGGGCAGGAGGGGGCATTAATTTACCCCCCCACCCCACCCCACCCTGTAGATCTCAACTACTGACTGGTGAGAGCTGGTGTATGACTACCCCAGCTCTCTGGAGGTACAAGTCTGAGATGTGCGCTCTACACCAGGGCTTCATAAACCTTCATGTGTGTACAAACACTTGGGGTTTTGTTCATAATTAGATTCTGATTCAGTAGGTCTGAGATGGAACCTGAGTTTCAATATTTCTAACCAGATCCCATCAGTGCCAGTGCTGCTAATCTGTTTGGTGTCAGTTACTCAAACCGTGATCCTCTCACCAGCAGCAGTGGCAGGCCCCGGGGGCTTGCTAAAAACGCCAGTTCTTGGGCCCCACCCCAGACCTACTGAATCGGAATCTCTAGAGAGGGGGACCCAGTTACCTGCGTTTTAACAAGCTCCCAGGTGACTCTGCTGCCCACCCAAGCTGAGATGGTGCTTTCTGCTCTTTTTCCACTTCCCTTCAGGGTTAAGCCTGCAGTGGTAGCGGCTTGAAAAGCACCCAATGTTCCAGCATTATCTGACTTCCCTTCCCTGTCTCACCTCCCTCTTTCCCTAAGGGCATTTCCCATCACCTCCTAAACGAACTATTTGCACTTGAATCCTGGTCTCAGGGTTGCCTTCTGGAGAACTCAAACTGGGATAGCTGTTAATCTGGTTCGTGTAATTACTGACTTTCTATCATGACAAAGCTCATTTAAGATGCATTTAGCTGAGTAGAACAAAGCTTTTATTTGCAACTCTTGGGCTACAGGCAAGACTTCGGCCCTTCTCTTCCCACCACTCATTTTCCTCCCTTTCCTTTCAAGGCTACTCTTGATGTTTATTTTGGTCAAATGTCATTTCTATCATGGATGGGCAAACCACGGTACCCTGTTTTTGTAAATACAGTGTTTTCTGAAAGCCAGACATGCCCATTTGTCTATGGATTGCCTATAGCTGCTTCGGAGCTACATCCACTCAAGACAGAGACCACATGGCCTGCCAAGGAGCTCTTTCCTCGCTGGTCCTTCATAGGGAAAGTTTGCCGACCTCTGACTTATATGAAAAGAGGTGGTTTAGTTTAATCCGCTTCTCAACCCTCCTGCCACTCTACCTGGGATATCCTTTTTCTGCGACTTCTTCCTGAGGGATTTGCTGACTCTGGGCCTCAGGTTGGTGTAAAGGGAAGAGGTCTGGACTAACTGGTCACCTGTCCTGAGTCGGGAGTCCGTCACTTTCCACCTGGGGGACCCTGGGAAAATCATGTCCCTAGAGCTCAGCTGTCTCCTCTGGTGAAATGTCAACACTGCCCTAGATCAGTGTTGTCCAAATTTTCCTGATCAGAAGAACCACCTGGGACACTTATTAGAAACAGGTTCTGGACTCTACGCATGACCATAGTGAGCATGCGGGGCTGGGGCGGGGCCTGGGAACCTGCACATCAGCCAAGCAGCAGGGGAGGTTAGGAACCACTGACAAACTCTTTCCAATGAACTTTGGAACTAACATACCACGATGCTATAAATAACATTGATGAAATGGTTTTCTTCTAGGGTATACACATTTTGTGTATAAATATTTTTTATTCATGCTGTGCTGCCGGTGAAGGAGATCAGATGATGCCTGTCTCTTTGAACCTTTCAGGAGGAGCATGGAATAGCCTTGAGACTGCAATTCTTTCTTGTAGATTGTGTTGTTCCAAGAAGCATTTTCTTTGTTTTAAGAACTTCAGAGCTATTTATACCATTTCCGGGGGAGGATGGGTAACTAACTGAAGCCTGAGAGTCCTCTGATTCTTATAGCATCCAAACTTTCAATTTTGCTGCCAGAAAAAGAGAGAGGATTAGACCAGTGGTTCTCCACCAGGGGTGATTTGAGCCCCCCAGGGGACCTTTGGCAATGTCTGGAGACCCTTTTGGTTGTCGCAACTGTGGGGGAGGGCAGGTGCTACTAGCATCTAGTGCGGGGAGGCCAGGGATGCTGCTAAACAGCTGACAACGCACAGGGCAGCATCTATGACAGAGAATTATCCAGCCCCGCATATCAGCAGTGCCGAAGATGAGAAACCCTGCATTAGACCCAGGTGCTCACCAGCGGCACTTTTGAGGGTATAAGTGGACCTGTCTCTGTACCGAATGCCCAGGATTCCTAGTATTGTCCCTTCCGTGGAACCTTCCTAGATCTCACCTGATCCCCATAGAGACAGCTCCTCTTGCCTTTCTCTTGTAACAAGTACTTACCTCTTTTAAGGCACTGATCATAGTTGACGGCAATTATTTATTTGTCTCTCTTCTCTGCTGTATTAGTCAGGGTTCTCCAGAAAAACAGAACCAATAAGATATATACAGATGTATAGACAGAGAGTTATTATGAGGGTTGGCTCATGCAGTTATTGACACTGAGAAGTCCCATGATCTGGGGTCTGCAAGTTGGAGACTTGGGAAAGCCAATTATGTTGACCAGTCCAAAATGGTGGAAACAAGCAAGAGATTGACACCTGAGTTCTTGAGAAGGGCAGCTATTCAGGAAAACTCACCACATACTGTAGTAAGTTCTTAGGTGCTAAAATTTAAATATAAAACATAAAATCAGGGGCAAGCCCGGTGCTCCAGTGGTTAAGCATGCACGTTCCACTTTGGTGGCCCAGGGTTCGAGTGTTCGGATCCCAGGTGCGGACATGGCATCGCTTGGCAAGCCATGCTGTGGTAGGCATCTCATATATAAAGTAGAGGAAGATGGACATGGATGTTAGCTCAGGGCCAGCCTTCCTCAGCAAAAAGAGGCAGATTGGCAATAGTTAGCTCAGGGTTAATCTTCCTCAAAAAATAAAATAAAAAAACAAAGTAAAATCATAAGTAAAAGAAAATATGCAAATATTTAAGTGATTCTAGAGAATGAATTTCTAAGAATAAAAAAATGAAAGATTAAGAAGATGATATATGTCATTATAAATATTATTAAGGGCAACAATTAGAAAAATATTGCAACAAATACAACAAGGGTTCATATCCATAACATATAAATTAATGCGGCATTAGTAAGAAAGGACTAACACCCTAATAGAAATATGGGGCAAGGAACAGAGAATTTGCAAATATAATACCATGTTATTTGATAAATCTGATGTTGATAAACACACAGAAGGTTAAGTTTATTAGCTATGAAAGAAACATAAATATAAACAAAGAGATGCAATTTTCCAACTTTAAAATTTTAGGCAGAAATTTAAGAATAATAATTATTTCAGTGAAGGTATCATGAGTGCACTTACACTTAGCAGAAATGTAAATTGTAACTACCTTTTTGGAATAGAATTCATCAGTATAGGCTTATATCAAGAGTCTTAAAGAAATGAATAGACTTTGACCCAATAATTGTACAAACATGTTCATATCAGGTTTATTCATAATAGGAAAACAAGGATGGGGAATAAATGTCTAATAATGTGGAAATGATTAAATATTTTAAAAGTATATCAGAATGATGGAATACTTTACAAATATTGGAAGACTGTTTCATGATCTGAGGCAATGCCTTCAACATAATCTTAATAAAAAATGACACAAAAATCAACACTTCTGGGGATCCTAGAGCTCCGGAACTTCAGGTACGGCTGATCCCAAGTTAAGTAAATATATGCTCTTTCTGTAGGTGTTTGCATGTATATACGTGCCTGTAAGACCAGATGCAAAGGTGTAGAAAGGACTGAAATAAAAGGAAGTCCTGCCAAATATGAATACTGTATCTTCGGTGGATAAGATTATAGGTAATTTGAATTTTCTTTTTCAAAACTTTTTTTTGTCTTTTTGTTACAAATATTTATTATATTTATCTGTAAGAAAAGAGTAGTTTTAAAAAGAAAGTTCCGATATTGTAGAACCCCACAATTAGTGGAATACCATTTCTGAGAGGGACATTTGCCATTTTTCAGATGGAAAAACTGAGGCTCAGAGAGTGAAGTCGTTGCCTAAAGTAAAACAGGCCTTCGGAAGTGCTTTTAGAAATAGCTTCAAAGAAAAGAAAAGAAAAGGAAGAAGTGCATGTTAGGGCCTCATGAGCCATCTGAGCAGCAGCCAAAAACTCCAAGCGATTCTGTAATTTGTATGGATGTTATTTACATAGATGGCTTGAGGATTGGCATATAGCATGATCCAATGGGTTCTAATTAATTAAAAAAAAAGACTAATTCTGAGTGAAAAGCTGGATTTTGACATTGATCTACCATGTTATCTCAGAAAAATCCACTTAAGCTCTTTTTTTTAAAGATTTTATTTTTATTTTTCCTTTTTCTCCCCAAAGCCTCCTGGTACATAGTTGTATATTTTAGTTGTGGGTCCTTCTAGTTGTGGCATGTGGGATGCCACCCCAGCATGGCTTGATGAGCGGTGCCGTGTCCGTGCCAAGGATCCGAACCCGCGAAACCCTGGGCGGAGTGGAGCCCTCGAACTTAATCACTTGGCCATGGGGCCAGCCCCCGCTTAAATACTTTTAATGCATGGATTGTTTGATTTGTTTTGTTGATCGACAGGAGTCCGCTCTTCCATTCCCTCCTTTCATCCTTCCTTCCTCTCTTCCTCTCTGCCTTCCTTCACCAACATATAAGGAAAGTCATTTATCTGCCAGGCACTGTACTAGAAGCCAGAGAATCTAAAATGAGGGAATACACAAAAGCAACCTACACACACACACGCACACGCACACATACAAGTGCATGTAAAACTGGTGGACTCCGAATAAAGTGTGAATTGCACTGGTGTCAATTTCCTGGTTTGCTCATGCATGGTAGTTATGTAAGATGGCACCATTGGGGGAGAGTGAGAAGTATACATGGGACCTCCTTGCACGTTTTCCCCCCCTACTTCCTGTGAATCTACAATTATTTCAAAAAAAAAACCAAAACAAAATAAACTAAAAACAGTCGAATATCTGTGTGTCAGGCATGTTTTAAAAATGACTCAAGAAGACAATTTAGGTGATACAAATGAACTTTATTTAACACTTTGTGAAGCAGGCAGTTTCTTCCAAGGGCCCAGAGAACTGAAAAATGGGCCAGAAAGCAGGAAGATTTTATAGGATAAAGAATAGGAACAAAGAAGAGAAAAGCAGTAAGTAAGGAAAAGGAATTAAGTGTAGGCTCAGAGTGGGCTTGGTGTTTGGGGATTGCCTGACGTGCTAAACTGCGTTTCTGGTCAAGCAGAGCATTTACAGGGACTGGAAAGTTATGTAAATTTCCGTTTGCTGACGTAACACCCTGGGCAGGAGTGGCTCCATCTTGGGCCTAGAAATTTGTTTCAATACAGGTGCACACAATGTGATAGCAGCAGAGAAGGTGGGCTGACTCTGAGATTTTACAGGTCTTTACAGAGCTGTAAGTAAAGGATTTGGAAGCTAGGAAAATGAAAAGTGACACGATTAATATCATAGACATTTTAGAACTGGACGTGTTTTTGAAATTCACCAAGAGTTTGAAAATTGTCAATATTTTACAGAGAAGGAAAGAAGGGTCTAAGGAAGTGAGGTAACCTCTTGATGTTGCAGGACCCTGATGTGACACTATGTTGTGTGTGTGTGTTGTGGAATTTTCCAGGTGTTGTGGCAGTTGACACACATGAGAACTCAGATTCTTTTCTTTGGGTGCTAGGGTCCTCAGAAGTTGAGAGTTCCCTGGTCACAACCAGTCCTCCCCACTGTTCCCAAAGGCGTGTTCCCGGGATGCTGACCACGAGGTGGCAGCAGAACATAAGCCATCTCCATCAGAGCGCTGGCAGAGACCCTGCAGTTGGCAATCATGGAGTCATCGCCACGTTTTTGATTGTGTATCCTGATCAGCACAGTAACGTATTATGTACATTATAAAATATACCACCAGACAGAATTAAAAGATGACGTAGAGATGAAGTAAATCACTCACTTTGATGTCTTCATTCCATTAGCTAACATCTTACGGCAGCAGACTATGTGGCAGATTGGCTGGTACAATGAATAGTGCCATTTCCTTGTTGTTTGCGAGAATTAGTTTGAACCATATTAAACTGCTGTTTTTTTATGTAAATACTGAGCAAAAATTGTAAGGTTCATGTGGTTTAACCTATAGCTGCATTATTTGCGTTATCTTCAGCTGCATTTTCTTTGGCAGATTTTTTTTAACTACTTGTCTATTTTGGAAGATTTGATGACCTAGTTAATATAACATATCCATCTACTAACTAGGTTCCTGACTGGAATATGTCACCATACATTCAAGGCTGCGGGCCCTCCACGTTGTGGAGCTCTCGCTCCTCCCTCAGGATTCCTCCAGTAGCTTATGTGACGGCATACCCTCTGACAGCCCCCGGATGAGGGTCTGGTATCAACCCAGATTAGTGAAACCTTATTTCTTTCTCATATTTTCAGATAAAAAATATGTCATTTGAACATGATCTTTTTGCGACTGCAATGGATTACCTTGCAGTTCAATTTGCTCATTTTATGAATGAGGAAATAGGCCAAAACAAGCCTATTTATATTTCTTCTTTGGAGGGATGTGAAAACTGAGTTTCACACAGCACTGAACCACATTGGACCACATGACACCACATCATCATACTCCATTCTACCCTGAAAATGGGACTGGGGAGAAAGCTTTAAAAGAATCCTAGTCTTGGATTCTCTATTAGACACCTATGTTGTCACAGTGTAAAAATCTTATGCCATTGTCCCCAAAGGTCCAGAGACCCTCACTTCAACACTAAAATTAGAGAATTTGGAATGTGGGACCTTTTACAATTCCAGCCTTGGAAGAAGTTGTGCTTAAGGAAAAGTTTCCTAAGTTCTTCCGTCCCTGAAGCAGGTCACATATCTTTGTACTTCTCTGGGTTATAAACTTCTTGAAGGCAGTGGCCATGTCTGATTTGTTTTTCTGTCCCCCTGAGTGATTGGTTCAGTGTCTTGCATCTAGAAAGTGGTTAATAAATGGTTACTGAGGTAGAGAGAGTTTCCACGTAAGACATTGAACTTTAGACAACCACAACCTGCATTGAAAACTGTCCCTGTAAATGTGTGGTTGGCCGCTAGAGAGGACTTTTCTCTTCTGAGGTATAGTCTCAGTTCAGTCCAATAGAACTTTCTGCAATAATGGAAATGTTCTACATCTGTGCTGTCTGACGTGCTACCTGCTAGCCACAAATATTGAGCACTTAACATATGGCTCGTGAGATTGAAGAATTTAATCTTTAGCTTTATTTAGTTTAAATTCAAATAGCCATATGTGGCTAGTGGCTACACATCAGACAGCACAGAAAGTCTAGATGATAAATTATTAAGTTGTAGTAGCTAGAAACTTCAACAATCTTCATTTCTCCTATAACAACCTCCTTCAAAACACCTCCCCATTTGGTACCACTTCACCATCAGGTGACTGTTCTCTTTTCTTTCCCTCTCCCATATGCCTTAAAATCCCCAGGAAATATTCTTTCTCCTAAGTGTTTATTTTGTTCAACCCATCATCTAAACAACAAAATTACACAAAACCTAAAAGCAACTAGGAAAATAATGATAATTAAAAAATAGAATTGATGCTATCACCCCCTTAGGGAAGACGTGTCCTGGGTCCTCCCAGGGGGAGCAGTGACAGGACCATTTGGTCAGACTCTCAAGCTGAATGGGACTGCAAATACTGGCTCTTCTTTAGGGACAAATTTGTAATCTGTTTCTTCTCTTTTTCTAAATATCTATATAGTTTCCTTTGCCAATTAAAGGGTTAGTATTGAGTCATTACATGCTGAGTTTCCTGGATTCAAATTCTTGGATATGCATTCACCAGTTTAACTCCCACCCATTCTTCAGGACTTGGCTTCATCGTTGCCTCCTCAGGATGACTTCTCTGATTTGCCTCACTAATTAGATTTCCCTAGGATGCTTTCTCTTATCATTTGAACCTCTCCTCACAGGGCTGTTGTAAAGGCAAATAATACACAGTAAGCACCCGTTTAGTGCCTGACACATAGTAAGTGCTAAATAAAAATTAGTGTCCCTATTCCTATGCTAGGGGCACCATCTCCAGATGGAGAATCTGAGCCACAGTGAAGTTCATCAATACTGAGCTTTGGGTTTAAGAATCAAGGCAAAATTATAACAGATGAAAGGATTCCAAAGTCACAAGCAGATCCGTCAAGGTGGGTTCTGTGGATGGTCTGGAATGTGAGTATAGAATAAGACAAAGGAAGTGGTTCAGGACTGAGTCTGGGAAAGGGAAGGGATTGCTGTGGGTCCATTGTAATTCAGGGCTCCTAAGTGGCACTTTAAAGGATATGTGCAAGATCATCTGGTCAACCCCTCTGCAATTGGGCCAAGGTAACACCTAAACCATTGAGACATTTGTCAATGTTACCTTTTAGTTCTTCTCCATAGACTTATTAAACTTTTACATATTTGGAAGAATATTTTGTTGTACATTTTATTAACTTGTATATTTTCCCTATTTTAATAGTATTTTCTCCCTTATTTTCTCACACCCTGTCTTAGCCATTCTGAAGTAACCAGGTTCGTATGTAGCCATTTACACCTTTCTCTATGCTCATATACATATACAAACAAATATATATTTAAAGGTTTTTAAGTATTTATTTTTATAAAAATTGGATTATATTATATACATTTATTTGGAACTTGCTTTTCATGCATCCTGTATATCCAACAACTGCTTAAATTTTTCATTAAAAAACTTGGGATGTGAGCTAGATTTGGTGTCTGTTCTTATTCCCAATTTAAAACAAACCTGTTTTCTGTTTCTGGAAGAATGGTAGATAAGAAACTCTGGCTTACTCTCCCAGTGAAATCCTTAAATGCAGAATAAAATTTAAAAAAATTCTAAAATTCATTAACTAACTGTTAAGAGGGAAGGGAAGGAATCTAAAAAGGTAAACAGATTAGTAAAGACACTTTCATTCTGAAGACATTTGCTGAAACCCTAATGAAGTTGAGTTTTGATTGTAATGACCTCTTATGGATGGGAGAAAGGAGAAAAACTAGATTCCACCCCAAGTGGGAAGCATAGGGGAGACCTCAAATATAGCTGGGACCCCACAGGCCCACAAAGGCTCAGTATACATATAGGGGTATACTAAAAATAAAACTGCAAACCCCCTGGCAGGGAAAAGCAAGGAAAATGGTCTGCCTTGAAACTTGGTACCAGATAAAGATAAAAAAATAATCAACAGATGGATTTAAAAAAATAGATTAGACAAAGTGAAAAAGAGAATTGATAAATTGAAAGATAGATCTGAAGGAAGTATCCAGAATGAAGCATGAAGAATCAAAGAGATGAAATATATTTAAGAAAGGTTAGGAGACACAAAGGGTAGAGTGAGATGGTCTAATATTTGGAGTCTCAGAGGAGCAGAAAGGATATATGAGGGAGAGGGAATGTTTGAAGAGATAATGGCTAAGTATTTTCTAGAACTGATGGAAAGCACCAATCCTCATCTTTAGGAATCTAATCCGTCTCAATCAGGGCAAATAAAAAGGAATACACATACTTCGAAACTTCACAGTAAAATTTTAGAATCTACAAAGAAAGAAAAGCAGCCTGAGAAAAATAATCTTTGTACAAAAGAATGGCAATTGAATAGAACTGACTTCTGAAGACAGAAGACCGTGGAATTTTGTGAATGTACAGAGAAAATAACTGTCAACCTGGAATTACCCAGCAAAAAAATCTAAGGTAAAATACTTTTTTTTTTGAGGAAGATTAGCCCTGAACTAACTGCTGCCCATCCTCCTCTTTTCGCTGAGGAAGACTGGCCCTGAGCTAACATCCATGCCCATCTTCCTCTACTTTATACGTGGGATGCCTACCACAGCATGGCTTTTGCCAAGTGGTGCCATGTCCGCAACCAGGATCTGAAGTGGCAAACCCCTGGGCTGCCGAGAAGTGGAACGTGCAAACTTAACTGCTGTGCCACTGGGCCGGCCCCTAAAATAAAGACATTTTAAGGAAGAATAAAAACAGAAAGTTTGCTACTGGTGGACTGTTACTACAGAGAATTCTAAAAGGATGTACTTGAGGAATAACAAAGGTGTTCCCAGATGGAAGGTTCTTAGACAGAAAAAGGAATGATTAGTGAAAAAGTTGTGAATACATGTATAAATCTAAAACAAACATCAATTGTGTAAAACATTTATGGTGATAAGCCAAGACAAAATTAAATACACAGAACAACAGTGGCATGCAAATTGGGAAGTAGCTGATTGGATTAAAGTGTTTTTAAGGCTTTTGTATTGCATGGGAATACAATAAATATTTAATTCATTTTAGACTTTAATAACTTAAAAATGCATGCTGTAATTTATATGGGAATCTTTAAAATAACAGAAATAGTGGTTATAAATTCTAAATCAGTAGAAGAGAAAGTGAAATTAAAAAAAATTCAGTCCAAAAGAAGGCAAGAATGGAGAAGTATTAAATAGAAAACGTGAGACAAATAGAAAGTACAAAATAAGTTGGAAGAAGTAAACCCAAATATATTTGTCACTGAAAAAAAGTAAAAGGTAAATATTCCAGTTAAAAGACAAAGATTGTCAGACTGGGTTTTAAAAAATACAGGTATATGCTATTTAAAAGAGACAAATTTAAAACATCAGGACACATAATAATAAAAGGTAGAGAAAATGATCTAGCAGACAAATGCTAGTCATAAGAAAGCTGGTGTAGCAATATTAATAACTTTAGAATTTAAGGCAAAGAACACTATGGGAAATAATGAAAATTACTACATAATGAGAAAAGGTTCAACTCATGAGAAAGATATAAATATTCTAATGTTGTATTTGCCTGGCAACACACCCTCAAAATGCGTAAAACCAAAATTAACTACAAGGAAAAACCAACAAGTCTAACAGCATACGAGGGAGATTTTAATACGCCTTTCTCAGTAATTGGTAGATCAAGAAGACAAAAGTACTGATAATAATATGGAAGAATTGAAAAGTGCAAATAATATACATGATCTCATGCATATAATAAAGTATGGAGTGAAAAACTGTCTCAGAAGATTACATTTAGCATGTTACCTTTTCATTAAATTTAAGAAAAATGAACATATATATATATATACATATACCAAATATATCATAAGACTATATTTAAAAAAGTAAATGTATGATGAAGACAAGAGTCAATGATCATTTCAGATGGGGAGAGACTTGGGAAGAGAATTGGGGAAGCTCACAGGTAAATGCAACTTGTCAATATTCTTGTTCATGTATTGGATGGTGGGTAGATAGGTGTTTTTCCTTACTAAAATAATAAGTAAAAGAACCAAGAATAATATTAATCCAATTCTGTGCAGCTGAGTATCTATCTCTATCTCTGTCTCTATTTATCTGGAAGTGGGTTGCAAAGTTAAAATTCTGGCTCTGCACTCAATCTCTTGGTACCTTAGTTCCCTCCTTTGTAAGATGGAGGTGATAATCATTGTACTTACCTTATTACGTCATGGTGAACATGTCATGAGCTAACATATTTAAAGTCCTTAGATCACTGTTTGACATGTATCAGGGGCTCAATAAATGTTAGCAATTATTGTTATTGCTTCTGAGAGGAAAAAGAACTTTCGGATGTCCTGACTTTGTGTTTCACTTTGATTTATTCATATTCCTCCTTGCTTCCTTCTCTTCTAAAGTAATTAAAGGATTCCTCCTCCTCTTTAAGACCTACTACTTCCCTCAAACCCTGAATCTCATCCTTATCTCCATTGCCTCAATGTCTTCATTTTATAACCTTTCCTGCCTTCTCTTGCTTCTCCAGTCTCTTTGGATAAGTATAACTTGGGCCAGGAAAACAGACTCCACTCCAGGTATTTCAGGCCGTGAGGGACATATTACAGGGAGTGGGAGGCTCACAGTTGGAAGGGCGGGGTGGAGGGGTGGGTGAAGGTCAGGAGAGCCATTTCTGGCTCTCATGAAAACAGAACATCCAAGCTATTCTTTCCACCTGAGGCAACTTTCCTTCCTCTTTGACAAGTGAACTCTGTCAAGCCTTCAGTATTTGACTTCTCAATCCCTACTTCTGCAGCAATCACTCTAAAATATTATCCTGCTCCTGTCTCCTAAACTCTGGCAGAGGACACAAGACCCCTGCATCAGAGACAAAGAAAGGCTTATTACTCACAGAAATAGCAGTTACCAGTGTATCATCATTTTCTTGCACTGGTTCCCTGGGCTCAATTTCCCCTGGGTGAGGTAATGAGGGCCAGGTGACACTTGCACCTGAGTGGGTTGCATTATAGCAGAGGAACCCTGGGCTTAGAGAACCCGAATCTTTTATAATGGGGTGCAAGCAAACCTGCCCAAAATTTACCCCAGAGAGAGACATTATCTTTATTGTACTGGACAGTAAACCAACTCGCCCTTTCCTCTGGAGGGAAATACCATTTCTATTTTCCACGGCTGTATGCTGGACACTCTAGAAAAGGCAGTCTGAGCAAAACAGTAGTTAGTGCTTCTGCTCACAAGACCTGCAGATGTTTGAGAGACTCTTGGAAGATTGTCTTATACCACTAATTACAGGTTATTGTAATTGCTTGTTCCTTTGCCATTTTCTTTAACTGTACTCTAAGTTTCTTGAGGGCAGGATACAGTCTCTTTCTATTGCTTTATCCCTGGGACAGTGACTAGTTCATAGCAAATATGAAATAAATATTTGTGGAATGAATGAATGAATGAACACCCTCTGTTTTACTTGTGACACAGGTTGGAATGAATGCTCCCTGTCTAGCTCTTCTTATCCAAGGCTCGAGAGGCGCCTGGGAAGAAGTGCTGGGGCTTCTCCTGATGGGTCGTGGGTTCTCTGGGTCATGCTTGGGCAGGAATTTGGAAGCACAATTGCAGGAACAGGAAGATGATGGCAATAATAAGATACCCCTACGTTCTCCTTCTCCTTTTCGCCTCTTGCAGAGCACGTAAGCTGGATGTATGGAGCCTCAGAAGAATTGCTGTGATATTTAGTTGAATCCTAACTCTACCTCTAGACTGTGACTGGCAGATATTTCTGGTACAAGAAGAAACTTTAAACAGCCCACAAAGAATTTTGATAAAATAATAACATCCACTGGAATGTAAGCTCCGTGAGGGTAAGTACTTTTGGAGATGATAGATCCTGAATGCACTTTTTTTGACTGAATGAAAGGTTTAAATTTATTGAGCACTCACTATATGCCCAGGCATGGGGCTAGACACTTAATACGTCATTTAATTTGCACAACTACTGTCCAGAGGAGGAACTATATTAACCCCATTTTGTGGTCAAGGAAACTGAGGCTGAGAGAAACTAAGACTTGTCTGTGACCACGCTGTTAGCAAGTGCTGGGCTCGTGTTCAGACCTAGGCATGACCTCACCCAAAGCATTTCTCTGCCCATAAAGTGCCCGTGTTGGAGGGTTGTCATTAATTGAGAAGGAGGACAGTAGAATATTAACCTACGCTATTCATTTTCAGTGGAGCATTATCTGAGTCCATGAAATTAACATGTAGCTTGACAAGTATTGTGTGATTGAACCAAATCAAATTGCTGGTCTTTGAAACTTTTTGCCCTAGAAAAATGTCAGTTTCCTATATTTTAACCTCAAGTACATGCCATAAACATCATCTCAGAAGATGTTGTTTTCAAAAAGCTGCTTCAGAAACATGAAATATCCAGAGTGCAGGGTGTTTTTCGGTTCCCCAAACCGTGCCTGGCACCAGTTTTACTGTCACCTAGACGCTGAGGTTATCCAGGGGACTTTTTCATGGAAAACAGAGACAAGGGAGAGAGTGTTTCTCAACTAGGACCCATGAGGACCAAAAGCACAGTAGAAAGGAGCAACAGTAAAAACTACAGCAGCTGCTGAAGACACCGAGCTAGTGAACATCAGATTAGCTGAACAGTCTTTTGGGATAGTGTAAAAATTAAACTTCCTACTGTCAGAATGAATTCTTTACTGGAAATCTGAAGGGACATCAAGTTCCCCAAAACGAATTTGCTGTTTTCTGCACTGACAAATCACCCCAGTAGTCAATGAGTATCGTAATTACTGAGTTATGGGACATAACCAGCATTGTTGCTCAAAGTTAATACATGAGGCTAAATATTCATTTACATCGTTAGTATTATGACATGCAGCCCAGAAAGCATTCAGGAGCTCGCTCTGTGGGCGAAATCAGTCTGAAAGGAATCGCAGCCTGTCAAGGACTGAACTAAAGGCTGAACTTTGGTTTGATTGGCATTGGTTCCAGTCATGCCAGCAGCCACACAATTCCCCGTTGTCCTTGTGATCCACACTTCACCTTGCCTGTAGGGCAAGAGTGTTTGATGTGACCTCTCTGAAGACTCAGTTCTGTGTCTCGCCCCGTTGTTAGAGGAGGCTGGCAAGCCTAGATACCAATGTAACGACGACGGCGGTCGGTCCTCATTTTTCTGCATTCTGTCGCATAGTTAGTAGGTCACACACACTAATGATAATTTAATAAGCATATCATTCATATGGCAGATGACAACGTTTGATTTTGCTGTGGAGGTCATAGATCTGAAAGTCAAGAAGTTTCTGTGTCATTGTGTTGGGAGTTTGTAGAGAATTAAACGAAAATAAAAGAGAGCTATTTTCCTTTCTTATGAAATTTCCTTTCCTTTATAACATTATTTGTGGTACATACTGCTAATCCAATATATTATTTTTTTCCTGATGGACAAAGTACTCTTTTACAAGTTTATTGTATGAAATGTTTTAAATACGAAGTAAGAACGTAAAATTCTCACCATTCAGTGATGACCGCAATTAACATTTTTGTACATAGTTTTAATCTAGGCATATAAGTCAGTCCATTTATAAAACAAATTGGATCCATACTATACATACTTTTGGTATCAGGCTTTTTTCCACTTCCTATGTTGCAAACATTTTTTCATCTTGATGAATATTCTTCTCTTACCTGGTTTTTTGTGGCTGCTTGGTATTCCATGATGGAGATGGGTGTGAAAATTGATGGGG
This sequence comes from Equus caballus, assembly GCF_041296265.1. Taxonomy (NCBI): domain Eukaryota; kingdom Metazoa; phylum Chordata; class Mammalia; order Perissodactyla; family Equidae; genus Equus; species Equus caballus. Next base: position 32,561,738 of record NC_091711.1, on the reverse strand, counting down.
CTTTTCACACACAGAGTGTGGAGGAGAAACACTGGATATTAGGGTTGGGACATATAGCTCTCAGCCTTAACTCTTTAAGGACTCAATTTCCTCAGCTATAAAATGGGAATACTCACATTTGCCTGGTTGCCCTGTTGTCATGGAAGTTAAGCTTCCATGTTTCTGTGAAGCACAGGGTAGGATATGCTAGTAAAGGATTCTGGTTTACAGGTGTGTTTATGGGACATGTGGGTAACGCTTCCCAGATAGGTCATAACACTGGAGTCTGCCTTCATCATTTGGTTTTGAAAATAGAAAAACAAACCAAACCAAACATCGCAACCCAAGTTACATGAAAACTTGAATCCCACAATGCCTCATAACGCAAGTTTTAAAGTTTCCATTAAAATAAAACTTTTAAAGAACCAGCATGTTCTTTTGTGGATTTGTCTTCTTTTCAACAAAGGACCGTGAAACTAACTCAAGCTCCTCTTTGCAAATATTTCGAGGGGTTTAGTCTTCAAACAAAATCACCGACGGGCTTTGGTATTGGGTGGGAATGCAGGGAAGTCTCTCAGGTTCCAAGAATTAATATGCTTTGATGAATGCTAATTTTCAATAGTTCCAGGTTAATGTTCTTTGACCTAAAAATATAGTGGGAAAGACTTCCCACTCAAACCACTAAAATCATGAGCTCGGAGAAAATGCAGGGCCCTCTGTATATCCAGTTCCAAAACGCAACTCTCGGCTTTCTTTTGACAACAGAAAACCCAGTTTAGACAGACTGCTCCCAAGCAAGTATTGCTGGCCTGTGTCCTGCCACAGACGGCCCTCCAGGATTATCCTACATAAGGTTCTAACAAGAGGATAGGACTCGTAAGAAACTGTGCTCTTCTTCCTACAATATGCAAAGTTTTAGGTGTCATGTTGATCACAACCAGAGGGCCGGGGTAGAGGCAGGGTTTAGGAAAAAAAAGAAAAGAAGAAAAAGGAAAAGAAAAGAACTTAAATTCTTTACATGGCTGCCCAGACTCAAAGTTAACCAGTGCACCATTTTTAATGTTTACAAGAAACCCTCCTGTCGAGAATAAACATATATTGAATTTTGTTGCAGAGAAAGATGATTTTAGGAATGGGTTACACATCCTTCAACTTGGAGGAGATGCACTTGACAGATCCTGCCTCTTTATTGTTACAGTGATTTTTCCCCTTTTCTTTTCGAAGTAAGTGCCCTGGAACTGTTAGGCGATGTGGGAAAATATTGTGACAAACAGGCCTGTTTATGTTTGTGGTGGGGGCCGCTGTTCTGTTTGCACGGCTTGTTGTCTCTGCCCCTCCTTTTCATGGTTGGCGGTTCCCCGACAGCTCAGATTCCTCTGCTGACATCTGTTATAATGAGAGTCTGACGGGAATAGATTTGCAAAATGATGGGCTCACAATAGGACGGGAGCTGTTCCCCAAACTTTCCTTGAGATAAGCAGATGGGGTCTGAAAATAGAGCATTTGAACCGATTAGGTCGAGGTGAACGCATTTATTCAGCACACACTGAGGAGCCTTTCTGCTCCCACTCCTACCCCACCCCAACTTCTCTCCCTACCCCCTCCACCCCTCATCTCCCCGAGTTGAGAAATAGGAGAGTTTCCGATGGCTTCCTTTTTTGGCCTCCTGAACACTTGCCTGGAGACAGGCCTTTCCAGTTCCTAAAGCAGAAGCATGCTGGGTACTCACCTTGTGCCAACCGTCTGAACAACAGAGAAAAACCACCCCTCATGCCTCATAAAGAGAAGCTGGGGCAACACATGGGGCTTTCCCACTCGTCACAAATGATGGCTGTTTGTGCTAGTTAACCTTTTTCAAGCCTGGGTCAGCTCCTGCTGGGAGGCAGGGGCAATCTGGAGAGAGTGAAAGCCTGGCAGACCCTGGAGTCGCCAGCACGCCTTGGCCCCCAACACACGCCACTGCCCTTGCAGAATACCAAACGATCCTGCATCACACTCTTCATAAGTCAGCCGGGCTCCGTGTGCTGGTGACAGTTCGGATTCCAGAAGAGAATGGCCTCCAGGAAAACTCCACAGATGCTCCCTGATAACTTTTATTTTCTGGCATGGTTTACCTTCTCTTTTCAGAGGAGTCTGTGAAAAGGATGAAATTGAAATTGTCCCATCCCGGGCTTTATCATTTCCAGCATCTCCACTAGCAGTGGAAAGAGAGGACTTCTTTGTGCTTTCAATGTTCAAAGTCGTCAGTAATACACGTTGTATAACTTGTGTCCTAAGCATATTGATTGAAGCAAAACTAAGACAGGGCAGTTGTAAGAAATACATTCCCAAGACCCATCCTCTGGGTCTCTGGGGAGAACTTTGGCAGTGTCAGAGGGGTGATGCTATCTAATGTAGTATGAGGAAGAAAGGAGACCAGAAAGGGAAATTTTGGAAATGGCTTTTCAAGGAGGAAAAAAGCAGAAGTTCAAAAGTGACACGAGCTCGAGGCCCAAGCGAATAGCTGGTTTTGCCCTCACTACTGAAATAGCTGCATATCACAAAAGGAATCAGATTTCTGTAAATTGCAGGTTGAAATGATCAGTGGAAATGCATTTATTACAGCTGCCAGGGTTCTGAGGAGCAGAACTCACGCCCTCTAGTACACTCCAGAGAAATCCAACAGTCTGTAGAGCTCAAATTCTCAAATCCCCCGTCCCTGACTGTCTCCGGCTCCAGCCCAGACCTCTGGGTTATTGCCCTGACTCAGCACCGTCTTTATAAGGTGGGATTGTTCAGAATGGGTGTTTACCTGGCAGCAAATATCCTGAGAATGGAGGATGAGCTGAGGGACAGTTGAAGTAGTTCATTAGCCACAGAAGCTGTGGGGGAGAGGCTCCAACACTGAGCCACCACACCATTTACATGAATATCAACACAATCTAACATTTCAGGTATTACAATCTGAGGAAATCTACCTTTGTGTTATATCCTTCTTTATTAAGAGAAATCACAAGGGATCCACTAGAACTTAATACCTGTGGCCATTAATAGCGGTAAAAAGAAGAGTGAAGTAAGTGGACACAAAGGTTGGCATCTTGTGTGACTTTTCGTTGGTATTACTTGAAACTAGATACATGTAAGAGATGGGAATCATCTCTGTTTTCAGGCTGTATTCTTCATGGAAGCTCTCAGGTACTTGAAGATAGGCATTTTTGGTTTTCGTAAGACCATAGGACAAAGTATTAAATTCAGTGTGCGTTGACTTTTTTTAAAGGGACAAATTCTTAGAATCCTTTGGAAACACTAAATAGTAGAAGGAATGTTGAGTTTTGGGTCCAGAAAATTTGAATTTCAGCTCTACCACTCATTGGCTGGGTGACTTTGAACATGTTTCTTAACTTCTCTGAGTCTTCAGTCTTGGACAGAATGTTGTGTCCTCCTAAAATTTGTACCCTGAAGACTTAACCTGCAATGTGATAGTGTACGGAGGTGGGGCCTTTGGGAGGTGATTAGGTCATGAAGGTGGAGCCCTCATGAATGGGATTAGTGCCCTTAAAAGAAGTGACACAAGAAAGATGATCTCTCCCTCCACCACGTGAGGACACAGCAAGAAGGTGGCTCCTGCAGGCCAGGAAGCAAGTGTAGCTTAAATACACTAAAACAAACAAACAAACTGTTTTATTCTACCTGAAGATTATATTATTTCTTCTTGAAGGTAGCTTAGTCATTTTATTATAAGAATATTATTATGGATTCTCTATCATTCTTGATTGAGGACTAAAAGGTGTAAAATGGGAAGTTCTGTACAGTGGAAAGATGAAACACACTTGGGTGACTGGTTTCTTGCAACTAGCATAGGTGGTGAAGAGAGGGTCTCTGAAGCCAGACTGCCAAGGCCACAACCCCACTTCTGCCTCTTACTGGCTGTGTAATACTGAGAAAGTATTGAAATATTTAATGTGTGTTTACTCATTTGTAAAGTGTAGCAATAATAGCACTTACCTGATGGGTTTGCTATGAAGGTAAACTGAGTTAATATACACAAAGTGCATAGATCAGGGCCGTTATCATCATCATCATCACCATCATCATCACCATCATCATCTCCACATAGTAGCAAACAGCTTTGTAGCCAAATCTTTTCACGCCTTAAGATGAATTCCTAGAGGAGCGGGTCAAAGGGCAGTTGCCAAACTGCTTCTTTAAGACTCAAGAACTTCATCTAGTAGATCTAATAGTAACTTAGCAGCTGGGCCAGGTGTGTTTTGTGGCTAGCATCCCTTGGATTCAGAAGAAGGCAACCTTGATCAAAATCAGACAGAAGTACTGCTATGCTGGGCTTTCCTTGGCACTGTGGCATCATTGGTATCCCCGACAATATTTCCTGGAGATGTCCTGTGACTGTCTTGACACTTCTGTCCACCCACGTCCTATCTGTTGATGGATCTGGGAACAGTACTTCGGTTCGTTCTGCCCCTGAGCTGCTATTCATCACGAGACACCATGTCAGAGAATGTCCTGGACCACTGTGACAGATAAATGTACTTAGCTAATCACACATTTCAAACAAATCAAAGTTGATTTGGTCTAGCCTTATGTTGTCACTGGGCTGACAGTCATTCTGATAAGTGGCAGGATTGATGGCTGCCTGGGTTTGCTGTGTTTCTTCACTGGTGGCATTTTAAAGGGGGCACTTGCCCAGGGTTAGCTGTCATTCTGTGTGAATGGTGGAGCGTGCATGGGGGGCAAGGGAAGCATATCTCCCTGGTTTGGGAAGAAAAAGGTCAAATTGGAGAACGTGACCACACATTTCTCTTTGGTTCCCACTCTGTGCCTCAAGGAAGCATGGCTGGGCATGATGGGGCCTTGTTCTTGCCAATTTTTTGATCTCCCTCTATAGACCCAAGCTCTCCTCCATGGCAAAAGGAAGGGATTGGAGTGGCTGGAGAGACTCAAATCACCGGGCTTGTCTCCTCTTTCATCTTTCTTTGTAGGTGAGCTAAAGGCCAGAGAACAAACAGATGATAAAAGAACAAGAAATCCTTGAAAAAGGATAGGCAGAATGGGTCTTAGGGGCTTCGAAAATAAGCTAAAAGAGAAGGTCAGATTCTGTTACACTTTAAACCTGCTTAAGCTGAGCAGAAAGACAGAATAATTGAATTAAATTGGCAGAAGGAAAATTTTTTTGAGGAGCAGGGTTGGGGAACGACTATCCTTACTCAAAGTATATGGCACATGCCATGTCTCTGAACATGCCTGTTCAATGGGTGAATGAATGAATGGATGATGGTGACAATAAGGTCTCATGGTCTAGAGTCTGATCTTAGCTCCATCAGTTATTATCTCTGCGGCCTTAGGTAAGTCCCTTACACATTCCTAATCTGTTTCCTTACCTTTAAAATGAGACTAATAATACTTTCTTGCAGGGTTGTTGAGAGGGTTAAGACAATATATATAAGGCCAGCCCTGGTGGCCTAGTGGTTAAGTTTGGTGTGCTCCACTTCGGCTGCCTGGGTTTGGTTCCTGGGAGTGGGCCTACATCACTCATCTGTCAGTGGCCGTAATTAGGTGGTGCTGCACATACAAAAAGAGGAAGATTGGCAACAGATGTTAGCTCAGGGCGAATCTTCCTTAGCAAAAATAAAATAAAATAAAATAAAATAAGATAAAATAAAAAGATAACATATGTAGGCCCTCAATGCATAGAAGCTATTTATTAAGCAATTATTGTTTTATGTTAATATCATTTAAAACAGGAGTTGTCAAGCTTTTGGAATATGGGCACCCCTTGATACTGTTAAAGTAATGTGCAGATATCCCTCATGTTATGACATATATTATTGACAGAGAAAATACACACTGGCCAAAATCAGTAACATGAATTTCTATTTGATTAATCACAAAGCATCTACATACATAGGTAGTCAAATGAAAACAAGACATTTATTCCCCCTGTAGACAAGGCACGCTGCTCATATAAATTATTATGGGCTCTGCAAAAGCCCCACTGACCTCCAGGTAATTGGGAACCACCATCTGAAAGGACTGAACTCTAACTATAGGTGGGAGAGAGGATTACCTTATCTTAGCTATCAATACAAAGCTAAGTTAGATGCAGGAGATGGCCTTGCTACACAAAGATGGCCCTTCGGACTAACTTCTTACAAAGTTGGGGATTATTTTTCTCTTTGGCAGTGGGGGACCTGTGCTGATCTAGCCACAAGAGCCTGCTAGATACCATCTCCTTTTATAATCCTTGTAACAATGGGACTTGTTTCCAAGCTGACCTGTTGAGGCCAGAAGAGCAGTCTTTGTGGGCTTTTTGTGCCCCTGTATACTTTACAATCAAAACCACTGTGAACTTGTATTTTAGCAGAGCCTTGAGATGAGGGCTTGTGTGCAGGCAGTTTATTTGGGGCAGCAATTTCAAGGTGTTTGAAGGGGAGGTGGCCAGACAGAGTGGAACTGGGGAGGAGTGAAAGCCCTTTGAAGGGTGCATTACAGCTGATTACTGCTGAGAGCAACAGGAACACAGTCCTGTTGGTGACCTTTTAAGAGCTGTGTAGAATGCACCTCAAAATGGTCCCCTGAGACATGAAAGAGTGGGACATTTTTTTCCCAGCTCCAATCTTCTGATGGTCAAGGATTGCCACATGGGGTGTTAACGACCTTTTTCTTCTGGGTTTGCACAGGCGTCAAGATGGCTGGATGGGGCTGTGATGGAGAAATGTGAGAGATGTGGGTACGACTGAGGTACAAGATTGTCAGGTAATTCCTGAGCACAGCTAGTGCCACAGCAAGGGCTGGGTCATAAAAGGTGGCCAAGAAAATGGGAGGTGAAACATTAGAGGTGCCCAACCAGTGAGACAAATCATAACCAAGGGGGAAATAGGAGCAGGGTCAGGGCTGGTCACTCCATCAACATCTGTTGAGCATTGTCTCTGTCCCAAACATTGTGTTTACTGCTGGAGCTAGAGGATTTAAAGGAGCACAGTGTGTGCCATAGCCTACAAACTATGGTACATAGAAAAACATGACATGACAAAATAAAGGTAGAGTTTACTGCCTACTGGCAGGGGGCAGGACAGGTGACACTCTAGTAGATGGAAGCATAAAGGCCTCTCACAACTGGGAAGGGAGTGACTAATTCCTCTGGAGTCCTGAGGGAAAGCTTCCCAGAGAAGGCAACAAATAATTAACCTGTGTCTTGAAGGATGAATAGGAGTCTGCCAGGTAGTGAGAGGGATGAAGAGCATTCACACAAGACAGAGAGAGGTGAAAGAGCACGTGTTATTTGGGCATGCCCATGAAGTCTTCACGTTTCCATTTTTTCTCTCAAGCGTTCCTGGCTCAGGTCACTATTTCAGTTAGGTTTTTCTGTTTGTTTTACTTTTGATCATAATAAATAGGGAGTTATTCTGGAGGGGTGTTTATTGTAAAGTGATATGTAGGGTACACATACGAGGGGTCTTTCATAGGTCAGAGATGATGAACTCAAACCCTCTGCCCCTGAGGTCTGAATAGAGCGAAATCTCCTCTGCTTCTCCCCAACCCTTCCCTGGGACTGCCTGTGCCCAGGAGGTATGGGTGGTTTGTTCTCCTTATAAGGTGACACAGGCACGTCAGACGTCATGGTTTTCCAGTCTTCTGTGATCCCCATCTTGGGTCTTGCAGTTTGTTTATATTCACTGCTTATTCTCCACATCCGTCAAACAGAGCCTGTTGTTTGTCATTTTGAGGAATGTCTGGGCCACTTCAGTAGCTGCCTCACCCCTTTTTACTTCAGTCAGCCCTCTGTGGTGCCCATCTTTTGCTACCCCCAGGCAGGCCATCATCCTTTGTCTTCTTCTCCCCTCTTGTACAGTTGCTCTCAGAATGGACCTCATAACTATCACGTCCATCTCAATGTGGGTTATTCAAATCCATGATCTCATCACCCTCATTTTTCATCCCGGCGTCTCCCTGACTTCAGTCATCAGCAGATGTGTGTATGGGATGTGTCTGTGTGTGTGTGTACGTAGGGGCCTGGTGGAGGGCTGGGAAGGCTTCCTGGGACCCTGCAAATCACACAGCTGGGAGGCTGCTTACTCCATTAAAGCACAAAGCCTGTTCTTGTGCTCCTTTATGTGTGGGCTTGATATTTATTGTGTGTCTATTCCAGTCCAGGCTTGTGTCCCATTTCCAAAAATGTCATCACATCAACCCTACGAGAAACTCATCATTCCTACTTTGTAGATGAGGAAAAAGACTCAGAGGGTTAAGTGATTTGCCCAACATTACATAATTTCTAAGTGACTGAACTGAGTCCATTCCAAGCTTTAAAAACATAACTGTTGAAATGAATTAAATTACTATCTGCTTAGTACATGGTACTCAGTACCTAGTATAGAGAACTTGGTGCTTAGGGACAGTGTGAAGGACAGATTTTAAATCTACTCTCAGCACATAACTGAGAAGCAGACTCTGGATCTCAGAACACATCTGGGTTCAAATCCAGATTTTAACTTCTTAGTAGTTGTGTGATCTAGAGTTAGCTACTTAAGTAAGCCTCATAGTGTAAAGCTGGAAAGTAGGATGTACAGGGAGTAATAAAGAGATCAGGCTGCCTAGAATCGAGGGTTTGGGGAAAAGAAATATGGATGAAAAAGGTAGACTGAGATTCATGTTGGACTTCTGTCATTTGCAGCTGCCCATCATCCTTGAACATTCTCCGTGCATTTCTCACCTTATAAGTCCTTTTCAAGGTGGAAGGCAAAAACCTCATGTCTGTGAACTCCCTTGTACCTGGGAGGCCCATATATGACAGGGTCTGCCAATCGGGCCCACCCATATGAGACTTGATTCAGAAAACAACAATGAGAGGAGTTGGACCCATATGAGGAGAGTCAGTCTTATGGCCATGGCAGAGCAATGGTATCCACTTTATCTAGAGCAGCAGTGGAAGTTGCTGGTGTTTGGTCCCAAGCAGGGGATGCTGAACAGAGGTGGCAGTGATGTTTCACTAGAGAATTCCATGGCATGCCTAGAATTTCTGGCCAGATGGCTTCGGGTTCTGACTCCTTGTCTCTCTAAAAAATTCTATGACCTACCTTATGTAACTTTTAATAAATCCCTGTTCTGCTTAAACCAGCCAAAGTAGATTCTGTTGTTTGCCACCAAGAATTCTGACTGTTACAGCATTAGATTGTGGCAGGCCTGTGAGCCAATTCATGGCTTGGAGTTCAAAGTAACACCTGTGCATCTTTCTCATAATTCACAATTTCTTTAACCCTTATATCCTGACAGAGCTGTTTTAATTTCTGCTGAGCCTTCAGTGGCATTAAAGTATTTCTATTGCCTTTTGAATATTGCTCCCCAAAATTTTTGCTTTCTGATTCATCATGATAAAAAAAAAAAAAAACCAAAGGAAAAAATATGGAGGTATAATCCATAAACATGCCATTAATTTATATCCTTTTCCAGAAGAAACTGTTTAAAATTAGTTTCAATGAATTTTCTTTCATATCTTAAAAAAGTCCTCTATGACTCTTTCTTCTTTCCTCTGAGCAGGGTCTTGCTAAAGGCTGTCTTTAAAAGCTAAATGCTGAGGATGGGAGGTTGATAGAGAAATCTAAACACATAAATCCACTTTGAGAGAAAAGACATTCCCATGAAAAATTAATAATTCAAAGCACAGCTCAAGGTAATACATTTCCCAAAGGCAGCCTCTTTCCTGCCACTGATCTGTCTTGTGGGTGTCTCTGAAGCAGGAAATATCAGAAGAGAAGTTTAGCTCATCTAACTCTCCAACCACTCACCTGAAATGGTCTGCTTAATTTGTAGGTCAGCTATCCGGTGAATCGTGCCTCTCTTGAACTTCAAACTGACTGACTCCATTCCATGTTTGGCATCAGCAAAAGCATCCCAAAGGCCTCCTTCCATCCTGCTCTCGGTGCTATGGCCTTGACTACTTCTACCAAAATCTCTTGGGTGAGCCATCCAGGCTCCAGGTTATAAGCTTCTCAATCCATAGTTTTGTTGGTGCAGGGATGTTGACTTGCAGTGAAGGCGGGACAATGTGGATATGCAACTCCATGATTAATTAATTATGCTAGTTTGACCACAGCCAGTGGAAGAAGCTACTTGTCTGTCTTACCCAGAAAGTTCTCAAGCAGACAGACTTGGATGCATGCATGCTTACAAAAGAGAAATAGATACTTGGTCTGTCCTGCTGTGTCATCAACCTGGTTTGCACAAACTTCTTCCTTCTGTTATCATATCATCACTGTGTTACTGCACCAAGTTCGTTTTTGCCCATCACCCGGAAAGCCAAACACCAAGATGATGAGATTGCAGCAGAGAGAGGGTTTAAACACAAGGCATCCATGTGAGGAAGCGAGAGCATGAGTCTCAAATTCACTTCCCCAAAAATAAGGACTCGGGGATATTTATGGGATGGGGGCAAGGTGGTTTGAGATGTGGAGATGGGTGACTGGTGGTGAGGAGAGGTGAGGTAATTGATGATGTGCACAAGTGTAGTCAGACTTCACGCCTCTTCATAGAACCCATGTTCACAAAATGGCAGTGTATACATGATCTGAGGGTGGAGTTTTTAGCCTCTTGATGTCAAAAGGTCACCTGTCGGATATCTGTGTGGGCCCAGTTGATGAGTTGGGATCTCAACTGGCCTGGAGTGGACAAAAGGGTTCTAATTCCTGAAGAATAGCTCAAACACCCATTACCATGGTGATCCAGGTTCCAGGGAGATGTTATCTATAGGAGCCTAGTGGGAGTCAGACAGCACATTGACTAAACAGCACAGTTAACAATGGGTGGGTTAAACAGCTAAAAGCTATAATCAGTAATTGCAAAAAAGGAAAAACCTTTAGCTCCTAGCTACTGAATCATCAATGCCTAACTTTCCACCAGTTTCAATCCCCCTATTCTTTGATATTCCTCATTCTTGAGGGATTCAGGGTGACGACTGATCTGGCTACTTCCTGCTGAATCGGGGTGTAGATCTGGGTTAGAGGAATGAAACTATTTAGCACTCATTTGGAAATATTCTCTTGTTCCCGGCATCACGTTGACATTTCTGTATTATCAGAATTTTGTATCTTGTTCAACAGTTTGGGAACATCTAAAAGCACATTTTATAATCAAGTGTCCAACCAGAAGGATAAGAAGTATAGACAACCCTCATTTTAACAGTCCCTGAAAAATAGATCTAATCCCAGTGGGGCCTGCATCAGATCTCCAGGTGGGGGCAGACATCTGGTCTCAGTTCCCGATAGTCCTTTGTTTTACTGGATATGCAGAGACTGGAGTAATGCCCTATACCCTGATCTTTCAGTTGTCATTGATGACGGCCATCAGCATAGACTCTCTGTCTGGGGGTCATCACATTCCTAAGGAACTCAAGAGAACAAAGTTATCAATTTATACCAGCTGGGAAGGTCTATAAACTCTACAGAGCATGTCTAAGTTAGTTAATCAGAGGTCATTCAAAGTTAAACTATGGTTTCTTTTTTATAATATGGCTTCCCTTACGTCAACCTTGTGTTGAGCTGGTATCAACTGTGCGAGGCATGGATTGATTGGACAGCCTGGTCTGGGCAGCCTTGTCTAACTGCTGTCCTGGTCTTCTCTGGTGGTCCCCTTAGTAGGTTGGTGGCTGTCTGGTTCTCTTCCAAGGGTTAGTTGCACTGTGATATGCGCCTGTGGTCAAAGCTAAGTGAGAACCTATGCCCTCTATTACACCTGGTAGATAGCAATTGATGTTAAACTGCTAAGTATGTTTTCTCACTGCTTTTGTCATTTGTTTACCCTCCTATTGTAGAGCCCTGTTTTTCTTCAGACAATTAAGCTTACCTATTTATAAAAATGCAACTTGAAAACTTCATATTTATAAAAATGAACTTGAACATGTATTAGATTGTCTATTTTGCTTCCCATCAGCTTACCTCCTAAATTCTTTGTATGTGGAACTTTTGTTTTATTCCCTCTTTGAGAAAATACCAATTTATATAGAAACAAAAACAAATTTCCATCTCTCCTAGCTTTCTGTTTGTTTTACAAACACCAAGATAAAAACATCAAATGATAGTGGCTTCTTTCAATAATTGCCTATCCACAGGTTGATTGTATTATGTCCTTTAATTATGATGATAAAATATTAAATAGCTCATCAAGTTACTCATTTCTTATGTTTGCAGGTCCTCTATTAAGATTTTGTCGCAATATTTTTTTTGTTTGTCCAGCTTTCGTTAAAACGAGATTCTAAGGACTCACCGTGCTATATTGTATCTCTACAACAAAGCAAAAAGCTCACTCCAACACACTTATATCCTCTCACACATCTTATACACGATGTTAGCTGGAGCACAAATATAAAATATTATTTAGTCTTTCTCTAAGTGAAATCGCCGTTGAGTTAAAAATCCAGGAAGCACTCCTATTCTCCATATAAAGTGGAAATTAATAGCCTGCCTTTCCTTTTTTAAAATAGATTATGGTTCCATTATGCATAGAACCTCACATATGATAGTTTGCTTTCTTGTTCCAATGAAACATTCCTTTTTCTTAAATACAGTTTGCATATGCAACTTAGCATATCATTAGAAAGCAGGCAGTTTGAAAACATAATATTTGTAGTTCACACTTTTTTGGAACCACCCCTTCTGCAGCAAAGGACTTGATTTGCACTTCACTGATGAGGGGCCAGAGCACGGAGCGATTTAGCTTTTCAAGCTCAGATTCAACTCCAGTGTGCTGGAATGGAATACAAAGTACAGCTCTGCATTCATTATCACTTAATTATACAACTAGTTGGGTTTTCAAAGCCATTCTCCTCCCCAAAGCAAAATCGGTGCCAGGTACACTTTTGTTTCCCTGGAATGACATTTTCATATTAAGAATAAAATTTTAAGTCTTCCTTCTGTTGCAAACTTAGGGATATTCTTATGTCACTTTTTCCCCCGTGATCTATTTGGGAGCATAGGCCATTATTCATTTTTTTCCCCCCAATAAGTTGTTCTTAGATGTAAAACAACAACCGTAGTCTTTGCCTTCCAAATGATTAGCCAAAGAGGAAAATAATCAAACGCAGTTTGTGCTTCTCTGATTTCATATTTATTGCAAGTTTGAGAGGCACTAACACAAAAACTGACAACAATGAATCTTTACATTTTCTAGCCCAGGGTTTTTTAGCCTCGGCACTATTGATATTTGGGGCTGGATAGTTCTTTGTTGTAGGGGGCTGCCTTGGGCGTTATAGACGGTCCGCAGCCTCCTTGGCATATCCACGAGATGCTGGTAGCCCTCTCTCCCCTTCTCCCCCCGCCAGTTGGGACAACCCAAAAGGTCTCCAGACATTGCTAAATGTCCCCTGGGGGCAAAATGGCCCCTGATTGAGAACCTCTGGTCTACAACTATGAGAGGTTAAAACAATAATTATTTATGCGCTATGGTTTTGAACTCTTTCTCTATGGGTATATTTGGGAATTGTTTTTCAATACTCAGTTTTTCATTTTAGAGCATATAGCAGACTTCTAACAGGCTGTTTGGATTTAGAAGTTTATATACAATTTCCCTCTACAAGCTTGTGTAGAATTGCCTAGGGACAACCTCCCTCAGCTTCTGTCCTTGTTCCCCCCAGCTCCCACTTATTTTCTATACAGGAACAGGAGAGATCCTTTCAGTGACATCAGATCATATCTCTCCTCTTTTCAAAACCCTTCAATGGCTGCCACCTCACTCAGAGTCAAAATAAAGCCTTTACAATGCCCAGGGGGCCCTGTAGGATCTGGCCTCCCTCCTAACTCTGATTTTACCTCCTGCGGATCCTTCCTCACGTGTCCCAGGCACACTGGCCTCGCCTCCTGGCTGTTCTTGACCCTGCCCTGTGCACTCCCACCTCGGAGCTTTTGCATTTGGCCTCCCCTCTGCCGGGAACACCTTCCCTCAGGAGCTGGGCGGCTTGCTCTGGCACTCTCTTCTGGTTTCTGCTTAGATGAGAGGCCTCTCCTATCAACCCACCGCACCCCCCCCCCCCCACTCCCTGTCCCCCTCATCCTGCTTTATTTTTCTCCAAAACACATGGCACCTCGTGGCATACTACTTGTTTTTTTCCTCCACTGGAATGCAAGCATCAGGAGGGAGACACTGCCTCTTATTCAGAGTTGTGTCCCAGTGCCCGGCACCTCGACCTGTCCAGCATGCATTTGGTGCTCAATAAATCCTTGTTTAAGAATTGAATAATCTTCCTGTTAACAAATTTCATTCAAATGGGTTTTGGTTCTGTCTTAATTTTCTTCCCAAATTAGAGTACCCCAGATCCAGAGATGGACTATAACCCATCCTCAGAGAAAGAGCCAATTTCCTAATCTCAGGGTGAAATATTTATTTTTTTGTTATTGTTTTTGAGGGGAAGCCTGATCATAGCACCTGCTTTTATTCATCAGGACTTTTCCAGTTGCAAGAAACAGAAAATCTAACTCAGATGGGCTTAAGCAAAGAGAGGATGGTATTTGCTCATGTAACTGAAATCCAGGGACACATCTGGCTTGAATGGCTAGATCAGTTATGAAGTCACGTCCTCGGGAAACTTTTTCTTTCTTAGGTCTGTCTCCTTCCCTATGGCATCATTCCATTTTCATATAATGGTAAGAAATGGCCAAAGGGAGCTATAGGTTTCCCTTCTGCCAGCTTAGCAAACCCCATGGAAAGAAAGTTCCCTTTTCCTTAGGGTTCACGCAAACATTCTGACTCTCCTCGGCCTGGCTGGGGTCACATGCCCTTCTCTGAACCAGTCACTGTGTCAATTCAAGGACACATGCTCCACTGGACACATGAACTGAGAGTGGAGGGTGAGCATCTCCCCAAAGGAATACCAGCAATCTCTCCCCTGAAGAAGCAGGAAGGAGTGCTGGGCAGACAAAGTAGTAGGTGTCTACTACACTGGTCAGACCAGCTTCACCTCTACCCCAACAACAGCATCCTTACAGATTCCCAAAGCCTCATTGGAGAGCAGACCACCTGGGCTGTTTGCTATAAATTCCATAAAAGAAACCAAAATATCACTGAAAATGTAATGAGAGGGAGAAAATTGAATATACGAGTACTTCTCAGGAGAGTACGATAGTGAAAGGAATGAAGATATGGCCAATCCACTTGGGAAGGGGCCAAGACTCCCAAGGAGCTGGCTCAAATATGAACACTCTTATTTCCCAAACTGCTCTCTAAGGAGATGGGGTCAGGGTACCTTCAGGGCTCTTGTTTTGCAGAGTAGATTAAAGCACACTTGAGACAAGAGTTTACGCTTCCATTACATACAAGTGAAGCCAAGGCTGTCATTGTCTCCCTCCCCCCAAAAAACATATAAGTTAAAAAAGTATATTTATATGTTTAAAGACTTAATGTAAATATAAAGGAGTGTGAAATTTTAAATATTTAACGAATAGCAGTTTGAAAAGCTATCAAAGCCATTACAGTACCAGGAATCTCACGTTATTGGCCAACTTGCAGGCCAAGGAACGTTTGCCTATCTGGCCCTGCTTTCGTTTGCAGGAACTTTTTGAAGCTGCACCAACATCCAGAGGCTCCTTCAAGTAACTGAATGTGTTTGTTTATGCCTCTAGAGAGCGTAGGAGTAGAGTTGGGAGAAAGAAGAAAAAAGGGAGTTGCGCACTGGAGTGAGCCATCTTGGAGTAACTTACAGCCCCAACTGAGGGTTTAAGGGTGTTTCTACAGTGTGACAATCTTTGTTACATCTCAATTTTATACATATATATATATATATATATATATACACATATACACACACACACAAACATTATATATACACATGTATTATATAATTTTATTACATATATTTTATGGTTATATAAATGTATATCATACTATAAATTATATAAAATATATGTATAATTTTATTAAATGTATATAAAACTTGTTTTGGTTCCCTTTGACCTCTTCAACCTTCCAAGCATCACTGGGATTCAACTGAAGGTCACAATGAGACTAACATCTAGTGTGAATGAAATTCTCTTTTCTTCTCAAAGGTGTTCCAATCCTCCCCCTATTTCTTCTCTGGGGATTTTCAAAATTAGAGCTTCATCTGTGAGTCTCTTGAGAGTCAGGATGGTCAGGCCTGTTCCCTGGCCTCAGGGAAGGGAACCTGGACAACTCCCCAAAGTGGCCAGATAACCTCTTTCACTTACTAGTTTGGGAACACCCAACAGTCTCTCGATAGAAGAGGGGGCTGGACCTGATGTGCATGGACAGAATACAAAAGAGAATGGCAGTGTGTGTGACTGGGATTAAGGATGGGCCAAGAACCAAACTGCAGCCATTTAAAGAAGGGGCCAAATATAAGAGAATTGATTTTGCATCGAAGTTTTCTCTTCTTGAATGTCTATGATCTGGCTTCTCTCTTGAGCCTACAGCACAAAGGAAAGGAACTCAGGGCAGGGGTGTGATACTGAAATTTTATCACAAATGATTGCTTCAGGGGGATGTAAGGAAAATTATATCCCCATGTCAGAACTCCCTGGGTTCAGAAAGTCTAAAGGTCTAAGATGAAACGAGATGTGGAAATTGTTACTATGTTTTCAGGGAAGAAAAGAGATAGCCGCTCTGTTGGGATTTATTGTATCCCATTTATGGGTGTGACCTCTGAATGCCAGCTGGGTTGCACTGTTCAAAACAGAAATTCACAATAAAAACGGGGTTGGTTAGGGTCAATGTAGCCACTCATCGTATCCAGTACCTTCTCTGTTCAGAACTGATGCTGAATTGGTTCAGGCTTGGAAACTCACTTTGATTTACCATTTTCTTTTTTTTGCCAGCATCATCCGTATTTCACGCAAGGATGCTTTTCTCGTTGTTGCTCAAATTGCATTTTCAAGGCTGTCTATAGGTGTTCAAGCTTGGCTTTGGGGCTGAGCTTTATTTTTTCCCTTTGAAGATGGCAGATTTGGAGGTGTTCCAGGAAAATAGTTCTTCCTTGAGGCTCTCAGTTGGGTGGTGATTAACTTCAGAAGAAGTGAGATGCTTTACAGATTATTCTTGTATCTCCCCTCCCCCTGCCCGCGGATTCTTCAGCAACAAACATTGCATAATGGGAGCATAAGGTAGTTTAGGGTTGATAACTGCCAAATGGTACAGATGGGAAGGGGCATGAGGCATCCCCGGTGTGACAAGATCACTCTAGGCATACAGCTGCCATGCTGAGCGCTTTAGGAGCACTATCTCCTTCCAGCATCAGATGGCTGGGTTTAAAGACCATCTCAATCACCTATTGGCTCTGTGGCCTTGAGCAAGTTCCTTAACATCCTTATGCCTCAGTCTGCCTCATCTATAAAATGGGGAAAATGATAGTGGCTGCTATCAAATAATTGCACAAGGTCATGCAGTTGGCAAGTGGCCAAGCCAGGACTTGAAACCAGGTGTCTCTGCCTCCAGTGCTTAGGTTATTGATCCTTCTGTATTATGCTGCCTTAAAGGAGCTCATAGTGCAGAAGGGAAGATACATATATTTATAGGTAACTGTAACGTCCAGAAAGAGAGAAAAGAAGAAAAGTCCTAGGAGAGATTCTGTCTAGATAGAGAGATGAAGGACATTTCAGAGAAGAGTGACATTTCTTCTCAGCAGTGTTCTGGACAATTCCAATTCAGTCAGTCTTACATTGACTGAATCGCATTTCCAGTTATTGGTTGTGGGCTTTCAAATTTGGCTTGGGACATTTTTTCCTACTTAAGTGTTAAATTTGGAAGCAACCGTGGAAATGACATCCCCAAGGACTTAGAATTTTGCTAAGGCAAACTCAAAAGCTTGTAAAGCTGCTGGGAAATCATTTCTCCACGATTCCCATGTTCACCCTGGCAGGAAAACAGCCCCTCCACTCACCAGATTGATTAACTTTTGCTAATTTTGTGGCCGCTTTCCATTCCTTTAGTGTTTGTATTTTCATAACCACTAAGTAAGAATTTAATCTTACAGTTCCTCATGACATTAGATATTTTCCCAATAATTTTAAGTCCCCATAGGTTCTCCAGTTTCTTTGTAACATGTGTCTCTATTTTTTTCATCCTATTAGTTTATTGAGTTCACCCCTAGGGGTCCATCCTTCACTTCATCTTTTTACTAGAAGGGTCACAACTTCTTCAAACAGATTGGAGGAATTTTTGGCTTTGTTCCTAGCAGGTTCTCTAGAATTTGTTGATTGAAGACATGATAGTAATCTATTGCTTTGAAATTATGCTGGGTTTGTGATATCTGCTATAGCTGCCAAACTGAACTACAAAAACTCAGAAGGAAGAAAATGCTAACAACGAGCCACAGCACACTTTAATATGCGTACTATTCTTCCCTCACCCCTTATCCCATAGACCAGGGTTCCCAAATTGGTGCACATCAGAGTCCTTACGGGTAGCTTAATAAAAGTACAGATTGACATGCCCTACCCACCCCCAGGAATTCTGATTTGGAGATCTGGGGACGATCTGGGATAAGTGACAATGGGATGTGATAGACAGTTGAAGGGAGACTGGTAGAAAGGAGGGCTGCTATTTTATATGCCCAGCACGGGAAGTCCTCTCTGAGGAGGCACAGTTGATTTGCACCGAGACCTGAATAATCCCAAAGTGCAGGCTCTATGAAGACCTGGGAAAGAACATTCCAGGCAGACAGAACAGCAAGAGCACAAGTGTGTGTTTGTGAGGGAGAAAGGGAAACAGTGAGACTGAAGAACGGGGAGTGTCCAAATCACGTAGTCCTTTAAGGGCCATTTCAAGGAGTTTCTGTTTCATTATAATTGCGCTGTGTCATGATCTGATTTACGTTTTTACAAGATCACTCTGAGCACTGTATGGTGCATGGCGTGTGCATAAACGGGTTGGAGACTATCTGGGAGTCTTGTTGAGAGCTGACGGTGGAGATCACGTCTACGGCAGAATGGAAGGATGAGTAGGAGTTGGCGAAGTGAGGGGATGAGAGTGGTGTGTTTCAGGAAGAAGCAAGTGCAAAGCCCGGAGGTGGAAAGACTATTCTAGAATTGAAAGAAGGCGAGGGAAGAGCTGCAGAGGAAGATGGAGTCTGGATGACATGGATTCCGTGGATTATCATGGGAAAAATGGTTGAGTATAAAACATCAGCCAGGGTGGGCTGAAGGATACTGACATCTTTTGAATGACTACCTTGCCGTAGGCATAGTCACTTTCCATATGTTAATAATGCAGCCTGCTCTGATTTTTCCAAGAAAATCTAGAAATTTGGATTTTTGTTTCCTATTTTTAAATGTTGGCAAGCTAGTTAAAAACAACAACAACATTTTTTTAACCCAGTGTGAGCTAAAGAAAAGACGTCTGTGGGCTGGATTTGGCTTGTGGCTTCTAGTTTGTGGCCATTGAGAAGCATGACAACCAAACCAAATGATGCCTTTGTGCACATTAGGGAAGGTCTCCTTCTCTCTGTACTTCGTGGGTTTCTCACGGAAAATTTCTTATTATATATACATATCAGTGATGACTGTGATAAACATGGTGCTACAAGAGCTGGGCAATGTATAGTTTGCACGCGTTAGCAGCCCTACCTTTGAATAAGAATATAGAATGAGAAGAAGTGACAGGAAAATATGAAATAGACAAGGGCAGTGGTGTGCTGGAGCCAACTTGGCTGGCTCATCAAAGCAGACTGTGTACACCTTTTCCCAATTCTATACTCACAAATGTCACACCAGAAGATTGAAACCAACCATGATGGGACTATTTACACCAGGGAAATTGGCAAATGCTACCAATCAAGGCTTTATCCTCCCAGAGAGCTGGTTGTCAAACATTTACCAAGGTACTACTGGACAAGATCATATCGTAGAGGCCTTGAATAACGAGAAACGAGAGAGTAACCTAATCAGAACTCCTCCGCATTCCTGGCCTCATTCCAAGCTCCCTCCATTTCTGACCTCACTAAAACTCTGTTTTCCTTTGAAGAGGTGACTTCTTTTGTCTCCTCCTGGAGTGGAAGCTGTTCAACCTCACTCATCCATCTCCAGGCATAGAAGAAAGAAGGGAAGATCATAATTTTGTCCCCCTTTGCCTCTTTCAACTGTTCCTCCTCTGATCTTCAATAACCCCTCTCCTTGGACATTCTTGGTATGATGCTCAAACATCCTTTGCCTGACCATTGAGTGGAATTACTGCTGATTCCCCCAAATGAGAGTTCCGGTGCCTCCCTCCCAGGCTCCCCATTGGCTCCAAGGGTCAACAGCTTCCTGGGAGACTCAGTGCTCATGTGGATGATCCATTAAGCATCCTAATCTCATGATCTTGTAACTTCATCAATGTCAGGGACATTTCACTTCTGCTTCACTTCAGACACACTCATAGTCACACCCTGGACTAAAAAGCCAACTTTGGAACTGCTGCATGTTTGAAATGTGGTTACGATGACACTTTTTCTGCAGGTTCAAGGTAAGGATTCAGTGACATGATGTATGGAAAGTGTCTAGTAAATGCCTGGCATATAATAGATTTCCAACACATACTTCTTTCCTTGTCTTTTTTTTTTTTTTTTCAAATTTTAAAGACACAATCACACTTTTGAAACCCTGGTATTTCTTCCTCCTTTATTTTGAAGTTTCATTTGAATTGGACGAAAATGTCTGAGGCTGCAGTAAACTTTCTGCTCGGTGACATCTTTAGGAATCTGTGTTCTCTCCAGCGCTTGGGAGCTGCTGGCATCCAATATTATTGGCAGCAATTGTGCTAACATGCACAACACAATACCCACCCTTTTAATTACAGAACATTCTTGCAGGAAAGTGACACTGATTCTCATCTGATTAATATTTATAGTTTTCACTTTTGGCTAAATGCCAGCTATCTTCATCATGTGAATTTCCTCAGCTTCCCAGCTCCTTTGCCCCTTCCCTTCCATTAGTTGATTTGTGCGAGCATATATCTTTGTTTTACCTAGTCCAGGAGTGTCATGGATTCCCTAAATCACAAGCTTGGTACCCATAACGGTCTTTTAATGGGAAACTGTATCTAAATGTAAGTGAGCAATGAGGCATTTTGTGTGGCTTTTAAGAAAAACACTTGAATGCTTACATTAGAGGGGGTGCAGGCCAGGGTCGCCATTCACCATAACTTTGATCATTGCCCCAAACTAGTTTCCCTGCTGAGTAAATAAAGGAGCATTAGATATCTCTCATCTGTGCCCTCCTTTTTGCTTTCTTTCTAAATCTTTCATTTGCTCATCTTAGGATCCAAAAATCTGTATTCTGACATTTGAGTCATATTTTAAGCAGTTACTGCAAAGGTATTTTTTCACAAACTTTTGCAAGTATGTGATGTGTTGGCCATAGTAACAGTTACGATGCACACTTTGTTATATATTATCATTTAAAAATATCCAAATTCAGATGTACCAGAGGTGAAATTACTTTCTCTGAAGCAGAAAGGTCATACATATTAAGGATTCTATCTTCCGTCTCTTATCCTCCATTTTACTACCAATGCCACTGATCTCATTTAAGTCCTCACTATTTTGTGCGTGGACAATTTTGATAGCATCCTAACCGCTCTCCTTGACTTTTTTCCATCCAAACTCACACTCTCCTGTCTAATAACATTTAGTGATGACCCCTTGCCCCCGGCTCTAGTTTTCAAAGAGTGTTCCAAGGGGCATAGCAGGGCACCCCAGCAGTGCCTAGATGGTGAGGCTGTGGCCAGAGGACAAGGTGTCAGGTCCTACCCCTGCTTCAACTAGGCAGCTCTGCTTTGACCAATTTTATTATATTTGGGTTTCTTGCAAGATTCTGTTTAAAAACAAGCATTCTACTGTTGAAAAGCTATTGGTCATTAAGACAAAATCCACATTCTTGTCATGATATTCAAATCCCTTCTCTACATGCCTCCAAATAGGCACTCCATCTTCCTCTTTTCTCTTGTATTATTTTGCTCACAATTAATTGCTCACTAATCATACCTTAAACACACGTCCCAGAGCCTTTGTTCATATTGTCTTTGTCTGGCATATCTTCCTCTCTTTGTCTACTTGGAAAACACATCATTCATTCATTCAACAACTATTTATTGAGCATCTGCTATGTGCCATGCCCTGTTTTAGGTGATGGGGACTCCAGCTCATTTTTCACGGCCCAGTTTATGACATGTCTGTGGCGCTATCCAGGCAAAATTATCTGATGCCTCCTCTATACTTCCATGATCTTTTTCTTACTGACATTATTTTCTAATGAATTACATTATGCTCTGATTTTTTGTGTGTGTGCATTTTCTTTTTTTGAGGGAGCTATCCATATCTTATTTATGGATATATTTTTTCCCTTTTATCAGAGCAGTTGATTAGGTGCTCAATACATGTTTATTGGGTAAATAAATAGTTGATTTTTTAAAAATCAATTTAACCCTATTAAACAGTGAGCTCCATAAGGGTGGGGATTTTTGTCTAGTTTGCTTGACACATGGTAGGTGTTCAATGATTATTTATTGAATTGATGAAGAGTTCTTATCTCTGCTGTGAAGCCATCAGCTGTAGGAGCGGTAATAGAGTGGAGAAAGGGGATTTTGGGGTGTTCTTGATGTGGAAAGCTGCTCCTCTGGGAGCTCAGAGGGGTTAAGAGTGCTCTGGGCAACCCCACCCTTTGTACAGTCTTGGGCTGGTCACTTAACTTTGGGTTTCAATGACCTTGTCCACTGATAGGATGGTTGGACTCAGAACTCGTCCCTTCTCAAAGTGGGACTGACGCCATGATTCTATGTATTTGGAATTACCTTGTGCCCTCGACGAATACGCCTTCTCAGAACTCTTAACTCTAGTTAATGAAAGTCACAATTAAAAGCAGTTTTGGATGAGTAGAAGTTTCTTTATCTTTTGATCAAGTTTATACAAAAGAACACTCATTCTTTTCCCTTCATCTATTATGTCAAACCACATGGATATTTTGATAGTTGACTTTTTTCTCTTGCATATAAGTGATAGGAGGAAAGTGATAACTTAGTAGGACTGTCATTTGCTGCGTGGAAACAGCAAATTAAAAAAAATCATTTTAATTATTAAATTAGTCTAATTCATGGTGTTCATGAATTAGAAAAATCTAGCTCATGAACTAGGAATCATAAAAGTATGGGAGAAATTTTATTTGATGATCATGAGATTTTAGCTGGAGACAGAAGGGTCAATATCACAAACTAGTATTTGGTGTAACTTTAAGGGTTTAGTTAAAGAAAAGAAAAATGGACTAAAAGACAGGAGGAAATTTGAGAAAGCTAATGCATAATTTAATAATTCCTTCAACGCGAAGGATTGATTTGAAAAGAGGCCAATTTCTCTGCTTCTTCAGAAAGCAGAACTGCAGGAAACTGGTTTTTGAGTTACTAAGTTAGTCAAAGAAAGACTGCTGATTCCTCAAGAGTTGGCAGACCCTGGAATGACATCTTGACCAGCTGGGGGTGGGAGTACTAATGGGAAAGAACAGAGGACAGATTTTCCTGGAAGTTTCTAAACCAGAGAGCATGGCTTTGGATCAAATGTATCCCAAAGTGGCCTCTGTTCCATCTACAGCCTAGCTCTGCCCCCTGCTGTTGGCTGCATTGCTGACTGCATTTCTTATGTATTCAAATTTACTTTGAGCGCTAGGAAGAGCAATAGCTGGAAGGGGGATTTCAGGATTTCTGGGGAATTTTATCTTCAAACTACTACCTCCGTGGAAAAACAACCCGTTCTAATAAACCTCGGGACGTCGTCCCCCAAAGAACAGGTGTCACTCATATTCTGGGTTGAAGGCTTCCCCAGTCTTGGCGTTGGGCGGCAGATCAGAACGTCAGACGAGAGGTGTGGAAGTTATTCGTGACTTGGGTGGCAGGAGCCGGAGGGGTTCTATCTGTAATGCTGACCACACTGTGGTTGCCCAGCGACTGCAGGGTGCTCAGAACCTCCCAGGGTTCTCCCCCAGGGAGCAGGATGGACCGGCCAGTTCCCCGGGAGGAGGCTGCCGGTCGCATTTCTGGGACACGGCCCATGCCGCTCCAGGTAGACGCGGGGGTCGTGCTTCTAGCCCTCTGGGTGGGTTGCGAGGGCCAGACCTTGGCTCTCTGCTCCTCTTCGGGACTCCAGCCACCTCCGCAAGCAGAGGCGGCTCGGGCGCCTTTGCAAGGCACGAGGGGCAGCTGCGAGCTACAGAGTCCGCCACGGTGGTCGCTGGCCCCCTCCGCCGAGCCGACCTGTCCTGGGGCTGCGGGCGGCTGAGAAGCGCCTCGCCCCCGCCGCCGCGGCCGGGACCGAGACGCACACGCTCCTTAATCCCCCGCCCCCCGTTGCCCCGGCGACGGCCCAGACGAGCAGGTGATGCATTGACAGCGAGCAGATGGTCCCCCGCGGAGGCGAGCGCTGCCCACAATGCGCCCCGCGCGGCGATCCCACTGTCGCCCTCCCCTCCCGGCCGGCCCTGTGCGGCCCGCATGCTAATACGGGGGTGGGGGGTGGGGGGTGGGGGGTGGGAGTGCGGCGGGGGCGGGGCCTCGGGGCGGCGGAGGGCACGCCCCGCCTTGCTCTTTGGAGGCCGGCTCACCTCTGTTTTCTAAATGCCCTCCCCAAATCCCCGCGCCTTAAGAGTTCCTCTTTTTAAGTACACCGAGAGACGCTCTCCCCGCCCAGCCTGCTCCGGCTTTCTTCTAATTCTCCCCGAGTGGTTAATTTCCGTTGAGATAAACGCTTAACTCCCTCCGTCCGTGCCTCTTACCCCATTCTGCAGCCCCTGCCCACATCTGCTCCCTGCTGGCATTTAATATTCAATCTTGGAAGACCAGAGGAATGGATTTCCCACCGCGCCCCCAGCCCCCGCCCTTCCTTCTAGAGTTGGCATTGACACTTGCTAAATGTGTATAGACATATTATTTATCTCGCATCCCCCAACCCCAAGCTTCTCTTGGCCTTTCTTTCTGGAATTTCAAAAATAAATCACTCTTCTCCCGAGACTACTGCGTGCTCCCTCCCGGGAAACCCCCCCATTCGCATACCCTCCTCCTCCCATTCATTTGACCCCCCCCGCCCCCCCTTTACCCTATTCACCGCTGTGTGGCAAATTGAGGCCATCTTATAGTAAGGGCATGAAAACTGTTAGGCACTATTCACAATTTTAATACTAACTTCATAGCTGTCACATAAATTCATTCCCGAGCCTACTCTATAATGGCTAAGAAGGAACTTTAAGGGAAGGGGAAAAAAAAATCTGAAGACACTGCTATGGTGTCTTTCTTTGATTTGCAGGTGTTTTTTGAAACCATTGCTACAGTAACTGCAGATAGCTTTTTCTAGCTGCCACATAGAGAGCGTTTAAAAAAAACACCCATCCTCTTGCTTTTTATTTTACAGTAGATAAAAAATGCCAATAAAGGCTTTAAGAAAAAGAATGGAGAGAGAAAGAGAAAAAGAGACTAGTGAATAAAGTTGGGACAATACGGGGTCACAGAGCTGTCGAAACTAATGTCATAGTGCGGCTGTTGGGCAGGAGTACAGAAAACTTCTTGTTTCTTGATTTTTATGGAGATTTGGTCTAAGGCATAGAGCACTGTCTGAACAGGTTTAGAACAAGTGGCAAAGAAAGAACTCTTCACAGTAAGCTCTCTTCTGATGGGCTTTATGCCCGCAAACACCTGTGATTTACAAAGAGGCCTTGCTGAGGACAAAGGGAGGGAGAGGGCCAGGCTATTGTGGGGAAATGATGCCTCATGTACCCCTGGGCGTAAGAGAGGGCTGTTTTATTTTAAAACTTGTCTTGGATGCTTGCTATGCAAACTTACAATGAGAAAAGAAGCATTAGACTCTTCAGGGGCTCAGAATGACTTTTTCAAATGCTTCTAACTCATTTTGAACCTTCATTTTGATACGTTCTCAAACTAGAGAATATGGTCAAACTAGAGAATATCGTAGTCACTGGAATTCAAAGAAAATCAACTTACATAAATTTTGAAGATAAGGGAGTTAGAAATCATTATCTAAGACCTAGAAATAAGTGGTTAGAATGTTCACTGGAGGGGTGTACAACATTTGCATTTATTTAAAAATTTTATGCACTTTTCTGTCCAGTAAGGTTAGTAATTTTATGCCTATTTTCTTTCAACCTCTTGCCTTTTTCTCATCTTTTGAGGTTTTTCCCCCCTTTTTCTTCTCTTTTTTGGCTTTGCTTTTTCTCTGTTCTTTGTAGTTTCTTTCCCAATAATTTAGGGAGACAGGCAAAAATATTCAAACATAAGGCAGTAAAATAAAGAAGTACAAGTTGGGGGAAATTCTCTTTGGATGGGGTGGCCAACGAGAGACTCTTGAAAAAGATTGCATGTGTGAAGCAAATGAAAGAGCAGAGGGAAGAGTCAGTAAGCAGAGGTGTGTGCAGAGGCTCTAGGGCAGAAAAGAGCTTCAAGGATCCTAAGTCGCTGAAAGAAGGCTCGTATGGCTGGAACATTGAGAGAGTGGGGAGCATACTGTGAGATGAGGTGGAGAGGTTAGTCAGGACCACATGATGGAAAACTGTGTCGGACATAGGTATAGACTGGATTTTAGTCTAACAGAAATAGGGAGCTACTGAAGGATTTTAAGTGAAGGAACTCCATGATCAAATTTATATTTTAAGAAGATCATTACTGCTGCTGTGTGGAGTATGGATTGAATGATGGAAAGAATTGGCAGTGCAATGATTGGTTAGGGAGCTGTGAAGAGGCTGTTATAGCAATCCAGATAGGAAATAATGGTGTCCTGGATTAAAGTGATATTAATGGAAATGAAGAGAATGGATGAATTTGCGAGTCTGTCATATCCATGGGGGATACATTTCAAGACCCCCAGTGGATGCCTGAAACCATACTGAACCCTATGTATATTATGTTTTTTCATGTATGTACATATTTGAGGTATGACAGCAAAACCAGCATGAATTTCTTTTTCATTCTTCACAATTTCATGGGTAGAAGATTCGTTCTTACTGTAGATCTTAGCAACCTCAGCATATGATTTTTTTCTTTATTAAGATGAGAACTTTCACCTTTTCATTTAAAGGAAGCACTTTATGGCTTCTCTTTGGCATATCCAAATTACCAGCATCACTACTCTTGCTCTTTGGGGCCATTATTAAGTAAAATAAGGATTACTTGAACAGAAGCAATGTGATACTGTGACAGTCGATCTGATAACCAAGACAGCTACTAAGTGACTAACAGGCAGGTAGTGTATGCAGCATGGATATGCTGGACAAAGGGAAGATTCGCATCCCAGGCAGGAGGGAGTGGGATAGCATGAGATTTCATCATGCTACACAGAATGGAACACAATTTAAAACTTACAAGTTGTTTATTTATGGAATTTTCTGTTTAACGTTTTTGGACCGTGGTTGGCCTCAGGTAACTGAAACCTCAGGCAGAGAAACTGTGGATAAGAGGGGACTACTGTACTTTAGAGAAAGAATGGATAAGACTTGATGAATGGGAGTTTGAGTGAGGTGATGAGAAAAAGGGAGGAATCAAGGAGAGCATGTAGGTCTGGACAACTCTGCAGATGGTGGTCACATTATGGAGATGAGGAAGAGAACAGAGATGGGACACAGGCTTGAATAAGGGCACAAATCAAGAATTCTGTTTCAGTTTGTTAATTTGAGCTGTTATTGACAAGGCCAAATGGAGATGGTAGGCTTAGTGGCAGACACTTGACCAGCCCTAGGCCCTTGTCATACTCTCGGCTTTTCAGGATCTGTGATGTGGCTTAGCATGAAGGCATGAACTGGGCTAGTAAGATTCCCTACCTCCTGAATCGGAACTGGAAATACTGAGACAACCTGGCAATTAGCATCAGAGGAGGAGCTGAAAAATCATGAGCTGGAGCAAGGACCATTAAGGATCATGACCAAACGGATGACATGAATAAGCAGAAGCTACGAAGCATGTTTGAGGGGGAAGAAATTATTTGTTAGAGGGAAGAGAAGATGGCAGAGAAAAGTAAGTTTATGTAAAGAAACTGTGCCATGTGACTAGAGTAATATTAGAGTGAAGATCTATAAAGCCATGAAGTTGAAGTCTTTACAGTTGCTTCTGACCCAGACTGAATCTCTTATTTTAAACTGTGAAACAACAACGACATGCGAATTGCTGAAGGTTGATTTAAGATAAAAGATAAACCACAAACAAATAAAATTGAGAATGGGAAGAGGTCTCAAGTTAGGAGTGATGTTTGAGAAGTCAATAGTTCCTTCTTTCCCCTTAGCATCCTGCTTCATAGAGTAAAGGCTTGCTGTACATCAACTTGTCAGCTGTGTCACTGTAGGCCGAATGAAACTCCAAGTAAAGGGCTGCCCAGTAAAGATGAATTGGGGATTGAGGCTTTAACTTTTAACCCAGAGTTTCCCTCTCTCTAATCTAAATTGACTGAAGATAACTCAAAGTCACAGTGGAGAAGCTGAGTAGATAAAATGGTGACTGGCAGGCCTATTTACCAATGTCTGTAAGGTCTGCTTGCCATATACAAACCCAGCTTGTTGTGTCTGGGCACAGGAAGGCAGAAGAGAAGGCAACGTAAAAACAGAGGGTGAGAGATATACCCTTATTACTTTTTTAAATAGTGTCTAACTCCTGCTAAATTTGGCCCAACAGATATAAGCCTTTCTCCAATCTCACCAATTATCTCTTGAGGGGAGGAGTGTTTGTTTCTATATTTTCTCTTGAGCAGAACAGAAGCTACTACAACTACAATTTTAAGGAAGTGGAATGGATGAACCAGAGTTTCCTCTTGCTATAGTACATAGAGAGATATAAAATGTAAGAAACCACGATGTAGACTTTTGTGGTAAGACGTTTAAAAGCCTCAATAAAATTATCATATTAATGGGCAAAAATAACTAAAATTAACTCAAGGAGAGATAGAAGACCTAACTAGAACAGTAGTCATGACAAAGATGAAAAATGCTTTCAAATAATTAACTCCAAAAAAGGCTCTGAGCCCAAACAGTTTTACAAGTGAGTTCTTTCAATGTTTTAAAGGAACAGAAGTTTCAACATTATAGAAGTTGTTATAGAACATAAAAACTGGTGAAAGTTTTCTAATTTCATTTGATAGCCAAACTGGACAAAGGTAGTGTAATAAAACAAAGTCAACAAACTGTTTTACTCTCAAGTATGAATGCTAATGTCCTAAAAACTCCAGGGACACACTGAATTCATCAGTGTACTTAAAATACATTATCTTAGATAAATATATAAATAATATAAATATCTTATATTTTATGTACCTAGTAGATATTATTTCACTATAGTTTAACCTTAGGAATTATAGGAACCAAATTCATCATAACAGTTAGATGAACAAGAAAAATCATATGAGAATGCTATTAAATACCAAATATTTTATAACATTTAACAACTATTATAAAATTTTTATAAATTAGAAACAGGTAGCTGTTTATTTAATCTAATAAAGAATCTATCTTAATGTAAGAGCCATTATACTTAATGAAAAACACTGGTGGACTTTTAAATTACAAATAAGACAAGAATACATACAATGTCACTATTATTTTAGATTATTCTTAAAATTCTAGGAAAGTAAATAAGACACGAAGCAGAAATGAGTTGAAAAGCCAGTTGAAAAGAAAAGAAGAAAAAGATCATTAATCGCAAATAACGTATTGCTTACCAATAAAATCTGAGAAAAATCAGTGGAAAAATGATCATGTTGAATAAGCTAATTCAATGCCAAATAAAAGAGCAGAAATTTAATAATTCTAAAATATTAACAAACAGAGGTTAGAAAATACAATGGGAGTTTTCTATTTCTAAGGGAATTGCAGACTAATTATCTCATATGACTTTCTAAATTGACAAAACAAAAAATTTAAAAGACTGAATACCAAAGATTTAAGAACAGTGGAATAAACTCCCTAAATGTATAAGAAAGACAATAATTTAAAAAACACACAATAAAAACTAATGGATCAGAAAATAAGTATACAAAAGGGATCAACAAAGGTAAACTTTGGTTCTTTGGAAAGACTAATAAAATTAATAAGACTCTGGCAAGATTTCTCAAGAAAGAAGAGAGAAATGCAATATAAATAATATTAAGAATTAAAACAGGAACATAGGGCCAGCCCAGTGGTGTAGTGGTTAAGTTCATGTGCTCTGCTTTGGTGGCCCTGCGTTTGCTAGTTTGGATCCCGGGCATGGACATACACACTGCCTATCAAACCAGGCCATGGCAGGCATCCCACATATGAAGCAGAGGAAAATGGACACAGATGTTAGCTCAGGGCCAATCTTCTTTAGCAAAAGGAGGAGGATTGGCAGCAGATGTTAGCTCAGGGCTAATCTTCCTAAAAAAAAAAACAACCCAAAACAGGAACATATACTCATACTGAATAGATTAAAAACATAAGTGGATGTGATGTACACTTTAATGCCAAATTTGGAAACCTAGAAAATAAAATAATAATTTCTTAGAAAAATACAATTTGCCAAAACTGGCTCAAAACATCAGTAGCTATATACTGTTAAATAAATTGAATTAGTAGTTATAAATTTTCCTACAAAGGAAAACATCAGAATAAGATGGTTTTACCAATGCAGTCATTCAAATATTTAAAGGACTAGTAATTTCAATCCTATGCAAATTCTGTCAGCAATTAGAAAAAGAAAAGAGAATATTATCCAAGTCATTTTATGATGCTTGCATAACTTGATACCAAAGCAAGGCAAGGACATTAAAGGGGGAAAAAGTCAATTTCACACATGATCATTGAAAAACTAAACAAAATATTAACAAATAAAATTCAGCAACATACTAAAAAGGAGATACTTTATGACCAAGTTATTTTCTTTCCATGAATGCTTGGTCTGTTTGATATTGGAAATTTTATTAATATAACACCACTTTGACAGATTAAAAGGAAAACTATGAGGGGCCGGCCCGGTGGTGCAGCGGTTAAGTTCGCACATTCCGCTTCTCGGCGGCCCGGGGTTCGCTGGTTCGGATCCTGGGTGCGGACATGGCACTGCTTGGCAGCCATGCTGTGGTAGGCGTCCCACGTATAAACTAGAGGAAGATGGGCACGGATGTTAGCTCAGAGCCAGGCTTCCTCAGCAAAAAGAGGAGGACTGGCAGTAGTTAGCTGAGGGCTAATCTTCCTCCAAAAAAAAAAAAACAAAAAAAAAAAAATAAAAGGAAAACTATGATCATCTTAATAGATGCAGAAAAGACATTCAATAGAATTCACCATCTTTGCCTAATTAAAAACAAACAACCCCCCCCACCAAAACTTTTGCAAACTAGCAATAGGAAGGAACTTGTTTAACCTGATAGAGCAATCTACAAAGAATAATAATAAATAAATAAATATACGGCAAACATTGTACTTGATGGGAGAAATAGTGTATAACTTCCTGTTAACATCAGGAGCAACCAAGCATACCAACTTTTGTGAAGGCTGAAGCTTACAGTATTTGGGGGGCTCCATTCCATGAGGGGTCACACCTTGTGATTCATCAGTATTACCTCCTCTTACTTTTTGCAACACCACCCCTCTTCTTGCCTTTTCTTTTCCAATACCTTTGTAAGCAATTTCCTGTCATAACTTCCTTTTGGTTGAAATATCATAACTCAGTCTTTAATACTACAATTAAAAATTATGTATTGAGGAGTGATATCAGCATCATGGTGGAGTGAACTCTTCCCTTAGACTCTCTCCCCTAAGATACAATGAAAAGGACATTTCTAAACCAACAGAGGACATTCACACAACACAATAGACATCTGAGAGACCCACATAGCCATACATCTGAAGGTGGGGGGTGCTGGATGCGTCCCCTCCCCAGGAGGAAGTGGAAGAAGGTGGGGATATCTCCTCTCCCCCCAGGCAGCAACCTTGGGTGTGAGACTCTGTGCAACTCTGGGAGAAGAGGGGAGAGGGCAGCTCTTTGCAGGAATGCCTTCAATCTCTGAATTGCCCCCAGCCATGGGAAGGCTCCACACAGAGGAGGTTAAGCTATTATGGGGGTGTCTTCATCAGGCCAGCACCCCAGGAGGGCAGATAGCAAGTGTGGAGCAAAACACCACTGGGACTGTGCATGTGAAAGAAAGCACTCCTCCCCCTGCCTGGTGCACCAGCTTGTCTAGTTGGCCAGAACAAGGGACTCTGCTAGAGCGCCTGCACATATGTTAGTAAAGCAGCAGCTGTTAGCAGGCAATAAGAGACAGGCCCTGTAAGCATAGATTCCAAAGGATAGGCACAGATGCCAGAGATCACAGTGGGCTCAGCCTCCCCTGCACCATGGCAGCAGGTGTAATCTGTGACCAGAAGCTACCAATATACAAAGACACAAATCCACTCCATCAAATAATATAAGGAGGTATATTAATACTCCAGACCAGAAGGGAAATGACTAGCTCCCAGAAATCAATCTTGAAGGCACAGAGACTTACAATCTAAATGACAGAGAATTCAAAATAGCCATCATAAAAAAATTTAATGAGTTACAAGAAAACTCAGAAAGACAGTTCAATGAAATCAGGAATAAAATTAATGAACAGAGGGAATTCTTCATGAAAGAGACTGAAACTATAAAGAAAAACCAATCAGAAATGTTGCAGATGGAAAACACAATGAATGAGATAAAGAAAAATGTGGAGTCCTCAAATGACAGAGCTGATATTATGGAGGACAGAATTAACAAGTTGGAGGGCAGAAATAAAGAAATGCTTCAGATGGAGGAGGAGAGAGAACTAAGACTAAAAAGAAATGAAGAAATTCTCAGAGAAATATGTGACTTAGGGAAAGCAACATAGGATTATAGGTATTTAAGTGGGAGAAGAGGGAGAGAAAAGAGCAGAAAGCTTGTTCAAAGAAATAATAGCCAAGAACTTCCCAAACCTAAGGAAGGAATTGTAAGTAATTGTTGAATTGAAGCTGGACTTGTAAGTAAAAGAAGCTAATAGAACACCTAGCTACATCAATGTAAAAAGACCTTCTCCAAAACATATAGTAGTAAAACTGGCAAAAGTCAATGACAAAGAAAAATATGAAGGACAGCAAGGCAGAAGAAAATAACTTACAAGGAACCCTTATCAGACTTTCAGTGGATTTCCCAGCAGAAACCTTACTGGCTAGAAGAGAGTGGAATGATATTTTCAAAATTCTGAAAGACAAAAACTTTCAACCAAGAATACTCTATCCAGTGAAAATATCCTTCAGATATGATGGAGAAATAAAAACTTTCCCAGATAAACAAAAGTTGAAGGAGTTCATCACCATAAGACCCCCTCTACAAGAAATGATCAAGAAGGCCTTCATACCTGATAAAAAAAACGAGAAAAGTTTACAAAGCTTTGAGCAAGGAGATAAAGAGGCAGACAAAAATCAGAAAATTGCAGCTATCAGAACAGGTTAGTAAACACTTAATTATAACATTAAAGATAATGTTAAGGAAAACATAAAAAATAATGATAATCTTGTTATTTTAACCACAAACACACAACACAAAATGGAATAAGTTGTGACAACAATAAATTAGAAGGGGAAGAGGAATGGGATGGAACCCACTTAGACAAAAGAAATAGGCTATCAGAAAATGGACTATCTCATCCACGGGATTTTTTATACAAACCTCACTGTAACCACTAAATAAATAATCAAAATGCAGACATGAATGATAAATAAAGAGAATACTGAGAAAGCCATCATAGAGAACTACCAAACTGAATTGGCAGTCTGAAATACATGGGACGAGAAACAAGGGAAATACAGAAAAACCAGAAAAAAAGACATAAAATGGCAGTATTAAGCCCTCATATGTCAGTAATCACTCTAATGTAAATGGATTGAATTCTCCAATCAAAAGACACAGAGTGGCTGGATGGATTAAAAAACAAGACCCAACAATATGCTGCCTCCAGGAAACACAGCTCTAAAGACAAACACAGGCTCAGAGTGAAGGGATGGAAGACGTACTCCAAGCTAATGGCAAACAAAAGAAAGCAGGTGTGGCCATACTTATATTAGACAAAGTAGACTTTAAGATAAAAAAGGCAATGAGAGACGAAGAGGGGCAGTATATAATGATAAAAGGGATACTCCACCAAGAAGACATAACACTTCTAAATATATATGCACCCAACACAGGAGCACCAAAGTACATAAAGCAACTATTAAGAAACCTAAAAGGGGATATTAGTAACGGCACAATAATAGTAGAGGACCTCAACATCCCACTTACATCAGTGGATTGATTATCCAGACAGAAAGTCAACAGGGAAATAGGGGAATTAAATGAAAAACTAGACAAGATGGACTTAATAGGTATATATAGAACACTCCATCCCCAAACGGCAGAATATATATTCTTCTCAAGTGCACATGGAACATTCTGAAAGATAGACCACATGTTGGGAAACAAGGCAAGCCTCAATAAATTTAAGAAGATTGAAATCATATCAGGCATTGTTTCTGACTGTAATGCTGTGAAACTAGAAATCAATTACAAGAAAAAACCTGGGAAAGTGACAAATATGTGGAAAGTAAACAACATGCTACTGAACAACCAATGGATCATTGAAGAAATTAAAGGAGAAATAAAATAATATCTGGAGACAAATGAAAATGAAAATACACATACCAACTCATATTTGATGCAGCAAAAGTGGTCCTAAGAGGGACATTTATAGCAATACAGGCCTACCTTAACAGACCAGAAAAATCTCAAATAAGCAGTCTTACACTAACCTAACAGAATTAGAAAAAGACAAAGTCCAAAGTCAGCAGAAGGAGTGAAATAATAAAAATTAGAGCAGAAACAAATGAAGTCGAGACCAAAAAAAAAAAGACTAGAAAGGATCAATGAAACTAAGAGCTGGTTCTTTGAGAAGATAAACAAAATTGACAAACCCTTAGGCAGACTTACTAAGAAAAAAAGAGAGAATCTCAAATAAATAAAATTAGAAATGAAAGAGGAGAAACTACAGAAGATACCACAGAAATACAGAAGATTATAGGAGAATACTATGAAAAACTATGTGCCAACGAGTTGGATAACCTATAAGAAATGGGTAAATTCTTAGACTTATACAACCTCCCAAAACTGAATCTAGAAGAAATAGAGAATCTGAATAGGCCAATCACAAGTAAAGAGATTGAAACAGTAATAAAAAATCTCCCAAAAAACAAAAGTCCAGGACCAGATGGCTTCTCTGGAGAGTCTACCAAACATTCAAAGAAGATTTAATACCTATCCTTCTCAAACAATTCCAAAAATTGAAGAAGATGGAACACTTCTAACACATTTTACAAGGCCAACATCACCCTGATCTCAAAACCAGATGAGGACAACACGAAGAAGGAAAACTACAGGCCAGTATTGCTGAAGACCATGGATGCAAAAATCCTCAACAAAATATTGGTAAACCAAATACAACAATACATTAAAAGGATTGTACACCACAGTCAAGTGGGATTTATTCCAGGGATGCAGGGATGATTCAACATCCACAAATCCATCAATGTGATACACCACATTAACAAAATGAGGAATAAAAACTCACATGATCATCTCAATAGATTCAGAGAAAGCATTTGACATGATCCAACATCCATTTATGATAAAAACTCTCAATAAAATGGGTATAGAAGGAAAGTACCTCAACATAATAAAGGCCATATATGACAAACCCACAGCCAACATGATACTCAGTGGGAAAAACCTGAAAGCCATCCCTCTGAGAACAGGAACAAGACAAGTGTGCCCACTCTCACCATTCTTATTCAACATAGTACTGGAGGTTTTGGCCAGAGGAATTAGGCAATAAATAGAAATAAAGGGTATCCAAATTGGCAATGAAGAAGGGAAACTCTTGCTGTTTGTGGATGATATGATTTTATATATATAAAACCCTGAAGAATCCATCAGAAAACTATTAGAAACAATCCAAAAGCACAGCAAAGTTGCAGGGTACAAAATCAACTTACAAAAAGCAGTCGCATTTCTATACCCTAATAACTATCAGAAAGAGAACTCAAGAATACAATCCCATTTACAATTGCAACAAAAAGGATAAAATATATAGGAATAAATTTAACCAAGGAGGTGAAAGACCTATACAATGAAAACTATAAGACGTTATTGAAAGAAATCAATGATAACATAAAGAAATGGAAAGATATTCTATGCACATGGACTGGAAGAATAAGCATACCTAAAATGTCTGTATTACATAAAGCAATCTGCAGATTCAATGCAATCCCAATCAGAATCCCAATGACATTCTTCATGGAAATAGAACAAAGAATCCTAAATTTCATATGGGGCAAAAAAAGATGCTGAACAGCTAAAGCAATACTGAGAAAAAAGAACAAAGCTGGAGACATTACTATCCCTGACTTCAAAATATACTACAAAGCTATCAAAACAGCATACTGGTACAAAAACAGACACACAGATCAACGGAAATGAATTGAAAGCCCAGAAATAAAACTACATATCTACAAACAGATGATCTTTGAAAAAGGAGCCAAGAACATACAATGGAGAAAGGAAAGTCTCTTCTATAAGTGGTGTTGGGAAAACTGGACAGCCACATGCAAAAGAACAAAAGTAGACCATTATCTTGTATCGTACACAAAAATTAACTCAAACTGGATTAAAGACTTGAAGGTCAGACATGAAACCATAAAACTCCTAGAAGAAAATATAGGCAGTACACTCTAACATCAGTCTTAGACGGATCTTTTCAAATACCGTATCAACTTGGGAAGGGGAAACAAAAGAAATAATAAACAGATGGGACTACATCAGACTAAGGAGCTTCTGCAAGGCAAAGGAAACCATGAACAAAGCGAACAGACAACCTACCAACTGGGAGAAAATGTTTGCAAATCATATATCCAACAAGGAATTAATTTCCAAAGTATACAAAGAACTCATACAACTCAACAACAACAACAACAACAAAAAACAAACGACTCGATCAAAAAGTGGGCAGAGGATATGAACAACATTTTTCCAAAGAAGATATATAGATGGCCAATAGGGACATGAAAAGGTGTTCAACATCACCAATCATTTGGGAAATGCAAATCAAAACTACAATGAGATATCACCTTATACCTGTTAGAATGGCTATAATGACCAAGACAACAAAACAACAAATGTTGGAGAGGATGTGGAGAAAAGGGAACCTTCATATACTGCTGGTGGGAATGCGAACTGGTGCAGCCACTATGGATAATACTACGGAGATTTCTCAAAACCTTAAGCATATAAACAACATACGACCCAGCTATCCTGTTACTGGGTATCTATCTAAAGAACCTGAAGTCAACAATTCAAAGAGACTTATGTACCACTATGTTCATTGCAGCATTATTCACAATAGCCAAGACTTGGAAGCAACCTAGACGCCCATCAAGGGACAAATGGATAAAGAACATGTGGTACACACACACAGTGGAATACTACTCAACCATAAAAAAGCAAAATCATCCCATTTGCAACATGGATGGACCTTGAGGATATTATGTTAAGCAAAGTAAGCCAGAGAGAGAAAAACAAACACCATGTGATTTCACTCATGTGTGGAAGATGAACAAACTTACAAAGAACAGATTAGTGGTTACCATAGGGGAAGGGGGTTGGGGGCGGGCAGAAGGGGCAAAGGGGCACATATATATGGTGACTGACAATAACATATGACTGAAATTTCACAATGTTATAAACTGTTATGATCTCAATAAAAAAATTATGTATCAAAATTAATATGAAAAGGAAACACAAAATAATTGGACACTTAGAGATTTAGGTCATTTCATTCTGAGACGCTTTTTTTTTAAAAAAAGACTTTTTTAGGGCAGTTTTAAGTCCACAGCAAAACTGAGAGTAGGTACAGAGATTCCCTGTACAGCCCCTGGGCCCAGACATGCATAGCCCCCCCCCCCCCATTATCAATATTCCCACCAGAGTGGTATCTTTGTTTTACTGATGAACCTACACTGATGCTTCATTATCACCCAAAGTCCATAGTTCATATTAGGGTTCACTCTTGGTGTTATACATTCTGTAGTTTTGGACAAATGTATAATCACATATATCCATCATTATGGTATTATATAAAGTATTTTTACTGCCCTAAAAATCCTCTGTTCTCCACCTATTCATCCCTTTCACCCTCCCCCCACCAACCTCTGGCAACCACTGTTCCTTTTACTGTCTCTATAGTTTTGCTTTTTCCATATATATATATAAAGCATATAGTTGGAATCATATAATATGTAGCCTTTTCAGATTGGCCTCTTTCACTTAGTAATATGCAGTTAAGTTTCCTCCATCTTTTTATGGCTTGATAGTTCATTTCTTTTTATTGCTGAATAATTTTCCATTGCCT
This sequence comes from Equus caballus, assembly GCF_041296265.1. Taxonomy (NCBI): domain Eukaryota; kingdom Metazoa; phylum Chordata; class Mammalia; order Perissodactyla; family Equidae; genus Equus; species Equus caballus. The sequence continues at coordinate 32,523,379 of NC_091711.1, read as the reverse complement.
GGATGCACCATAGTTTGTTTATCCATTCACCCACTGGAGGACATCTTGGTTGCTTCCAAGTTTTGGCAATTATGAACAAAGCTGCGCTCAACATCCATCCATGTGCAGGTTTTTGTGTGGACACGTTTTCAACTCTTTTGAGTAAACACCAAGCAGGACAATTGCTGGAAATGATTAGAAAAAATGTAATTTAAAAGATACCATTTATAATGCAAAGGAGCCAAAACCAACAAAGAAAAAACCTCAATAGTACCTAGGATTACATCTTACAAAAGATGGTCAAGAACTTTACGTAAAAAAGTCTAGACTTTTATTGAAAATCCCCAGAAAGAAATATCATGTTCATGGTTGGGATGATTCATTATCTTAAAGGTGTTGATTTTTCCCATTGTTGTGTCATTGTGACCTGCTCTTCTCTCCATCCATTGTTTATAGTGAGTTGGACTCACCAGATAGATGTCTAAACGGACAAAGGATGGAGCATTGGGAAAAGAAGCATTCTTGTTGACTACAAATCAGACCCTTTGCAATCAGGATGCAGGTAGTGATGAGAGAGAATATATTTTCTTACACTCTTTAGGCTGGTAGGTTTGCTCCATTTCAGCCAATAATTCTGATTCTTGATTCAGTGCTGTTGGTCTTATAGTTTGGAACTTCTGCTTAGTTTCCATATTTATCCACATCATTATAAATTACAGGATAATTTTACAAGCCTTTGTAAAATAAATTTTTTGCCACCCTAGAGATGCGTTACATCTCTGCTAGCAAAACCTGGAGACATAGTCAAAGTTTCTTTTGCCATTTTTTTCTTTTGTTTATTTACAAGGTGACCCCAGACCACTGGTGTGGGTCCTGTGTATTCACTTTAAAGCAATTGGTGGTGTTCCTGAGAAGTTGCACAGGTCAAGGTTTTCAGCAGAAGACAGAAACTTTTCACTGACGTGTAAAGAAAGTAAGAGTCATCTGATATTGTTAAGAATGATACTGTGTTAGTTTCCCATTGCTGGTGTGACAAATCACACAAGCTTAATGGCTTAAAACAACACAAATTTATTATTTTTGTAGTTCATAGGTCATAAGTCCGACATGCGTCTCACTGCGTTAAAATCAAGGTGTTGGCAAGGTCGAATTTCTTTCTGGAGACTTTAGGGGAGATTATATTCCCTTACCTTTTCTGGCTTCTGGAGGCTGCCTGCATTCCTTGACTCATGACACTTTTATTCCATTTTCAAAGCCAGCAATAGCGGGTTGAGTCTTTCTCATATGGCATCACTCTGACTTCCTCTTCTGCCTTCCTCTTCAACCTTTGAAAATGCTTGTGATTACATTGAGCCCACCTGATAATCTAGGATAATGTCCTCATCTGAAGGCCCTTAACTTAATCACATCTGCAAAGTCCCTTTTGCCTTGTAGTGTAAGTTATTCACAGGTTCCAGGCATTAGGACACAGATATCTTCTGGAGGGTGGGTGGGGTGGGTGGCAAGCTGTCTAACATCACTTTCTTAAGTCCTTTACATGCATAATTTTATTTAATCTCCTCACTCCATGAGGTCACTGAGCATATGTTTACTGTTTTGTCTACCCCAGAAAAGTATTCCTCCTACTCAACACTTCTTTTGGGAAACTGCTTCTGTCCACTCCCACCAAGTTGTTTTGGGGATAGGCCAATCACAGTACCTTGGCAATGGATGGGCACATGACCCAGTCTGGACCAATCAGAGCCCTCATAATGGGAGTCCAGTGGTTGACACATAACCTCAGTCAAGCCAATCAGAATTCTCTCTCTCAAGTTTTGAACTCAAGCTGGGAAGAGAGGGTTTCTTGTCCTCTTGGGTCATCTATTGCAAGGATGTGTGCTGGGAGCTGCCTATGGTCTGTGGAGAAGTAAATAGTTGGAGAAAATGGAGCAGGGACAGGCGTTGAAAAGTCCTGACTTGCACATTATACAGTCTTATTTTCTCCATTATACAGATGAACAAACATCTCAGAGCAGTTAAATACTTGCCACAGGTAGAGTAGGTAGTAAATAGCTAGTAAGTGGAGGAATTTGACCCTGAGTTAGCCTGACTTCAATGCCCATATTATTTTTCACTTTGCTGTACTACATCCTGGCCTCCCAGATTCATAAACAGCCACCTGCTCTTCCCATTCCTCCTGGTTTCTGAAAACACAACAGGGAAATGCATGTCCTGTATCACTAACAGGGAGTGTCTTGGGACAGTGGTTGACCATCTATACATCTTATATTCTGATGAATTTTTTCATGTGAGGCTCCAGGGCTAGAATGGATTTTGTGCTAATTCCAGTGGATTAGAAATGGCTACCTAGAGCTTTGTGTTGAGAAGGATTCTGAGGCTTCATCTGGGCTAGAAGAAAAGAAGGGAAGTGGAGTGAGGAAATGAACTGCTTAATTTTTTTCAAAATGGCTGATAATTCAGATTACATTCTGGAACTATGGAACTACACATTTTAGCATTCAGGGAATGTTGAATCAAGGGCTGGTTTTTCAGTTCAAAGAATTTTTTGGTTGTTAGCCAGGGGCTTACCTGTGTGCCAAACGAAATCCAATAGTCCCTTCATTCACAGGATGATGGCTTCTCATATCAAACACCTTCCTCTACAAAACGCCCAGACAGTCCTTGCCCACAACGATAGGAATAGCGATGTGACCAGAATTTAGATTCTAGAATTGAATGTCGTTTATTGGGACCACTCTTGTCTGGTGAGAGGGATGTTAAATCACAGCCACCCTGAAAAAATTGTCATGCACTGGTATTGTTGAACATTTTCTAACAATCACATTGGGCCTCACATTTTGTTGGTTGGAAGTTCCATTCCAACTTTGGCCCAAGTTACTTAGCAATGGCCAATCAAAGTATGTGCCCACCATATTGTTTTGCGTGTTTGACTAGAACATTGACAGATTAATAGGAAGGGTAAATAGCAGAGCACAACTGCAGGGGCCCAGTGTGGGGCGGCAGGATTGACTGCTCTGGACTTTGTTGTGTTTGCTCAGAGGAAGCCGCAGCAAAAGCCTGCTGGGACGAGGTGACCCAGGTCATGGGCATTTGTTTCTTGTCTCTATAGAAAACAATTGTCTTCTCAATGGAAGATGGCTTTCTCTGAATTTACATGGTTCCACGGACGAGGAAGCATTTGCCATTCCAAGGTGCTTGCTAAAACACATACATACAAATAAAAAGGCCACACAAAAGTTCACATTTACTGTATTCTCCAGAGAATCCTTTGACTTATGTTAACCGGAAGAAAAGCCTAACTTTGGAAAGTTTATCTTGAGGGTCTCTAAACTTTCACCTATTCATGGCTAACTCCAATATCTGATGTTTATGAAGTTTTTATGAAGTTTCAAAATGATCCAGCCACCTTCCCACAACCGTGACTCACGAGGGCGGAATCTATTAGCATTTAGCACTATTGACCTTGGAAGCTCTGGCTTTGCTGGATAGCTATTTTGATCTCAAAGTTGCTCTGCTCTGAATTGATATGAATGAAATATATTAATAATGAAGAAAAATCTACCTTGGGCAAGCTTTAACCCACCCAAAGTGGTGATTTTTTTGAAAGTGAGAACTATGTTTCTGGTTGATAGATTTCTTTGAACATGGCTGATTTTACATTTTCAAAGTTATCACAATTCTTCACAGTAAGCCTTACTTCTAACAAAAGACTCCAAAGGGTTCCACATTGGTTGTTGATTGATCTTTCTCTGTCTCTGTTTCTTCTAATATATATAATAAATAATAATATATAAATAAATAGTATATTAAACAATAAAAGTAAACTACATGTTATTTATTAATTCATATACTATTTATTATATAATCTGTATAAGGTATTTTATAATATATATCTAATATATGTATTACATATGACATACTTATATACATAAATGTATATATATCCACAGGCACACTTCCTTTTATTGAGCTTTGCTTTATTGTACTGCACAGATATTGTTTTTTACAAATTGAGGGTTTGTGGCAACCCTACATTGAGCAGGTCTATCTGTGCCATTTTTCCAATAGCATTTGCTCACTACGTGTCTCTATTTCATGTTTTGATAATTCTTGGGATATTTCAAAGTTTTTTATTACTATTATATTTATTATGGTGATCGGTGATCAGTGATCTTTGATGTCACTATTGTAGTTATTTTGGGGCACCATGAACCGAACTGCTGTAAGATGAACTTAATTGATAAATGTTGTATGTGTTTTGACTGCTCCGCTGACTGGCTGTTCCCTGATCTCTCCTCTCCTCTTCCCTATTCCCCGAGACACAACAATATTTAAATTAGGCTAATTAATAACTGTACAATGGCTTCTAAGTGTTGAAGTGACAGGAAGAGTTGCATGTCTCTCGCTTTAAATCAAAAGCTAGAAATGACTAAGCTTAGTGAGGAAGGCACGTCGAAAGCTGAGATAGGCTGAAAGTTGGACTTCTTGTGCCAAATTAGTGAAGTTTTGACTGCAAAGGAAAAGTTCTTGAAGAAAATTAAAAGTGCTGCTCCAGTGAACACATGAAAGATAAGGAAGAAAAACAGCCCTAGTTCTGACATGGAGAAAGTCTTAGTGGTCTGGATAGAAGATCAAACCAGCCACAAGCTTCCCTTAAGCCAGAGCCTAATCCAGAGCAAGGCCCTGACTCTCTTCAACTCTGTGAAGGCTGAGAGAGGTGAGGAAGCTGCAGAAGACGAGTTTGAAGCTAGCAGAGGTTGGTTCATGGGGTTTAAGGAAAGAAGCCACGTCCATGACATAAAAGCGCAGGGTGAGGCAGCAAGTGCTGGTGTCAAAGCTGCAGCAAGGTATCCAGAAGATCTAGCTAAGATCATTCGTGAAGGTGGCTACACTGAACAACACCTTTTCAATGTAGACAAAATGGCCTTATATTAGTAGAAGATGCCATACAGGCCTTTCAGAGCTCAAGAGGAGAAGTCAATGCCTGGCTTCAAAGGTTCAAAGGACAGGCTGACTCTCTTGCTAGGGGCTTATGCAGCTGGTGAGTTTAAGTTGAAGCCAATGTTCATTTGCCATTCTGAAATTCTTAGGGCCCTTAAGAATTAAGCTCAATCTACTCTGCCTGTGCTCTATAAATGGAACAACAAAGCCTGGATGACAGCACATCTGTTTGTAACATGGGTTACTGAATATTTTAAGCCCACTGTTGAGACCTACTGGTCAGAAAAAAAGATTCCTTTCAAAATATTGCTGCTTATTGACAATGCATCTGGTCACCCAAGAGCTCTGATGGAGATGTACAATGAGGTGAGTGTTGTTTTCATGCCTGCCAACACAACATTTATGCTGTAGCCTACGGATCAAGGAGTCATTTCAACTTTCAAGTTTTATTACTTAAGAAATACATTTCATAAGGCTATAGCTGCCATAGATAGTGATTTCTCTAAGGGATCTGAGCAAAGTAAATTGAAACCTTCTAGAAAGGACTCACCGTTCTACATACCATTAAGAACATTCATGATTTATGGGAAGAAGTCAAAACATCAACAAAAACAGGAGTTTGGAAGAAGTTGATTCTAACTCTCATGGATAACTTTGAGGGGTTCAAGACTTCAGTGGAGGAAGTAACTGCAGATGTGGTGGAAACAGCAAGAAAACTAGAATTAGAAGTGGAGCCTGAAAATGTGACTGAATTGCTGCGACCTCATGATAAAACTTTAATGGATGAGGATTTTCTCTTTATGATGAGCAAAGAAAGTGGTTTGTTGAGATGGAATGTATTCCTGGTGAAGATGCTGTAAAGATCATTGAAATGACAAGAAAGGACTTAGAATATGACATAAAGTTAGTTGATAAAGCAGCAGCAGGGTCTGAGAGGACTGACTCCAATTCTGAAAGCAGTTCTACCGTGGGTAAAATGTTATCAAACAGTATCACACGCTACTGAGAAATTGTTCATGAGAAAAAGAGCCAACTGATGTGGCAAACACTTTTTGTCTTATTTTAAGAAATTGCCACAGCCACCCCAGTCTTCAGGAACCACCACCCTGATCAGTCAGCACCCATCAACATGGAGGGAAGACTGTCCACCAGCAGAAAGATTTTGACTTGCTGAAGGCTCAGACGATGGTTAGCACTTTTTAGCAATAAAGTATTTTAAAATTAAGGTATGTACATTGTCCTTGTGGACATAATGCTATTGCACACTTAATAGACTACAGTATAGTGTAAGCATAACTTTTACATGCACTGGGAAACCAAAAAGTTTGTGTGACTTGCTTTATTGTGATATTCACTTTATTGTGGTGATCTGGAACCAAACCTGCAATATATATATATATAAAATCCACCAGACATTCTTCTGGATTTGACGGGAAAGAGGTAGGGACAGACTGGCACTATCAATTCTTCTTTTTGGTAGTTTTAGTTCTGCTTTGTCCTGTCTGAATGGGTATGAATTGTTTTCCAACATCTTTCTCAAGTTCACTTCCTTTTCTCTCTTCTCTACCCTTTTATTTACTTTTCTCCTCTATTCCCCGACTTCCTAGAGTTCAGGGCTTAGGAAACGTATTGAAGTGTTACTGGTGGTTTGGTGGAAAACATTTTTCTTCCTGGTCCCACTGAGCTTCATGCATCTGTTAAACTGAAAAACCACCACGGGGGAAAAAACACAAACAAACTTAGAAAAACCTAAGGAATAAAAACTTCTCAGTGACCCTAAAAACTAAGAACAATCTGAATATTAAGAAAAATCAAGGCGTTACATTGATATAATAAGGGCCCTTTTATTCAATTAAAATGACCAATGTTTATTCAGCACCTACTCTGTGCTACTGTCCTTAAGGAGCTGACAGTCTTGGATTGAGGCATGGGGAGAGAGAATTAGCTAAAGAATTACAATACAGTGTGCCCAGTGCCATGGGGTGAGGGGAGGTGACAGGAGGCTGTGGACAGACACAGAAGAGGCACTAACTCAAATTTCTCAAGATACTGGAAGATGCATGCCTTTCTGGTCTTGCAGCTCTTTATTATGGCTTAATTTAATCTCATTTGCAGGGCATAAAAAACCCAACTATCTAGTTGATGCTTTTATTATAGAAACACGATAAGACACAGGGAAGGAGCATTCAGCTATAAGTTTTGCAGATGCAGGAATTGCATCTGTTGTGTTCACTGTGTATGGTGTAAGCCTGGCACTGATCTCGGGACGCTATAAATATCTGTGGAATGAATAGATGGTTGACACAAACCGAAAGACCTTTGTTACCACTTATTAGCTGTGTAACTTTGGCATTGCCTGGGGTCTCTCTGAGTGTCCATTTCTTCACCTATCAAATGGCTCTATAATGCTTCCCCATGTCATAGTTTTATCGGAGTATCAAGTCCTATTTATTGAGCATCTACTATGTGGGAGTTTAAAGATTTCATATGTGTTTGCTCATTTCACCTCCACAACAAAAATATGAGAAGGTATAATTATTACCCCCACTTTACATATGATTGTGTATAGTCAGTTTCTTTTTGAGGACTATAAAGTACTGTATTATTCAAATAAAAGGCATTGTAACTAATATTTTTAATACTCCAAAAGGCAAAAGCACAGAAATAGTCCTCTATGAAGTTCTATCTCTCGTCTGTGACTCTGTGGCTGTCCCACACTGCCCTTCTCTTGGATTCTCACTGTGAGAATACTTTGAGAATTCATTTTAATTAAGGACTTTTGTATTGCAAAGAATTAAAAGCCCTTCATATCACCAGAAAGAAAGATATATCTTTAGTTTGAGTGTACATGTTACTGGAATTAGAAAACCAATTCCCAGAAAGCCAGCAGGACCAGCTGCCACATGAGGGAGCAGCTTCTCTTTGACTGTCTGGTGGGCACGTGACCTCTCTCTGCTTCTCTTAATGTACATTCCACTCTCCTTTCCCTTCACATGGCTTCTTCCTCATTGTGGTCTGTCCATGGTCACCATGGCCTCTCCAGCTTCAACATTGCTGCATGACATTTCAGTTTCTACTCTCCCAAATCTTTGGGTTACTTCCCTGTCATTCTCATTCTAATTTCTGACATTGGTCCAGTTAACTTTCTCATCCCATGACACATCATGATTCTTTAGTCAGCTGATGGTCCAAACAGCTGGAGTGGGGATGAGGGAAGCGGGGCAGCACTGACCTGTGCTGTGGAGTCTGGTCAGGGCTGTGGCCGGTGGCTCTCCTGGGAGTGAGTCTGAACAAAAACGCTCCCAGAAGATGTCCATCCCAGGGTGGACATTTCTCCCATATCTTCTGTTTGTATCTAGCAACTAGATCTAGCACCTAACTGAGGCATCGATTTTGTTGTTTGTTGAATTTACCCAAAAGGGGTTTTTATTAAATAGTCTGATATTAAAAAGAAAAGAGGTGAATAGAGCTTATTGATGTGTGTATGTGAAGAAGATTGGCCCAGAGCTAACATCTGTTGCCAATCCTCTTCTTTTTTCTTGAGGAAGACTGGCCCTGAGCTAAACATTTGTGGCAATCTTCCTCTATTTTGTATGTGGGTCATCACCAAAGTATAGCTTGATGAGTGGTGTAGGTCTGCACCTGGGATCTGAACCCACAAACCCAAGGCCACTGAAGCAGAGCATGGCAAACTTAACGGCTGTGCTACTGCGCTGGCCCCAAGTAGAAATTTTAAGGCTTGTTTCTAATTTAAAAAAAGTTGTATTAAAACTTTTGCCAAAACAAAAAAAACCTACAAAAACTTTTGTTTTTAACCCTGTGAGTAGTGACTGTTAGTTTAAAAGGAGAAAAGGGTCTTGGTGTAATGTCCTCCCAGATTTGAAGTCCAATTGGAGAGGGTAGTACAGTGATTTTGTAGTGTGTGTATTGTGAATGACTAGCAGTAGGTTATACAATCAATTTGGTGGGTTACTACCTACATCTTAAAAATGGGAAATAGATTGAAAAGAATAGAAGTCACTGTGCTGTGTACATGGTAAGGTAGTCATTGTTTCTTGACATTTTCATTTCAGCTATATTTGCGTGGGTGTTCGTTGGCCATGATGTAAGATGCATTTCTTACCATGTGATGTGGCCAGAAGGCTTGAAAGCTACTGCTATAGTTGTTAAGAACTAGGTTTGGGATCCTATGACCCTGGGTTCAAATCCTGGCTCCACCATCTAGGATCTGTGTGACTTTTCCTCTCTAAGCCATGGCATCCCTTTCAGTAACATGGGTTAATAGGACTTATCTCATACATTCAAGATGCTAAGATAATGTGGGTAAAATGCTTAGCACAGCACTCAACAAGTGTAGCTTATTTTATTATTTTAAATGAAATTGAACTGTTAACTGTTTACTTGATTGAGTATGGGAGATTTCTGGAAATTCTGTACATTCAAGATGTGGATAGGCATCACGAACTGGGATAAGTAATGGATGACAAATAAAAAAGAGCAGAGAAAACACCTCAGATGTTTTGTCAACTGGAAAGTCCATTTCTTGGTTCTCTCATGTGCTCTAGGTGACTTCCAAGTCTCTTTTTCAATGCAACTATCAAAAGTATTAATATTAAATCCTGTTATGAAGAGTGACATCAGCAATATGGCAGAGTGAGCTGTTTCCTTTATCTCTCTCCCTTTGAACTAGAACTAAATGGACATTTATTGACCAATGGAAGATATCCATATGGCACAGCAGGATGCCTGAGAGACTCATGCAGTTATACATCTGAAGGTGGATGTACTGGTTCCCAGGGAAGTGGTAGAGATAGGTGAGCACTCCCCTACCCTTCCATGACAGCCCTGTGCATGAACCCAAATGCTTTCCCAGCCAGCATGAGCACCCACAGTACTCCTGCAGCCCTGCAAGTGGGAACGTACCTCAGTGCAACTGTGGGAAGGGGCAGCAGCAGCCCTAGGCCCAAGCACAAACACTTTCCCAGCTGGTAGGAGAGCCCACCCTACCTCTGCGGTCCCTATGAGTGGCCTAGGCTCGGACCCCATGAAGAAGTCCCACTCACCAAGCACAGCATTTGGCACGATGGTAAGAAGAGGTGGTGGTAGATGTATGCATGCACACGAACGCTTTGCCAGCTGTCATGAGTGCCCATACTACTGCTGTGGCCCCACAAGTGGGACTGCTCCTTGGCATGGTGGCATCACTGAACATGCATGCAAATGCTTTCCTGGCCGGTGGGAACACCTGCTGTACCTGCACAACTTCCAGCAGATGGGGTGAGATCAGAAACACAACTCCTGCTTCTCCCCAGCGGTAGCAGGTGGAATCTATGAACAGATACTACCACAAATGCACTGGCTAAAGAGTAGTTCATCAAACACCATGAGAAACTACAGCAACAATTCAGAACAGAAGGAAAATTACAAATCTCCAACACAAACCCTGAAGTCACAGAAATTTGCAATCTAAATGACAGAGAATTCAAAATAGCTGTCATAAATAAACTCAATGAGTTATAAGAAAATTCAGAAAGACAATTCAATCAGCTCAGGGATAAAATTAATGAGAAGAAGGAATACTCACCAAAGAGATTGAAACTATAAAAAAAGTAGATATTCTGGATATAAAGAACACAATTAATGAGATAAAAAATAACACAGAATCCTTGAAAAATAGAGTAGACATTATGGGGGAAAGAATTAGTGATTTAGAGGATAGAAATATAGAAATGCTTTCACTGGAGGAGAAGAGGGAACTAAGATTTAAAAAAATGAAAGAATTCTTTGAAGAATATCTGACTCGATTAGGAAAAGCAACATAAGGATTATAGGTATTCAAGAAGGAGAAGAGAGGGAGAAAGGAGCAGACAGCTTGTTCAAAGAAATAATTGCTGAGAACTTCCCAAACCTGGGGATGATTCAGGATTTACAAATAAATGAAGCTAATCAAACACCCAAGTTCATCAATGCTAAAATATCTTCTCCAAAGCATATAGTAATAAAAATGGCAAAAGTTAATGATAAAGAAAAAATATTAGGAGCAGCAAGGCAGAGGAAAATAACCTACAAAGGAACCATATCAGGCTTTCAGTGGATTTCTCAGCAGAAACCCTACAGGCTAGCAGAGAAGGGAATGATATATTCAAAATACTGAAAGACAAAAACTTTCAGCTGAGAATATTCTGTCCAGTGAAATTTTCCTTCAGCTATGTTGGAGAAATGAAAGCTTCCCCAGATAAACAAAAGATAAGGGAATTTATCACCACTAGACCTCCTCTACAAGAAATAATTAAAGAGGCCCTCACATCACCAACAAAAAGGCAAAAGTCTACAAAGCTCTCAGCAAGGAGATAAATAGAAAGACATGATCAGAAACCTGCAGCTTTCTACCAGAATAGGGAGGAAAACACTCAATTACAACTTAAAAGAGAAAAGGAAAGAAAGCATCAAAAGTAAGGATAAGCACTTTAACTTAGCCACAAACTCACAAAGTTAAAAACAGAACAATTTGTAACAGTGATTACTCAGAAGGAGAGATGAAAGGGAAGGAGCCTGCTTAGGTTAATGGAGATAAAAGTCTATGAGAAAGTGGTCTATCTCATCTCCAATATCTTAAAACAATTCTCATGGTAACCACTAAACAAAAAATCAGAGCAGAGCCACAACTCACAAAAAGAGAAAACAGAGAAATTCCCCTCAGAAAAACCACCAAAATGAAATGGCAGCAGGAAAGACAAAGGGAGAGAAACAATGGAAACATAGAATAACCAGGAAACAAGAGGTAAAATAGCAGTATTAAGCCCTCATATATCCATAATCACTCAATAAAAATGGACCTAATTCTCCAATCAAAAGACACAGAGTAGCTGGATGGATTAAAAAACAAGACCCAACAATATGCTGCCTCCAGGAAACATGTCTCAGCTCCAAAGACAAACCTAGACTTAGAGTGAAGGGATGAGAGACAATGCTCCAAGCTAATGGCCAACAAAAGAAAGCAAGCATTGCCATACTTTTATCAGACACAGCTGACTTCAAGTTAAAAAAGACAATGAGAGACAAAGAGGGGCAGCATATAATGATAAAAGGGACCCTCCACCAAGAGGACATAACACTTATTAATATATATTCACCTAATACAGGAACACCAAAGTACATAAAGCAGTTATCAACAGACCTAAAGGGAGAAATTAATAGCAACACAATAATAGTTGGGGACCTCAATGCCCCACTCTTATCAATGGACAGATCATCAGACAAAAGGTCAACAAGGAAATAGTAGATTTAAATGAAACACTTGATCAGATGGACTTAACAGATTTACATAGAATGTTGTATCCCAAAACAGCAGAATATACATTCTTCTCAAGTGCACAAGGATCATTCTCAAAGGTAGACCATATCGTGGGAAACAAGGCAAGCCTCAATAAATTTAAGAAGATTGAAGACTGAAATCATCCCAACCATCTTTTCTGACCACAATGCTATGAAGCTACAAATCAACCACAAGAAAAAAACTGGGAAAGTCAGAAATATGTGGAGACTAAACAACATGCTAATGAACAGCCATTGAATCATTGAAGAAATCAAAGAGGAAATTAAAAAATATCTGGAGACAAACGAAAATGAAAATACAACATACCAACTCTTATGGGATGCAGCAAAAGTGGTCATAAGAGGGAAATTCATAGCAATACAGGCTCACCTCAACAAGCAAGAAAAATCTCAAATAAGCAATCTTGAAATGCACCTAACAGACCTAGAAAAAGAAGAACAAACAAATCCCAAAGTCAGCAGGAGGGAAATAATAAAAATCAGAGCAGAAATAAATAAAGACTAAAAAAAGAGTAAAAAGGATCAATGAAACTAAGAGCTAGTTCTTTGAAGAGATAAACAAAATTGACAAGTCGTTAGCCAGACTCACCAAGAAAAAAAGAGAGAAGGCTCAAATAAATAAAAATTAGAAATGAAGGAGGAGAAATTACAACAGATACTGCAGAAGCACAAAGGATTGTAAGAGAATACTACAAACCTATATGCTCACAAATTCTATAACCTAGAAGAAACGGATGAATTCCTAGACTCATACAACCTTCCAAAACTGAATCAAGAAGAAATAGAGAATCTGAACAGACCAATCACAAGTAATCAAAAACAGTAATCAAAAACCTCCCCAAAAATAAAAGTCCAGGGCCAGATGGCTTCTCTGGAGAATTCTACCAGACATTCAAAGAAGATTTAGTAGCTATCCTTCTCAAACTATTCTGAGAAAAATTGAAGAAGATGGAACACTTCCTAACACATTCTATGAGGCCAACATTACTCTGATACCAAAACCAGACAAGGGCAACACAAAGAAGGAAAACTACAGGTCAATATCACTGATGACCTTAGATGCAAAAATACTCAGCAAAATATTGACAAAATGAATGTGGAAATATATTAAAAGGATCATACACCACGATCAAGTGGGATTTATTCCAGGGATGCAGGGATGGTTCAATATCTGCAAATCAATCACTGTGATACACCACATTAACAAAATGAGGAATAAAAACCACATGATGATCTCAAAAGATGCAAAGAAAGGATTTGACAAGATCCAGCATCCATTTATGATAAAAACTCTCAATAAAATAGGTGTAGAAGGAAAGTACCTCAACATAATAAAGGTCATATATGACAAACCCTCATCCAACATCATACTTAATGGTGAAAGCTGAAAGCCACCCCTCTGAGAACTAGAATGAGACAAGGGTGCCCACTCTCACTGCTCCTATTCAACAGAGTATTGGAGGTGTTGGCCAGAGAAATTAGGCAAGAAAAAGAAATAAAAGTAATCCAAATTGGAAGGGAAGAAGTGAAACTTTCACTATTTGCAGATGACATGATTCCATATATAGAAAACCCTAAAGAATCCACCAGAAAACTGTTAGAAATAGTTTTAGAAATAGAACTACAGGAAAGTTTCAGGGTACAAAATCAATTTAAAAAAATCAGTTTCATTCTTATACACTAACCATGTACTAGCAGAAAGAGAAATCAAGAATACAATCCCATGGGGCTGGCTCCGTGGCCGAGTGGTTAAGTTCGTGCGCTCTGCAGCGGTGGCCCAGGGTTAGGATCCTGGGCACGGACATGGCACCGCTCGTCAGGCCACGTTGAGATGGCATCCCACATCCCACAACTAGAAGGACATGCAACTAAGATATACAACTGTGTACAGGGGTGGGGGGGGGGGTAGATAAAGCAGGAAGAAAAAAAAAGATTGGCAACCATTGTTAGCCCAGGTGCCAATCCTTAAAAAAAAAAAAAAAAGAATACAATCTCATTTACAATTGCAACAAAAAGAATAAAATACGTAGAATAAACTTAACCAAAGAGGTGAAAGATCTGTACACTGAAAACCATAAGACATCATTAAAGAAATTGAAGAAGACATAAAAAAATGGAAAGATATTCCATGTTCATGGGTTGGAAGCATAAACATAGTTAAAATGTCCATACTACCCAAAGCAATCTACAGATTCAATGCAATCCCAATCAGAATCTCAATGACATTCTTCACCGAAGTAGAAAAGAATCTAAAAATTTATATGGAACAACAAAAGACCCCAAATAGCCAAAGCAATCCTGAGAAAAAAGAACATAGCTGGAGGCATCACAATCCCAGACTTCAAAATATACTACAAAGCTATAGTAACCAAAACAGCATGATACTGAAACAAAAACAGACACACAGATTAATGTATCAGAATTGAAAGCCCAGAAATAAAACCACACATCTATGGACAGTTAGTCTTTGAGAAAGGAGCTAAGAACATACAGTGGAGAAAGGAAAGTCCCTCCAATAAATGGTGCTGTGACAACTGGACAGCCACACACAAAAGAATGAAAGTAGACCATTATCTTTCACCACACATAAAAACTCAAAATAGATTAAAGATTTGAATGTAAGACCTGAAACCACAAAACTCCTAGAAGAAAATATAAGCAGTATACTCTTTGACATTGGTCTTAGCAACATCTTTTCAAATACCATGTCTACTTGGGCAAGGGAAACAAAAGAAAAAGTTAACAAATGGGACTACATCAGACTAAAAGGCTTCTGCAATCAAAGGAACCCATGAACAAAATGGAAAGACAACCCACACCAACTGGGAGAAAATATTTGCAAGTCATTTATTGGACAAGGGGTTGATCTCCAAAATATATAAAGAACTCATACAACTCAACAAAATAAAACCAAACAACCAGATCCAAAAATGGGCAGAGAACATGAAAAGACATTTTTCCAAGGAAGATATACAGATGGCCAACAGACACATGAAACAATGTTCAACATCACTAACTATTAGGGAAATGCAAATCAAAACTACAATGAGATATCACCTTCCACCGGTCAGGATGGGTATACTTACCAAGACAAAAAACAACAAACGTTGGAGAGGATGTGGAGAAAAGGGAACACTCATACACTGCTGGTGGGAATGCAAACTTGTGCAGCCACTATGGAAAACAGTACGGAGATTTCTCAAAAAATTAAAAATAGAAATACCATATGATCCAGCTATCCCACTACTGGGTATTTATCCAAAAACTTGAAATCAATGATCCAAAGAGATTTATGCACCCCTGTGTTCACTGCAGCATTATTCACAAGACCCAAGGTGTGGAAGCAACACAAGCGCCCTTCTACAAATGAATGGATAAAGAAGATGTAGTATATATATATGTGTACACAATGGAATACTACTCAGCCGTAGAAAAAGGTGAAATCACGAAATCGTCCATTTGCAACAACATGGATGGACCTCGAGATTATGATGTTAAGTGAAATAAGCCAGACAGAGAAAGACAAATACTGCATGATTTCACTCATATGCGGAAGAAAAACAAACACATGGATAAAGAGAACAGAGTAGTGATTACCAGAGGGGAAGAGGGCTGGGGAGTGGGCAAAAGGGGTAAAGGGACTAATATGTATAGCAGTGGATAAAAATTAGACCAGTGGTGGTGAGCACGATGCAGTCTATACAGAAATTGATCAATAATAATGTAAACCCAAAATTACACAAGGTTATAAACCTTTATAATTTCAATAAAATAATTGGAAAAAAAGTCCTGTTATGAATGCCTTTTATCCAATCCTCAGAGATCTTTGAAAGAAAAGTGGGGGACCTGATAGCTCATGAGCTGTGTAAGGAACAGGAAAAGGTGGAGAATAAATCGTCTTGGTCCCTTTGGGTGCAATAACAAAATACCACAAACTTGGCAGTTTATAAACAACAGAAATCTATTCCTCACAGTTCTGGAGGCTGGAAGTCCAAGATCCGGGTGCCGGCATGGATGGGTGAGGGACCTCTTCCAAGTTTCAGGCTTCTCATTGTATCCTCACATGGCAGAACAGGCAAGGGATCTCTCTGGGGCATTTTTTTTATAAGGGCACTAATCCCATTCATGAGGGCTCCACCCTCATGACTTAATCACCTCCCAAAGGCCCCACCTCCTAAAACCATCACACTGGGCATTAGGATTTCAATATAGGAATTTGGTTGAGGGCACACAAACATGCAGACCACAGCGGTAATGCAGTGAGACAGGGAGTATTCCAGTTACTTACTGCAGCACAACAAATACCCCAAACATAGTGGCATAAAACAACAATCATTCTATTATGCTCATTAATTGTGTGAGTCAGTAATTCAGCCAAAGCACAGCAGGGATGACTTGCTTCTGCTCCATGATGTCTGGGACATTAGCTGGGAAGACACAAAGGCTGAGGTGGACCTGAATGGCTGGGGACTGGAATGGTCTGGAGGTTTCCTCACTCATATGTAGCACCTGGGTTGGGAAGACTTGAAGAAAGGCTGGGTTCATCTGGAACTGTCCATCAGTGCATCTACCCGTGACCTCTCCAAGTCATGCGGACTTCCTCACCATATGGCGGCCTCAGTGTAGGCAGACTTCTTACACAGAGGCTCATGGCTCCAAAAACAAGGGTTACCAGCAGACAAAGAGAAAGCCGCATAACATTTTATCACTTAACCTGTGAATCTGCTAGTTGAAACATCACTTCTCCTGTACTCTATTGGTCAAAGCAGTCACAAGCCCACCCAGACTCAGGAAGAATATGTGGCTATGTTCTGAAGGCACAGCAGGATCAGATGGACAAGAGACTTGAATGCAAAAATGAAAAGGAAGTTTTAGAAATGAAGGGTGGCATCAAGGAAAGTCTGGTCACGGCCCTCACTTTCATTTTCTCACCATAAACAAGCCACAGACATCTTGGGAGTAAATACAGAGAGCAGGGAGGCGTCCTTGATATTAGATTTTAGATTGTCACTTGACGTATCTTCAGAATGGACTGAGCTTCCTAAGGACACTTTGCTCTGGGTAGTTCTGAAACATACTCACATTTAGTGACACCTCTCCTCCCAAAGGACCCTCTCTGCGGGGCGGAAGGTGACGGTTGATGAGCTGCTGGGTGGCAGGAGCACCGGCCTGGGATATGCCGTAAAGATGTGAAAAATGAGTTGGGAAAAAGTTTATTTACCAAACAACAGTTAAAAGTCTCCTCTATCTTTCCATTCTCTCCACATTTTAAAGCAGGTTTCATTTTTACTAAAAATATCTAGTGAGGAACTGGGATGGAAATTAGAAGAACTTTTGGGTTTTAGTACTGAATTGAGGGTCCTGAATAAAGAATTGCATGACCCTGGGCAAACCATGTCACCTTCAGTATATCATATGCTCTTTGACTCTTTGAGGTCGCTTTCAGTTCCTAATGATGGGTTTTAAAGCTTTCCAAATGGACCAAGTGTGCTAATTTGATGAGCAAACCAAGCTATACATATGCATTTTGTATCCATAAACCAAAAAATAACTTTTTTTTTTGAGGAAAACTGTCCCTGAGCTAACATCTGCCACCAATCCTCCTCTTTTTGCTGAGGAAGATTGACCCTGAGCTAACATCCGTGCCCATCTTCCTCTACTTTATATGTGGGATGCCTGCCGCAGCATGGCTTGATACGTGGTGCGAAGGTCTATGCCCGGGGTCCGAACCGGTGAACACTTGGGCTGCCAAAGTGGAGCGTGACAACTTAACAGCTATGCCACTGTGCTGGCCCCCCAAAAAGTGACTTTTGAGCTGTAATTTTGCCTATCAAATTCACACAGATTAAAAACTCAATTTTGGTGAAAGTACATTAATGTGAAATTATTCTATTCTGCTGTTGAACATACTAATTGCTGCAGCTTTTCTGGAAAGCAATTTGACTCAATTTTATGTATCAGTTCTGTTGAAACATCCATATCCGTTGATGCCATTCATCCCTTCTGAGAAACTATCTTAAGAAAATAGTGTGGGAGTAAGATTTCTGTACGAGGATGGTCACTGCAATGTCACACTTAGTTATGTAAGAATGGGAGCCACCTGTGTTGTCCAATCACAGGGACATTCTATAACTTACAGGGCATAGTGACAATGATATTATGAGGCTGCACGAATCATATTTTCGAAAAAGTACTCATAAACAATAAAGTTGCATAAGGTAAAATCTGCAAGAGTAAAACTGGAAGGAACTGAGGCAAGAAATCTAGAAAAATTATTAACGGTTTTGTTTCTTTTTGGGTCTTTCCGTTTTTCAAAAATTTATAATGAATGTGTATTTGCTTTATAATCAGAAAAGGAAAGGAATGATGTTGATTGATGTCTTTTACATGTCATTATTTTTTTTGTTTTGTTCCTGATAGACTGCCCCCAAAAGAGAGAGCTGTCAGATTAATGCCTCCCAAGAATGTGAGTCTCATGAACACTGTGCCGTCTGCCCCACTCCTCCCCAAACTTCCAGCTCCCTCTCACCCCACTTGGGCTTCCCATACTGTGCACTGGCTTTGAGAGAGTGAAGGGAGGGAAAGCAGGCCAGGAGGTTCCAGCAGGTCCAGCCAGAACAAACTTTGGCAGGGGATCTCTGAGTGGCTATGGGAACCTGCAGGCACCAGACAGCCTGAAGGCGGGCATGTGGCCTTCTTGTAGAAGGCCTCACAGCTACAAGACTATTAGCTGGGTTTTACTGGAGTAAATTACCCCTGCTTTGCAAGAACATTAACAAATTACCATGAAAATGCTGTCATCACCAGGACAAATGTCTCTCAAAGGCTCACTTCACTGGGTTTTTTTGTCCCGACTATAAGATTCACTTGTTAGTTCTACAGAAAAGGGGAGACTGAATCTCGAGGTAATTTGCACTTTGGCTGAATTCATCGGCCCATTTTTTCCCATAGGGTTTGTTTTGTATCCAGGCTTATGTACAACCCTTGTAAAGGGCAGTCGCAGTTCTGTGGGCACTTGAAATGGGAGAGAATTCCGAAGTCGCTGCCTCCTGTTAAACACCGAGAATGGAGGAGATTGCCTCTTAGTCAAGAGTAAAAGAGGTCTGAAGGAAGAACAATGAGAATTTTACCTTAAAAAAACTGGTTCAGGAAACAAATGCCCATTACAATTTGTATGCAGTTTGCATTCTGAACTTTGGTGTTCTGGTTAATAAAATTACATAACCAAACTATGAACTTAGCTATCGCATGCATTATATTTATGCTTCCTTGGACAATAAATACCTTTCTTAACCCAGCAAGTCCTAGGAAACTGTGTACAGGCTAGGTTTGGTATGCAAAGGGCAGGCTCCACTTATGAGGATGGACACTATAATTGCTGGATCAACTCCTCTTTCAACGCTAGCATTTTATGTTTGTCTGAACGCTCCATCTAATTAAAATTCAAAAGCAGGCTAAATAAAATCAGGAGGGTAGTTAGCAAATTTATTAAATAATAACGGTATTCAGCATAAATATTTATAGGCTGAATTTAGGTTACCAATTAGAGTTTTGTTCTTATAACGCAATCGCATTCAGAAATAAGTTATTTTCCAAGGCTCATTATATGAAACTTTACCTATTTTGTATTTATTAATTAAAATTTGTCGTTGGCATAGATCATTTCCATTTAAAAGTGGATGCACTTGGATGGGTCAATCTGAGAGGCCCAGGTAGAAAAAAAATCTAGCTTTCCTGGGGTCTTTTCCAATCTTTTTCCGATATACTTATAGACAACCTAACAGGAGGGCTAAATATGTGTTTTGGGAACCAGCCAAGCAGACGTAAAAATGTCCTCCCCCCAAATAAATGAACAAATGAACAAAAATCCACTAAAACAGAGAAAACTTTGGCTTTCTGTAATATGTCAGGAAATTTGCAATCAGCTAGATCCCAGCATACATGAATACTTTCTAACGTCATTTCATCTAACATGAATCTAAGATCTAAGAATCTAATCTAAGAATACTTTCTAACATCATTTCATTACATAATATGTAACGACAATTAACAATAGTAAATATTTATTTTGCTCAGGTGTTTGAGGGGTTCCCCAATCTGGTCTGGGCCTGGCTGGTCTCAGCGTGGCTCCCTCACACACCTGTGGTCAGCTGTCGGCTAGATAGCTCTGCTGATTTTGGCCAGGGGATGGGTTGGCTGTTGGCTGATCTAGAATGCCCGTGACTGAGAAAACTGATGATCTGGTTCTGCCCCACGTGTCTTTTAGCCTCCAGCAGGCTAGGCTGGACATATCCTCATGGAAATGATAGAGGGCAAGAGTGCGCAAGTCCAGTAGTGCACCCCCTTAAAGCCTATGCTCATATTTGCATTTGCTAGCATCCCATTGACCAAGGCAAGTCACATGGCCGAGCCCAGACTGAAAGAGGGAGGTGCCACAAAGTTACATGGCACAGGGGCGTAGATATGGGGATAGGTGAACAACTGGGGTGGTTAATGCAATCTACCATGTGAGATAACATTTTGAAATGTTACACGATTTATTTGGCATTTTTAAGAATTCTTGCTTTTTTTACGTCTTCTACCTGTTTAGACTGAATTAGAATTTTAAAATAGCATTTCAGAGGGGCTGGCCCCGTGGCCGAGTGGTTAAGTCTGCACACTCTGCTGCAGGTGGCCCAGTGTTTCGTTGGTTTGAATCCTGGGCGCAGACATGGCACTGCTCATCAGACCACGCTGAGGCAGCGTCCCACATGCCACAGCTAGAAGGACCCACAACGAAGAATATACAACTATGTGCCTGGGGGCTTTGGCGAGAAAAAGGAAAAAAAAAAAAATCTTTAAAAAAAATAGCATTTCAGAAACAATGGCCTTGGAAGCCAGCTTTGAACTGTAAGAGTCGGGTATCTGAGAGAGAAAAGAGTTTTTTGAATTCCAAAGGCATTCCTAGAAATAAGCTTGGCAGGTTGATTGGGGGTTATCATTAGAAAGTAGATTGGATCCTGGAAAAGATTATCTGCCAGCTTCCTTCCAGATAGAGAGGAGAAGGAATGTCTTTCTGGGCTAGAGAGACTGGGAGAGCCTGATGAGATATGGAAGGGAATGCCCAGTGGGTGGGGTGGTGAGTTGAGCGAGCGAGCGAGAGAGAGAGACAGACAGACAGACAGACAGACAGAGAGACAGAGAGACAGAGAAACGAAACAGCCATGACCTGAAAGGGCTGCAGGAGAAGCGGCGTCTTAGGAGAAGCGGCGTCTTAGGAGAAGCGGCGTCTTAGGAGAAGCGGCGTCTTAGGAGAAGCGGCGTCTTTAGGAGAAGCGGCGTCTTAGGAGAAGCGGCGTCTTTAGGAGAAGCGGCGTCTTAGGAGAAGCGGCGTCTTTAGGAGAAGCGGCGTCTTAGGAGAAGAGGCGTCTTTAGGAGAAGCGGCGTCTTAGTGAGAAGCTGTTTTCAGTTAGAATGGTTTTCTCAAAGTGTGGTTCCGGACCAGCATCATCAGCTAGGACCTTGATCCAATTCAAGATCTTGGGCTCCACCCCAGACACAGTGAATCGGGAACTCCAGGGATGGGCTCAACAACTTACGCTTTAACAAGTTTGTATTAGTTATTGCTGTGTAACGAATAGATGTTGCTGTATGCCAAAACTCAGCAGCTGAAAACAACAAACATTGTCTTACAGTTTTTGAGGGTCAGAAATCCAGGAACATCAGCTGGGTGCCTTTGGCTCAAGGTCTTTCATGGGGCCACGGTCAAGCTGTTGGCTGTGTTGTGATATGGTGAGGCTTCTTCACTTTCTGGCTGTAAACAATGTCTCTTTGTCTGGGCTTTAGGCTATCTTCCACAGCTTGTCCAAAGTGGAAATAACTCTCAGCTTTCTAAACGATGTTTAGATGGACCAGCATAGCTGTGTCTATGCTTGGGTCCAGACTAAGTACACACGCAAAAGATTTGGACATTATGAACGTGATTATTTTTCTTGAAAACATCTTATATTTCCATAGCACTTTGCAATTTCCGAAGCTCTTTTCCATGTATTTTTTTCTTTTAATCCTTAAAACAACCCTAGGATGAAAAAAGAGTAGCTAGTTTTACAAACATTTTTCTATTTGTGTAAATGGAGACTCAGAAAGATTAAAGGTATTGTATAGAATACCGGATGTGGATGAAGTCATTTAATACAAATCTCAGTTATCCAAAGGAGAGAGCCAAAGCCCAGAGAAGTTAGGGGACTTGTTCAAGGTCACACAGCTGGTACATGCAGACCTGAGTCAAGAATTCAAATCTCTGGGCTCCTATATTGGAGCTCTTTCTACCATAATCTGGTATCTCTAATTTGATTTCATGAGCATAACTGTAGACATCGTAAATAGATATCATTTGCGTCCACATGTCTATAAGTGTTATGGAAATATTTTATAAATGCAAAGTGCATCTGGAAGGCAGTCTATGCATGTTTCTCTAATCAGGAATGTATTGTTCAACTTCTCGGCAGACGTAAAATTTCCTGACTTTAATTTGTAAGCCCATGATATTGTCTGTCCTCTAAAATGGACAATATAATGCAGGATTATGTTATTACGGGATTTTGAAGAGCTGTTTGTCATCCTCAAAGTAAGAGGAAATTCTGATGTAGCTTAAAAAAAAGGACCCTGTTCATTGTCTGAGCTAAGTGGCTAGATTGTCAGCAGTCTTTTGCATTCTCTCCCAGCATATGCTTGGAATGGCATATTTGCATAAGTGTAAGACTATAAAATAAAATTTCACCATAATGCAATAAATAGGGTCCAAAAATTTTATTCTCATAAAACGTGTTGCTTCGTTGGAGGCTAACGGCAGGCAGTATTTTTCGTCAGTCTTTACTGTCACAAAAACCAAAGAAGTAAAGATCAACATAATGGTGTTTACAACAGACTGTATATTGCACTGAAAAAAACTCAAATTTATCACAGTCACATCGTAACATGCCCCTGATACACTCGTCTCAGTGATAAGAACTTAAGCTTGTTGGAGGATGGGAGCCAATTGCCAATTATCTTGTATCCAAATTCACATTTAACGGAGGCAGTTATGCTCACATGTATATATTTAGCTCTTAATTTACAGATGGCTTTTTTTACTGGTCTGTTTATAAATAGGTTGTTTATAACTCAAGATAAATTTTTTATAGAAATTTTCCACCTGAAAATGTTTACTAAGTGCCTGAAGCTGAGCCTTTAAGTGGCTCATAGTCTTGTGGTTGGGTTCTGAAGCTAACCTCAGACACCTTTTTTAAAAAAAATTATTTTATTGAGGTCACATTGGTTTAAAACATCGTGTAAATTTCAGGTGTACATCATTATATTTCTTCTGTCTAGACTGCATCGTGTTCACCACCAAAAGTCTACTTGCCATCCGTTAGTGTACTTATGCGCCCCTTTACCTCTTTCACTCCACCTCCCTCCTTCTCCTCTGGTAACTGCCAGTGTTTGTCTTTCTCTGTCTGACTTATTTCGCTTAGCATAATACCCTCAAGGTCCATCCATGTTGTCACAAATGGGACAATTTTGCCTTTTTTATGGCCGAGTAGTATTCCATTCTATATAGATACCACATCTTCTTTATCTGTTCTTCAGTTGATGGGCACTTAGGTTGCTTCCAAGTCTTGGCTATTGTGAATAATGCTTCAATGAACAGAGGGGTGCACATATCTTTTTCAAAGTTTCATGTTCTTTGGATAAATACCCCAAAGTGAAATAGCTGGATCATATGGTTGTTCTATTTTTAATTTTTAAAGAAATCTCCATATTGTTTTCCACAGTGGCTGTACCCCACCAGCAGTGTGGGAGGGTTCCCTTTTCTCCATATCCTCTCCATCACTTGTTATTTCTTGTCTTTTTTTTTTTTTTTTTGGTGAGAAAGATTCACCCTTAGCTAATGTCTGTTGCCAATCTTCTTTTTTTTTTTTTTTCTGCTTGAGGAAGATTCGCCCTGAGCTAACATCTGTGTCAGTCTTCCTCTATTCTGTACGTGGGATGCCTCCAAAGCATCGCTGATGAGCAGAGCAGGTCCGCACCTGGGATCCAAACCTGGGCACCTGGGTCGCAGAAGCAGAGCCCATGGAACTTTAACCACTCGGCCGTGGGGCTGGCCCCCTTGTCTTTTTAATAATTGCCATTCTGACAGGTGTGAGGTGAAATCTCATTGTAGTTTTGATTTGCTTTTCTCTAATAATTAGTGATGTCGAACATCTTTTCATGTGCCTGTTGCAAAAATGTCTTCTTTGGAAAAATGTCTTTTCATATCCTCTGCCCATTTTTTGATTGGATGTTCATTTTTTTGTTGTTGAGTTGTATGAGTTCTTATATATTTTGGAAATTAACCCCTTATTGGATATATGATTTGCATATATTTTCTTTCAGTTGGTGTGTTGCCTTTTCATTTTGTTGATGGTTTCCTTTCATGTCAGAAGCTTTTTGGTTTGATGTAGAAACCTTTTAAGGCAAAACTGTGGCTCCTATTGAGCAGGTAGATAGTAACTCAGCCCGAGACCCCAGCCCTCAGGCTGCTGGCACTGGACCCTTCTTAGCAGAGATGGCTAACTGCTAATCAAATCTTTTTACTGTTGCTCTGGAGTGCACAGCTGGACCACACTTCCCAGCCTGCTTTGTAGCTGGATGTGGCCATGGAATCTGATCTTGTCAACAAATACGTGTGGAAGCGATGGATTTTGTGTCCAGGCTTGGCCCATGAAAACCTCCCCCAGGAATTCCTACACTCTCTTCTTTTCTGTCCATTGGCTGGAAGACAAATTCCCTATTCCCTAGGGGTTGACCAAGCGGAGGTCTTTGACTCGTTGTGTTGAAGGCTGCCTGCTACACACCTGCATTTATTGTTGGATATACAAAAAATAAATTTCAATCGTATGAAGCTGCTGAGCTTTTAGGATTTGTCAGTCACAACAGCAAGCATTGACTAATATTCCTTATGAGTCCTGTGCTCTAGGAGTTAAGACTCTTTGGTCTGTGCTTTGCAAGAAGACGGGATGGCAGCAAGGGAATGAAAACTGGGAGGAGGCTCAGGGTACAGAGAGCTCTCAAGGCAGCTGAGGAGGAAGGCTTCTTGAAGTAGAGATATAGAGAAGGGCACGGGGATAAGGATCCTTTAATGGCGGATGTTGGCCTAGCTGCCAAAGAGTGTCCTCTAGCTGTGGCAGAGGTTCCGCGCAGAGCAAAGGCAATGTCATTAGCAGCTCCTTTTGTGCATGGCTTGCTTCATGTAAAGACCTTATTAGTTGGGGATTGGCTTTATATATCTAAGTGCTCCTTTTGGAAACATCTAAGTTTAATTCGAGGTTGTGTCTACAGCTAGAGAAAAAGTGAAACCTAATTAGGGAGCTGTGGCAGCCCTGAGAATTCACCCTTCAGATCTGTCATGAGGCCAAGCATGGTGGGGGTACTGAGGCCTGTCCTGGGAGACAAGAGACTCCTCTGATGGCCAAGCTTGGCGTGAGGACTCCCTGAAGTTGTAGATGCACTTTCCTTAGATTGCGTGGCAGTCTAGGAAGCTTCCACCCAACCTTCCTTCTTTCCTTTCCTCTCTCTTCCCACAGCGTCAGACTTACCCTTCTCCATTTTCTCCCACAGGTATTTCCCCTAATAAGTTTCTAACATGTTTAATCTGTCTTGGTGTCTGCTTCTCAGAGGATCTGAACTAACTAAGAAATTATTCTAATCTTTCTGTTTGGATGTGTAGAAAGGGGCTGATTCTCTTAACATGTGAGGTATATCCATGGTTATCTCATCTAGTTCCTTGACTAGGTGAGATTCCATTATAGGCCATGTGTGGTTGCCGTTGAGCTCTCTATGGCATCCTGGGTAAGGTATGGTTACAGAGACCCCTGTGGTTCACCCAAGAATTGGGACAACCAAGTTGCCAGAGCCACTGGGAAAGAGAATTTCTTGCTTTTAAACTCAAGGATTCCTGATGGAGAAGGGAAAACAAAAAAGGATGAATGTTTACTAAGACCTTGCTAAGCCAGATGTTTTCTATATGGGATCTCCTCAGGTTATTAAGCGAAAATCCATTTCGAGGAGATATTTTTATCCCAGAGAAGGGATAAGGTCCAGAGAGGTTAAGTAATGTGCCTAATGTCACACATGTGATGAGAAGCAGAACTGGTATTTGAACCCAGAGCTCCTCTGTTCCACAAGCCATCGTACTCTTTCTACTTCTCAGAGAGCAGGTTTGCAGTGAATTCTGGGAAAAGTACTGTCTGTTTTCTTTCTTCCAAGCTGGTGCTAGAAACCTACTCGTTTCAGAGTCTGTGGAGGACAGGCCTCCTCCCAGGGTTTGTTGGATTCCTCCCTGCCCCCCCGCATCTTCTTTATGTGAAATGCCTCATAATTAAAAAGTACAGATTCTATACAGACACAGAGGCTTTTCAGTATAGACCACATTTCCAAAAGTGGTTATTATGCATGGATGTGCTTGGAGAATTAGATTTCTGTGGTTGTGACTTTAATTGCCCTGTCTAGATATGTGATTAAGCTTTTGTTCTTTGTTTCAAGATGACCAGTCAGTGGAGTTGTGTCGTTTTAATTTTATCTGACGTGTAGTAGGAGAACAGGCAACAGAGACTAATCTTTTTTGTCTCTTCTCCTTCTCAGTTTCTATGATGATTATTTCAATAGTTTTGGGTCTTATTAAGCACCAAGAGTGACATAAAATAGAATTATGTTTTGGCCAAATTGTTGAGTGCAACGCGGAGATTTTTATTTTAAAATAAGTGTAATACAAAGGGGAACAAAGATTAAATTTTACTTGAGCCTTTACCATCCACATCCCTTCCCCCCCAAGACAGAGCATATAAATGTGAAGCTTGTGGAAAGTTGAGGAAAATATAGTTTAATATAAAATTTTAGGTCCCTATCTTTGAACATCTGTTACTACGGCAACTGATTTTAAAGCTTGAAAGACCAAGCTATTCAGGCAACTTAACTAGATGTTTTTGAAATTATGGGAACTAAAAATATTTTTAAAACAGACACAGGTAGACCCCCATTCAGCTGACCTGGCTGACACAACAGTAAGACAGTACTGTGACAACTGGAGGAATGGCACAAAAGAGTGCAGTCAAGAAACAACAGCTTCTGCCAGGAGAGCGGGCCTAGGCACCAAGGCTGTCATTTTCTCCCTGTTTTCAGGGAGATGGGAGCTGGATGGAGCTCACAGCATCCCTGCTACACAAGGACAAGGGCACTATAAGCTTCATCTTTTCTGCACCTTTCAGCCACAGGTGAAGGAGCAGACAAACAGCTTCCAGGGCGCAAACATGGAGAAGAGAAAGTAAATTTCCTTAGAGAAACACAGTACACACCTTGGCAGCGGCTTCTTTTTCTAACTATTAAAAGTGACTTTTGGGGGGCAGAAAATGATACAGAAATGTAGTCGTATCTACTTGTTCATTTGGAATTGCAAGCTCCCAGAATTATTCCCTTATCATTATATGCATTAGGTTCAAAGTAGAAAATAAATAAAACAGATGTTTCGAGTGACTTAAAGAAATGAGGGTGAAGTTCTATGAATACAGCCGTTCTTCAGTACATATCGGTGAACAAGTAACTGGGGGAAAGATTACTAACAGGGGAAGAACCACCAGGCTGGGTGTTCTTTCCCTCTGTGTCGTATGCGGACTGCCTAGGCTTCTCAGAAATTGCATTTTCAGGACAGTAGTTGGAGTAGGTAATCTCTTTCTTTGAGAAGTCTTTTCATCATCCTGACGAACTTTTCCAAGCAGATGATATTACTTTAAAAATCATACAAAGAAAACATAAATACCCAATGACTGCATGCAGGATTTCCCCAGGTTGTTAATTTGTTTGGTAAAATAATACAGAAGAAACATCCTTGAATCTGTGAGGAATTTCTCAAATAAAGTGGATGGGTTCCGATTGAAGAGGGAAATTCCAACCCAATTTCAAAGGTCTACTGATAAACCTCAACCTTGACCAAGAATTGACTTTTGTGGTATGCAGTACCATGTACCCAAGCAAACATAGAGGAAACAGCCAATGTTCAATTTCCAAACACTTACTTGGTTTTGCTATTGGTTCTCCCCTCATGTGTGCTGTCTTTCTGTTGTTTGCATAACAAGAATGGTGAATATTGAGTTAAAAGTCTCCTTTTTCTGGTACAGTGAACATGGCAGTCCTAAAACTGTGGGGTTTTGAGCCCAAACATTAGTGAACTAAGGCAGGGCTGAAAGCTCTTTGCACTGGCCTTTGACAAAGTTTGATAAATCCCTTTTGTTTCCAGAAAATGTCCTGTAAATGTCAAAAGCTCTCATATTCAAAGGGTCTCTGTTCTAGAGACATAAGCAACACCAAGATCAAGTAGACAAAGAAGAATCTGTAGGTCTGGAATTCTTAGTAGGTGAAGTCTATCCTGGATAAAGTAAAAAGGAATATTGTACAAGTAGATGTGTTCAGTAGAAAACAAGTAGATGTTTTAAATGTCTGCAATTTATCTTATAAATGCTTATTCTAAGCTTGACAGGATAAAAATTAACACGTAGGTTCATGTCTTTCTTCTTCTCTCTAAGGAGAGGAAAAGACAAAAAGATGAACAGGTTTATTCTTAAGAGAGAATCAGTGAAAGCAGAAGAGGAAGCTCATATGTGCAGGGACCTCGTGGTAGAGAGAGGGGACACCTCAGGCAGTGTGGAGAGGAGCAGAGAGGAAACAGTGGACAGCAAGGTGGCAGGAGACAAGGATGGTGCGGGTGACAGTTTAGTTGAGGGAGAACAAAAGACTCCCAGGAGATCAGAAAAGATATGAAAAATTTAACAAACATTGCTTTGGACCATAGCTTAGAACCCCCTTAAAACTTAGAGTTATAAAGATAGACATTTCTGTTTACGCCACGCTTCTTTAAAAATCATTTCACTCCAAAAAGGCAACCCTCATACTGTTGGTAGGAATGCAAACTGGTGCAACCACTATGGAAAACAGTATGGAGATTTCTTTAAAAATTAAAATACTGGGGCCAGCCTGGTGGCATAGTGGGTAAGCTTGCATACTCTGCTTTGGCAGCCAGGGTTCGCAGGTTCAGATCCTGGACATGGACCTAGCACTGCTTTCCAAGCCACGCTGTGGGGGTATCCAACATAAAATAGAGGAAGATTGGCACAGGACGTTAGCTCAGCGGCAATCCTCCTCAAGCGAAAAGAGGAAGATTGGCAACAGATGTTAGCTCAGGGCCAATCTTCCTCACACACACAAAAAACCATACTTAAAAAAAAAAAAGACTGAAAGGATAGACCAAAAAAAGTTATATTACTCTAGTTCTCACCACAAGAAAGGAAAATTTTTGTAACTATGGCGACAGATGTTAACTAGACTTATTCGTGGTGATCATTCCGCAATATATACAAATATCAAATCACTATGTTGTACACCTGAAAGGAATACAAAGCTATATGTCAATTATGTCTCAATTAAAAAATTATATCACTCAAGAACTAGAATATAATAGTGATTGGTTTATAAGCTTTATACAAGTAATTCAGATGAATTCAACTCAAGAAACATTTGTAGCTGTGGGAAACTGCAACATGTACTCAGCATCTTGAGATGGAAATCTCCATGGTGTCCTTTTACACTCTTTTGCTACCTAGTCTCTTTGCTATATTATCTGAGGGATACAAAGATGAGAAGGACAGAGTCCTTCCCTCTGAGAGCTAATAATACAGTAGGGGAAAGCATTACATGCTACTAGGTATAAGACTCCTACTCTTACTAATAACAGTTACATTCAAGCAACTGCAGGAAGGAATATCCAGAAAGAAGGAAAGCCATGGTATTGTTATTACTATTACTCTTGCTGTAGATTGGTGATGAACCTGTGGACTTTTCAGGAAGTGGTGCTGGGTTAATTGATTCTTTATAGAAAAAAAGAAAAAAATGGTCTCATACTATATACACAAATCAATTCAAGATAGATTAGAGGCAAATATAAAAGAAAAATCTATGAACCTTTTACAAGACAATATTGAAGAACATCTTCATGACCTCAGCCTAGGGAAAATTTTCATAAACAAGACACAAAGAATACCAACCATAAAAAGAAAGTCTTGATAAATACAATACATTAATAATTAGTTCTGTTCATTTAGACACAATGAAGAAAATAAAATGATAACCTGCAAAATGGGAGAGGATATTTGCAACACACATAATCCAGAAAGTATTAATATCCAGGATACGTAAATAACTCTTTATAACCTTTTCATTTTAGAGAGCAAAGACCGCAATTGAAAAATGGGCAAAAACTTGCACAACAATTTTACAGACTAACCGATGTTAATGGCCAATCAGAATATGAAGATGCTTGTTCTCATTAGTAAACCAAAGAAATGCAAGTTCAATTCAAAATGAGATAGCGGTAAGTAGATATTATGGGCTGAATTGTGTTCCCTTAGTTTCATGTGTTGAAGCCCCAACCCCCACAAACTCAGAGTGTGACTGTGTTTGGAGATAGGACTTTCAAATAAGTAATTAAGGTTAAATGAGGTCATATGATTGGACCCTAATCCCTTCAGACTGGTGTTTTTATAAGAAGAGGAAATTTGGACACACAAAGAGACACCAGGAATGTGTGTACACAGAGAAAAGACCGCATGAGGACACAGAAAATGGCCATCTGCGAGCCAAGAGAGGCCTCAGAAGAAATCAACCTGCTGATGCCCTGACTTTAGACTCCCAGCCTCCAGAACTGTGAGGAAATACATTTCTATTCTTTAAGCCACTCAGTCTGAGGTTTTTTTATGGTGGCCCTAGCAAACCAATCTAATGAACCCCCCTCCTGCCCCCACCAAAAAAAAGACAGATTAAATAGAATGGTAATGACAACGTGGAGCAATCAGAAACAGTACAAATTTATTCAACCAGTTTGAAAAAAACAATTTTGTATTATCTCGTATATTTGAATATATGCATACTTTATGACTCAGCAATTCCACTCCCAAATATATAACCTAGATGAGAAACTCTTGTATGTATGTATGAGGAGCTTATGTTCAAGAATGCTTATAGTAGAAAAAACGAACAAAACAACCAAAAATTGGAAAGAGGCCAGTTATGTCTTTCATGAGAATATATAACCAAGTTGTAAAATATTAACACAATGGAATATGATATCACAATAAAATGAATTAATTACAGCAACATGTGACAACATTGAATGATTCTTAAAAATATAATGTTACATGAGATTAAGAAAAAACAGGTCATGGAAGAACAGAAAGTGTTAGTCCATTTACATAAAGTATGAAAAGAAGTGGAACCAAATGATGTATCGCAAGGGATACAGATAGATTTGCTAAAACTTTTTTTTTTAAACAAGAGGATGAAAAGACCAAATTCACAAAATGTTTGCCCCTGGGTGGATGGCATAGGAGGTGAGTGGGTATTTACAAGGAGGACACAGAAAGCTTCAACATTTTTGGTAAATTCTTCTCTATAATCAGGATTGTGGGTTCACATATGTTTATTGTTACACCTACTAATTTATACATAGCTATCATATTTTTTAATATATCAAATATATAATTAAAATTTCAAAAATAATCTGTTTATGTATTAGCAAAGACTTTATCAGGTGCTATAACAGAGAAAGCATGTGTACTAGTATTAATTTCAGACAAAATAGATTTCAAGGCAAAAGACATTTAAAGGGAAAAAGAGGAGAATTCTGATATTTATATAAGGATCAATTACTTCAGAAGGTATGATAGTCAATATAGCATATATGTATGTATGTATACATACATCAAAAATTGATAAAGGGGAAAAGAACTTGCTTATTTGTATAACTGAAACACCTACCACGAGACACTGAGTGTAGATGAGTCTTTAGGAGAGAAATAAATGAATCAAGGAGACAAAACTGAGTATGGCCATGGAGGATATGAGTAACACAATTGACAAGTATATACATACGTATGTGTGTTTGTGTGCACATATAACTACCAATAGAAGTTAAAGATCATTTAAATCACATTTGGAAAATTTACAAAAATCAATCAAGTACTTATGTATTATGTACACAAGAACACTCAAACAAATTTCAAAAATTTTATATCACAGACGCCACATTGATGACAAAGAATTATGGAATAAAAACTTAGGAAATGCTTCTGATTTTACTCCAAACTTTTAACTTGGAAGTTATAAACTAAGAACTGAAGAATAATGAAGGAGATCCTTCATATCAAAGCCTGTTGGAGATCACCCTCGTGGGGTCCAGGGGAAAATGTGATTCTTTAAATGGCATTTTATTAAGAACGACACACACTGAAAAAAAGAATCAAGCTTTCAACTTAAGCCAGCAAATGAATAACAATGCCAACCCTCATAATTACAGTTAGTGAAGATAAAAGCAGAAACTATTGAAGTGGGAAGCAAAACTAGTGAAACTGATGTGTAAACCAAAAGTTGCGTCTTTGCAAAGTATGGTAAAATAAACCTTTGGCACATATGGTAAAGAAAAAAAAGAAAGGGGGCCGGCCCCATGGCGCAGCGGTTAAGTTCGCAAGTTCTGCTTCTCAGTGGCCTGGGGTTCGCGGGTTCGGATCCTGGATGCAGACATGGCGCCGCTTGGCACGCCATGCTGTGGTAGGTGTCCCACATATAAAGTAGAGGAAGATGGGGACGGATGTTAGCTCAGGGCCAGGCTTCCTCAGCAAAAAAGAGGAGGACTGGCTGTAGTTAGCTCAGGGCTAATCTTCCTCAAAAAAAAAAAAAAAAAAAAAAGAAAAGAAGAAAAAAGAAAGGTAAAGAATTTTTATTTGATATTGATGATAAGATACGCACAGATTTTAGAAACATTAAAATGTTAAAAAGAAAATGTGCAACATTAAATTTGGAAATAGGTAATTAAATCAAGGGCTTGGCCACACCCGCTCAATTTGATATTGTCTGTGAAGTGTATAGTAGCCTCTCTCTTTCACATTCTAACCCCTGAAGAAAATAAGCTGAGGAATGACGCCAACTCAACGCGACTTCTTATGTTGCCTTTCGTAGTCTTTGTGGTACGCGTCACCTTAGTTCAGTAGGGTAATTTCAGCTGAGCAAAATGTTGGAGAGCGGAGGTCTGAAACAGGTGGTTCGTCAGACGTCAAATGGAACGTCAGCATTTGCTTATAGATGTGGTTTTGTTGTCCTGCACAGTATTTTAAAATTTTTCCAATTATTGCCAATTTGAAAAAAAAAAAGGAAATCTAGAGATTTCACTTAAGAATCCTGATTTCTGTCCTGGCAAAATTAGAGCTGCTGAGGGTCAGATGGGGCCTGTGCTCTTCCGTTTACTGCAGTCCCCACTGGGGACTGTGAAGAGAGAGAGACCTCGGTTTTAATCCCAGCTCTGCCACCCACCTATGGGATTGTTTCGGGAAAGTTACATAACCTCCAGAGAGCATCGTTCTCCTTATCTGCAGAGTGGAGGAAATATTAGGCTTATAAAGTGATTGTTAACGTTAATGGATATTGAATGTGGAAACCTACATGCGTATGAAAAATAGTATATATGCATAATTTCTAAGGCAATTTATTTCCCTTTCAAATAATATGGAAAATGGTTTTTTTTAAAACTCTTTAATATATCTATTATTCCTTAACTCATTTCATCTTTCATTTCCTTTAAAACAATCATTTGCAACTTGGAAAGCATATAGTACAGTGTCTGGCACATAGAAGATGCTTAATTTATCTGTTCATTCAAGAAATTTATCTACATTGTTCTGATCACAAAGCACTGTGATTTGGTGATTTGTTAAAAGATGAAAATTCAGAGTATATCTGGATGGGAATAGAAAAGGTGGCACCCGAAAATACAGGGAGCTGGCAGAATGGAGGGCGAGTTAAATTTCAGTGGGAAGGAGCCAGGATGGAATAGTCTAGGCGCCATTTGCCAGATGGGAACGTCAATGACAGGGTTTGCCAGGGAAAACTACCTTTTCTTCAGACTGCAGAAGGTCTAGCAGTCTGGTGACTAGCACGTCTCTGCTGCCCCGTGCTTGGAAATGTTCTTGCTCGCAGAACTGGCATCCCTAGGTCACTGAGACCCCAAAAGCAGCTATGAGATCATTAGTCACTTCTCTCCTGGTAGAGTGTGTGCACATTTGTTATAGTTAGTGGCTGGCGTTACCTTCTTGTAGAAATCTAGGGAAGTGCATGTACATCAGATTCTATAATTTGGAATAAAGGTTAAGAGAAATCCGTAAAAGTGGAGGAAAATGAGCATGTTGCGAACATTTAAGCGGAAGTTTTAAAGGTTATGATACAGATTCTTGATTTTTAAGAGAAGAATTTGTCTTTAATGATTGGATTTCCTTTAAAGTGGAATGACATTTCTCCCTTTCTCAACAGAAGTTTCTGTTTTTCTTTTTGTCATTTGAGAACACATTTCCTGGTTTCACAATTGCCCATCTGAAAATCGTACCAGAGCCAAAGGATAAAGGATGCTGCCGTGCACATCCTGAAGACAGGGTTTGCCTTACGTAGCTCCCAGGCCCTCAGTCCACGATTACTACTCCTGAGGACCCCTCCATGTGAGCTCCAACCATTCATACCCGACTGAAGCTTCATCAGACGCTGCTCACAGCCTGAGAGGCTGTTGCTCCTATGTGGCAGATCCACACAGACGTCTGAGTTCAGAAATGTATAAAAAACAGGGACATATTGCGGGGGGAGGAAGAGGTGACACGTTGTTGGTCATGTGTGGAAAACATTTCTTAAAATAACCCAGTTTATTGCTCCACTTTTCCTTTTTCTCTTAATGATCAAGTTTCAGCATGAAGGCATCACATCTGAAGAAAAAGTTTTTGCTCATTTCTGTAAAATTTGGCCCAATCTCTTGGGCTTGTATTAGTATTAACAATGGCACTAAAGTATGAGACCATCTTGCAAAATGTAAATTTCCTCCCCCTTTTCTCTTCACTCTTCAAGGAAATAAACTTTCTGATGAGCTTGGGTTGGGGAAGGGTGGCCTAAAACCCCATGGGCTCTCTGGAAAGTACGATACCTAGGAGTCTGAGTACTTGGAAGGAAATAATATTGTTTTTGACAGAGTAAAGATAATTGCTTATCAATTACAAATGATGCAGGTTGCATATAGTCAACTGTTTGCTTGCTTAATAAATGGATTTATTGCTTTCCCATTTGCTGGTATGCATTAATATCCCCAAATTAAAAAATTGTAGAAATATAGTAAGATTTCACTCATTGCTAGCGTGGAACAATGGAGCATTCTCAAGGTGTGCTCCGTGGGCACATGTGAGCTCTGTGGGCACATGTGACTTAGTAAATGTTCAATGTAAAAATGTAAAAATGTGAAATTGTCAATGTTGAATGTAAAAAAAGGTTCTGTGGTCAAGGTTTGGGAACTTTGGCTAAGCCAATATATTTTGCAACTCACCAAGAAGGAAGTTGCAGTGCGCGGTGAGTGCTACAGTGATTTGGCCCCATGCCAAGGACCTGCATCCCTCCTTTGACGCGGTATCAGACAGATCTGAGTTAGAATCCTGCGCCACTCTGGGCAAATCACATCACCTCTTTGAGCTCCACTTCATCTGCAAAATAGGTTTAACAGCACAGACTTCATAGTTGTGTGGTGAGAATCAAATGAGATAATGCATATAAAGCAAGCAACGTTTTTACATAAGATGGAGGATAATTTAAAATTTATGCCTTCATCTCTAATTTTGGAGTTACGGGTTTCATGTGAAATACCCGTGTGCACGAGACTAGAAGTGAAGAAGCAGTTCTTGCCACATCCTGACAGAGTAACCTTGGCAAACCTCTTAACCAAGAGAATTGGGTTCCCAATGTCCTCTCCTTGAAACAACAACAACAACAACAACAACGTCTGCCCTCTTTCATAGAGCATTTATGAGAATCAAGTAAGTTTTAAATTTATTATGGAAATTCTCAAACGTCATGCCACTTTATCCGCAAATTCTTCACTACGTGTCATTCATTGATAAGGATGTCTATATCCATACCTAAGTTGACATCCCTCTGTATTTTTACATACTGACTATGCAATTATTGTGCCTAACGAAATTAACAGTAATTCATCAACACAATTTAATGTTAGTCCACATTTCTTTTTCCCAGATTGTCTCAAAAACGTCCCTTTGACATTTGGTAGGACTGAATCAAGTTTCAAACAGTTTGTACGTTATGCAGGTGTTGGCATAGCTCTTAACTTCACCTTCATTTTGTGACACTCTCCATTTCCTCTCCCCTCCAAACTGCGTCACCGTTTTGTTAGAGAAAATGGGTCATTTCTTGGTAAAATGTCCCACATTGTAGATTTTGCTGATTGCTTCATCGATGTGCCTTTTAACTTGTTCTTCTATCCCCATATTTTTGTAAACAGGTAGTTAGATCTGGAGGTTCAAATAGACACTGATATAATTTTTTGGGGGAAGATACTTCAGAGATGGTGCCATGTCCTTCTTGTTACATCACAGCACAAGGCGTGTAATATCTAGTCATTCCCTCTTTAGATCTCTTAAGATTGATCAATGAACACAGATGGTGTCAACATGATCCTTTCATTGTAAATTCCTCATCAACCATTCACTAATAATTTTAGCATCCATTTTTAAAAAAAATTTTTTCTTCTTCTCCCAAAGCCCCCCAGTACGCAGTTGTATATATTTTAGTTGTGGGTCCTTCTAGTTGTGGTATGTGGGATGCTGCCTCAGCATGGCCTAATGAGCGGGGCTAGGTCCATGCCCAGGATTCGAACTGGTGAAACCCTGGGCCACTGAAGCAGAGCGCACAAACCTAACCACTCTGCCATGGGACCAGCCCCTTGGATCCACTTTTAATCATTGGTTAGATCCATTTTTGCATGAAGAATTACAAGATGGTAATTGCCTAATTCTATCACTCCTATGACGGCACTGTGAATGTGATAGCTAAATATTATGGAAGAAAGTATAAGGTTACTGTTCTGGTTACTCCATAAAAGGTTACATGTTAATTCAGTTTGGTGGAAATAGCATGGACTCTAGAGTCAAAATAGCCTTTATTTAATTTTCAACTCCATCACTGCTAGCTGTGTGGCCTTGGGCTCCTAATTCCTCTGAGTCACAGTTTCTCAATCTAGAAAATGGGAATAATGATATCTGACTTGATGGATTATTGTGAACATTTGCGAGACTCTATATGGAGACCCTAGCACAATGGCTGAAGGATTAGATTCTAGATAAATGATAACTATTATCCCAGTCTCCTCACAGTTCCTGTACATGTTTTTATACCAAATAGTTTTTCTCATTCGATGCTAGGTAGTTACCACAAAGGAATGAAGACAAAGGGGTAGTAGCAACAGATGACATTCTGCCGGCTGGTCTCAGAGATATAGATCTAGTGTGTAGATTTCATTTATTGGCTCATCCCCACAACATTGATCGCACGCCCACAGTGTGAGAAACTGGGAAAGGCACAGTCTGTAGAGCAAGCAGGAGTCACAGGTGGAGCCTGTCCTCAAAGGGCTTCGCTTCTGCGTGGTGATTGGTGTAGATGTGTTTATAGCAAGTTAAGTCGCAATACTTTCCATCTACCCATTTGTCAAAGTGGTCCAAGTGTCATACAATACATGAGATTATTACAAAAACATAAACCAAACAAACCACCAGCGTCATGCAGTTCCTTTTAAATCCGTCTTCAGTTAATAGAATTGAGTAAATTTTTATATTAAGCAAATAAGTTTCATGATGGATGTATATATATATACATACATATTTCAGTAGAATCATCCAGGGATATAATTTTCAACTTGTTATCTTTAAAGGGGATGCTGAGAGCTTTGACTTTATTTGGAGCGTTCATTTGCCATAATTCTTTTTTTGAAACTCATTAAATTTTAACTAGATGCACACTTTGCTCAACTTGGGGGGAAACATATTTTAAATATCTGTCAAGTCCGTCATCACTACTCACAGAAAGGTGCCTAGTTATAACCCTCAGGATGCTGATCTGCTGGGAGGAATGCCACAAATGTCACCCCGTGAACACGAAATGGAAGCACATGTACAAATAGTGGAGCATAAGATCTTCCCAGAAGTTTCCCGGTGCATTAATGCTGGAAGGCTCGATTTGGAAATTTCCCATTCAACCCTACGAAAGAGTTGGGGTGGAGGAGGGAGAGAAAACCCACTTATCTTAAAGATTCATGATTCAGGCGCCTGATAGAATCTGCAGTTTCCATAGCGCTGGGCCCTAGATTCCCCTTTAATGTAATTAAGCCTCGAGATTTATGAATACAACAGGCCAGAACTTGATCCGTGTTCATTTTCAATTACTGCAGTGAAAGAGCTCTATCCAGATGTCTCTATTTACAGCATTCAGGCAGGCTGGACCAGGGGCCGAGGGGGGAGGGCCCACAAATTGTCACACTTGTTAATTCTTCACAGAGGATACTCAGCCGAGGTCCTGGCTTTGACCCTGTGACAAAAGGCTGGGGGCCCCCAGGGCAAGGGCATCAATGCTTCCAGGGACAACACGGTGACCCCTGGGGGTCACTCCCTCTGCTTTGTAGGTATTTGTGTAATAATGGGGTCCATTCCTGATTTTTATTTTTGTTACAGTTCTAGGAGCATCCAAGGGAAAGGACTGGCTCTGATGTGAAAGACAAACATATATAATGAGAGCATCAAGTGTCCCCTGGCAACAGTAACCACGATAAAATGCTACAGGGGAAATACACAGTATGCAGTGACCCACATAATCGGGCCTATTTTGGGAGCATTGTTTTATTTTTCTTTTGCAGTGTGTTGTGTGTGTGTGTGTGTGTGTGTGTTTTAATGTTCCCAGGTCTGCAATTTAGTTTTGTCGGGATTATTGGAACACAAACGTCTTTCTTTTGCTACAGTTACAGTTCTGCTTGTTTGAGAGCAGGTTTTTCCACACCACATACCCACCTGCTAGGGCAGCCTAAAGTAATTCATTTTATTCCCTTTATTTTTGCTTTAAAAAATTTCTGTGCTTTCCATAACCATTCTACAGGTTTCTTAGGCGTGTGCTCAGTGTTTTCTTACACTAATGTGGACGTTTGCATTGAGGTGTCATTTTAAAAGGAAAATCCCAGACAAAAGGCTTAGAAATAAGAGCCCAGCGGGAGACTCCAAACCTCTAATGAAATGTACTGCATCCAGCAAAAAGCCCCAAATCCTACCCCTCACTTTTCCTCTG
Organism: Equus caballus; assembly: GCF_041296265.1. Taxonomy (NCBI): domain Eukaryota; kingdom Metazoa; phylum Chordata; class Mammalia; order Perissodactyla; family Equidae; genus Equus; species Equus caballus. The sequence continues at coordinate 32,483,887 of NC_091711.1, read as the reverse complement.
TGGCGTGTTCTAGTCCATCATTTTACTTTCTCAACTCGCAGACCAGAGTCGTTACCTTGTGAAAAAGAATGAATTGGGATATTGCTTTTGTTGAACAATAATTGGCTGTTATATTAACATGTGGCTCAGTAAAATGGAATTGTTGGCCAATTCTCTTCCATTTCAGAAGGTCGTTCTTGAAAGTATGGCAAATCTCCTCCCTGATTAGCCCCTTTAAATCAATTTTGGGTTTTTCTCTTTTGAGTCATGACCTTTACAGGACTCAAATTCATTTCAGTGAATTTAAAGAGATTTGAATAGAACACGGGATTGTTCAAAAAATAGAGCTTTCACTCAGATTTCTTCCATTCTTGCCCTTCAGAACACTATCTCTTTTTCCTTTATTTAAGAAATGATTTAATAATTCAATACCAAATCTAATCAAGTTCAACACTTCATTCTACATAAATTTATCCCTCTGGTTCCAATGAATATATTTCACATACAAATGGCGTCATTTCTGACCGTCTTATTTCCTTTTTTGGAGGGTGAATGTACCAGGTGTCCAGGAGAACAGGACGGAAGCGTTCTTTGATGAGCCATTCCTCCTGCAAAGCTGTTCACTTGGCAATTGGGCAATTCGTTTGTACCTTTCACAGAAACACTTGCGTAGCCTTCGGGCAGCACTGCATCTTTAGTTATTAGAGGGAATTATTGCCCAGTGATATGTATTGGAACAGTGGTTTGGAGCCGCGCTGAGACAATGCTACTATACTGGAATATTGATTTTATTGTTTTATTTATTTAGTTCTTTTGCTACTTCTGGATGATATATCATATTGTTATCAGTACAGTTTGTTTTCTAAAGTAGTAATAGTAGTATTTTTTAAGTTAGCCTGAGAAAAGGGGATGAAATGTCACAGAGGGTGGATTATTATTTTTTTTTTTGCAGGGAAAGATTTGCCCTGAGCTAACATCTGTTGCCAATCTTTCTCTTTTTTTTTTTCCCTCCCCAAAGCCCCAGTGCATGGTTGGATATCCTAGTTATAAGTCCCTCTAGTTCTTTTATATGAACCACCGCCACAGCATGGCAACTGACAGACGGGTGGTGTGCTTCCACGACCAGGAAAGGAACTTGGGCCCCTGAAGCAGTGAGAGCTCTGAACTTTAACCACTAGGCCATCAGCCCTGGCTCTCTAAAGTATTCTTAAATTTACGTTTCTTTGGTCTTACTCTTCTTGTTGGCTCTTTACCTCTCTTCTCCATTCTCTTCTTCCCTTCTCTCTTTTCTCATTTCTCATTAGTCCCTGTGGATTTTTCCCCCGTGCCTCTATGTTTATGGTGATAACAACCACGTAAAATGTGTGCATAGGAAGGACAGTGCAATTTTCTTCCTTTCTAACATATCCTTTGGTTTTTAAAAATGCAATTTTATATGAAATATATACATATGATTTTGTACAATTCATAATAAATGTGGAAATTTTTGTTGCAGAAACTCTCTGCATAAGTTCACTTTTGTGGCAGAAAACTCTCTGTATAGAACCCCTGCTCAGGGGACACAGGAGGGAATTGATATCAGAGTTGGGCTCTAGGAGGCAGAGCTATGGCCATGTACCCCCAGAGCGGGCCAGGAATGGGAACAACCAAAGGGTGATTCTCAGCTAAGTTTCTCTGAAAATGCCAAGGTCAAGTTGGAGAAGTCAAGTTCAGTGAAAGGAGTGGACATAAATGGGTCTGAAGGACTGGCAGGTGCACTGAACAGACTTGGAGAACTTGGGATCCAGTCTGGAGGACTCTGGGTAGGGGCCATTTGGAGACTTAGGGTCACTGAGATCCTTACAGTTGTCGATGGCATGGTCCCTTATGTCCTCACTCTGCCTGTTGCCTATTTTATCCCATATAACCTCCACATTGGGGCCAAGGTGACCTTTTAAAAATACGTCTTTGCTTAAAAAGTCATACATTGGTTTAAAACCTTCTAATGCTTTCCCATTGCCTCCAGAATAAATTCCAAACTCCTTTACAAATTTGTAATGTCCTTTGCCATCCAAACCCTGCTTCTTCTCCAGCTTTTATCTGCCATCAAACTCCCTTTCTTCTCTTTGCTGTCACCTCTCTGAACTACTTGAGGTTCTCTGAATGTGTCATCCTCTTTCTCTGTTGTTGTGTTGCCTTCCTGTTCAGTGTTCATTCGGGGATAAGTTTGGATGGCACTTTCTTTAGGGAGCCTTCGATGATACCCCAGGTCTGGGTCAGATGGTTCTCCGCCTGTGTAGCTGTTTGGGACTCACTTGTTTAATTCTGTTTCACTGATGGGCTCAGAGAAGCAGAAGCACATGTGGAAAGAATGCCAGACATTTGTCAACTGTAGAGACAATATAAGTAAGCTGTGTAAAGTGGCTACCAAAAAAAGCCCCAAAACTTAATGGAATATTGCGTAGAGAAAACGAGCTTCTTAACACAGTTTTTCTGCACCCTGCTTAACAGTTGGCTATAAATTGTTGGTTTCTACTGCAGTAAACATGCTGGTTTGTGCCAGATCCTCTTGCTGTATCCAAGTAGCTGCTTGCAATCTGCTGCTTGTTGATCGGATTCTCTTGGTAGCATTGTTTGTTATATAAGAGTTTATAGGCTTCAAGTGAAGCCCTATCTAAGAAGGGCACATGTCTACTGATAGGAGATTTTTAGCATTTTTTTTTTTGAGTCTCAGAGACCTGTGCCTAGATGTTGATGGTTCTAGAAGCCTGAATTCTTAAGTGTGAAGATTATTGTATTGAGAAAACAAAACATTTTCCCCATCTGTGAAAGGAGGATTTGGTTAGGTAGTACTTTAGAAATAGATCTGGGTTGAGATTCATTTAAATACCATTCCCATGCTAGCTATAGAAATAAACAGCTATTCTAAATAGCTCTTGACTGTAGGACAGAGTAGCCAAGTTATCTTTTAAAAATGTCTTTGTGAACAAAGTTGGATTAGACCAGAATCAGAGTTCAGCTGATGTTCCTTTCCAGAAATTTTTTGGTGTCAACTGACTTTGTTAGATGTTATTTCTCTGACTTGAATCTCATGTGATAAGATACAATTCATTAGTTCATTTATCCAACCATTGAATCATCTATCCATTCATCCACTTATCTATTCATTCATCATTTTCCCACTCATCCATGAATCCAGCCATTTCTTCTCCTATCCATCTCTGCGTCCATCCATTTATCTCCCCAGTAAATCTTCTGTAAGCCTCTATCCAGTATAAGGCATTCTTAGTTACTGAGGGGATTTAAAAGTAAGCAAAACAGGTTCTCTTCTCAAAGTACTTAAAGGTCACTAATGGTCTCGTAGATTATTAAAATGGGGATGTGGATACAGACAAGGAGAGAATAGTGTCAAGGCAGGAGACAGGGTATGAATGCTGCCATGAAGTTGGGAAAGTGCAAAGTGAGGTGGGAACAGTGAGGTGTGTGAAACGGGCAGCTGCGAGTGTGTCCAGGGGAGAATGGTGGTCATTGCTGGAAAGATGGTTTGGATAAAGGGGCAGCAGGTCATAAATGCCAAACAAAGAAGTGTGGAGAACCTTTGGGGATTTCTGAGCAGCGGAAAAAACGTGAAGGTTAACTATTCTTTAGGAAGATCAATCCAGGTCAATTCGGGAGATGGATTAGAGGAGAGGGATAAGAGAGAGATAAGAGGCAGAGAGACCGGTTAGTGCTTCAAGATAATTAGGTTTACTCTGATTCGGGTCACTTACAACACATGGACTGTGCCACAGTTAAGTTAGGGGACTTTCCCATTAAAACTACTCAGGTAGTGGTCATATTTCAGGGATAGAGAGAGAAGTTATGTTTCCGTCACTCTTTTTGGTTTATATCCAGCGTTGACCGTCTCCTAAATGTTGAGGAGGGTGATTTGTAGATTCAAAGGTGCTGTTCTTGAGCTGGAACATTCAGGTAGCTTTTGCTGTAGTGACGTATGAAGGCTTAGGGAGAGGAAACAATTATCAAAGTCCAAGTCTGAGAGTGAGGAAGGGAGAGAACCCTTCTCTTAGTAAAATAACATTAGAAACCAATTCTTTGTCCTTGCGCATACTAGTTGTATTATCTTTTGTGTACTATGGTGAAAACAAATATTTGACTCATTAGTGATGTAGCTTGCTTTGAAATACAAGGCTAAACCTGAGGTGAAGAATTCTAATTCAATTTTCAAGGTCACCGATTTGAAAGAAAACAAAATCAGAATCTTACAAGATATGCAACAGTAGATTCCTTTTACATAGTGGATAGAGTGTACAGTTGTTACTTCAGGGCAAAAATATCTTGGCTCTCTCTGAAGCAAACTCTTAGTAGTAAACACAGCACATCTATGAATAAACTCACTCCTCTTGTGGGAGCGGGCTGCCTTAACGCTGTCTTCGGTCTCAAGAGAATGTCTTGTCCCCATGAATTGATCATTCCTGCATATCCTTGTTGAAAATAATCAACCTAAAACCTCACTGCAGAAACATTTTGTGGCTACCAATGGATTTCCAAGGTCCCAAGAAAATGCGCCTATTTTCCCAGTATGTTGACCTCTGCCCAGTGCTGCCTACCACCCACTCCTCTCCAACCCCCATAATGCACTAAACCTTTTGGTTTATAGAATGTTCTCTCAGATTTTGAGAGCTTCACCATCTCTTCAGAACAACTGAAAAATTGTGGGAGTCCAAACCCTTTTTTTCTGCATCGCTTTTATATCAACTTCAGTATTATTTTATATAGATGTGCATGTCCTTGTTGAGTCACATACATTTTATTTTATTTTATTTTATTTTGAGGAAGACTATACATGAGCTAACATCTGCTGCCAATCCTCCTCTTTTTGCTGATGAAGACTGGCCCTGAGCTAACATCCGTGCCCATCTTCCTCTACTTTATATGTGGGATGCCTGCCACAGCATGGCTTGCCAACCAGTGCCATGTCCTCACCCGGGATCCGAACCGGCGAACCCCGGGCCTCTGAAGGGGAACGTGTGAACGTAACCGCTGTGCCGCCGGGCCGGCCCCTGACTGCAATATTATAATAAAAACCAGCAACCAAAATGACACCCTGCGGCGCGCACACACACACCCCCAGTTGCAAAAAGACCAATAAGAAACACTTTGAAATGAAGCCAAAGTTACCTCAGTAATCTTTGTTCAATCACGTGGACCCATCTGAGAAGAATGAGAAATACAGAAGGTGGCAGAGGAGTTTTCTCTTCCTGGAAATGGGGGGAAAAATGAATAAAATTTGGCACTTTCTCAGTATAGCAGCTGGGCCTGTCTCCACAAGAAAACACCATCAAGCAATTTGTGAATTCATGTTAAATAATTGCTCTTCACGTAAGGTGACTATTGTGTTCTGTCCCTCATGATGAATATCTTGCAGCCTGATTTTCAGCGTATTTAATTCTGTTCCAAACCAAATTAAACTCTGAAAGCATATGTTACTGTAAAGCGTGAGTCACAGATTGTCATGATATTTTGCAGAAGATTATTCAGCAGCTGTCTTAAAAAATAAAAAAGCGAAGAGCTCCATCTATTAAATGCTTATTCTGTGCCAGAGGCTATATTAACTCATTTATGGGCCAGCATTAGGGGAGTGAGGTGCAAGAGGCTTGAGCTTTGCATTCAAGGCTCTGGGATTAGAACCCACGACATCATTGGGTGTGAGAGCTGATCAGATGAGGATGTACTTCCCTGTTAGAAAAAGCAGGCAACAGCCCCTTAGGCTGAGGCTCCTCTGGGCAGGCCCTACATTCCCGGGTGGCGCTGGGAGAAGGGGAGGCCATCAAGAACAGGCTGCCTAATGGCTCTGGTGTCTCAGACCATGGCTTTCTCCCAGTAGCAGGGTTGAGTGGTTGGAAGGAGAGGTGAGACCATGTGAATGTGTACTTATCTAACGTATTAATTTCATTGGCTTGACCAGAATCCACAGGAAAAGAACGCGGCCTCTGATACCAAGGAATTTTCACACATGCATGCTTGAATTTATAATTTACTGCCCTCTGAGTATTTATTTTCTTTATTGCTTCTTTTGATTCCCACAAGGTAGTCCACACTAGGGAGGCCTGCACCACATTCAGGGGGGCCCCTCAGGGCTGCCTACTCTTTGACCAAAGTAGGCTTATTCATCACCACCTTTATAACCATGTCATCATGGCGCCCTAGGTCGTCTTCAGTGCTGGCCATGCAGTCCTATCTTGGCTGTAACCCAGGACACGCAATTCTATTGTGCTTCTGTGGTTGAAATCAAGCAACAATCATTGCTTAATTCCATTACATCTCCTAGACATATTTGGTGTTAAACCAACATTTGTAGGTTTCCACCGTCCTCATATATTTGGTTCTCATGGTTCGTGAAGGCTGGCTTTTCCTCAGATTGTTTAAAGGCTTATTTCTAAAATACAACTTTAACTTGATCATATCATTGTAAGTTTTACTTACCACTTGAATGCTCTAATATCGACTTCATCAGACTGTGACTGAGAGAGCTAACCCATGTAACATGCCTGGCACAATGCAGGTGTTTGAAAATGGTTGCTTTTGTTATTACTTGCTGGAGGGCACAGAACTAGCAAAGGGAGGAAGAGACACATGCAGCATGTCAGGCTCCAGAGCCCATGCTTTGCCCTCCTCGCCCACGACACATCCTCTCCTGTGAAAAAGAAAGCCAAGTTTGCTCTCGGATATGTGAGATTAGTCTCTCTTAAATTTTATTCCAGTTCATCTCACAAACACCATAGCATGTGTTTATATCGCCATACGATTTATTTGGTTATCACTGTTTAGTTGAGGTAAAATCTTCTTAGTGTTTAATTGAAAGGCTGTTCAATAAAAAGGGCTTGGCAATCAATGTATTTCTCGTTTTGATTCTGAAATATGACATTTCCCTTGTGCTGTTTCAAAGGTTAAACATTTGAACCTGGTTAAAATGTTGGTTAGCGGAAGGGGTTCCAGAACATGTGCTTTGTGCTGGGGTATCAGATGGTGTTCAGCTGCCATGGTAACAGGTCCAGATGCGGCACCTGTGTTTATGTGTAGTCTCCTTAATGAGGCTCCACAAACGCACGGCACTGTAGTTAGTTGCAGGGGCTCATTGCGTTGGTCACACAGCCTGTTACCAGGGGAAACAATACTGAGCTTCTTTATGACTTATATTTAGAGTAGGAGTGGGAACAAAACTCAAATAGTCAGTTTTACTTCTCTCTCTCTCTCTCTCTAATTGTCCAGATCATAAGTTCACTTTCTGTGATTTTACTTTAGGGTAATAACTTCATTTTATGGTACCTGATGATACTATATCAAATGGGAGAAAAATAGACGGTTCTGGAAAGAATATATTCCTATAGTTTTGCATAATAAAGTTGGCAGTAAGTCCTCCTTTGATCATTACTTTTTTTAAAACACTTGCTCTTGAGAAAGATTAGTAGGGTTAAATATATAACTCTATTAGAATAGCATTATTACTATAAAAGACTGATGGTTTTTTAGTTATGGCAAATTAATTAGTTGCATAGTAACTTGATATAGTGGATAAAGCCGGCAAATGAGTCTGCAGGTGTGCAATGCGCTGGAACGGACAGCGGAGGAAGAAGACAATTGCAGCATGGCCTTTTTCTGCATTTCTGTCTTGAAGGGAATTAAAACAATAGTAAAAGTTATTGGAGTATATTTGGAGGCATTTTGGGAACAGGTCTTAATTCAAATCCCCCTTGTTTAGTAACTGAGCATTCTTGGGACTGTCATCCAATCTTTCAGTCAGTTTTCTCATCTGAGTAGAGGCCATAATACCTACTCCACAGGGTGGTTGAGATGTGCTCAGTAACTACTGAGCCCTCTTCCTCCTTACCCTCATGTTTGACTTTCGAGAGAGTGAATAGACCTGAACTTACGGTCTCCTGCTATTAACCCGATTTGCAGAGCTGAGAGTACAGAGGTCAGGCTGCTCTCATCCCCAAGGCTAGAACCACTCTGGAAATAACCCCTATGTTCTCACCTGCCCAGTTTCCCAGCTAGTCTTGTGGAACAAAGTGAGAGTGCCAAATGTCCCTCTTATATCTCTTTTCTATGCATTACCCAAAGCAAAGAAGGTAAGTATGGGAGTATGTTTCCCTTCACCAGGACTTGCTTGTGTCCATGATAATCGTGCCAGTCAGTCATGGTGCGCTTTCCCATGAAACCTGGACGGTCTCAACATCCTTCTTAGTGTAGCTCTCCAGATAGCTGCTATAAATTGATCTGAGTTGATGTTCAAGTTGAAGCCGGTTGGCTGTCCCGACCTAAGAGCCCTGTGGGAAAAACTGACAGCACACAAATTTTAACACAAGAATCTTGACTCAGAGATGATCACACAAATATCTTTACCTTCTTTTATACACAAGCACAGAGATGTTAAATGTTACTTGAGATCCTAAATTAGTTGCAGAACTAGGACTAAAATCGACAGCTCTTCACCTCAAAGTTAAAGCTCTTTTTAGTCTAGTTTTCAATTTTTGCTTATGAAAGAATTGTCCCGCTGGAAATGGGTGGCTGCAGGAAACAGAGAGTTTGAAGTCTTTGTGGAATCGTCCGACTACAGGCTGGATGACAGTGGCGTGGGAGTGTGATGACTGGGATTCAAACCTCAGCTGGGATGTTAGATGAAATAATCTTTAAAATGTCTTTTGGCCCCCAGATTCTAAGATTCTCCTTACAGTGTCACTTAAGAATGAAATTTCCTGACCATGAAATGTCTCAGGAAGTAAGTTTCATGTCTGGGGCTCATTTGTAATTAGACATTCAAGTCTCTAAATAACATTTGGGTTAATTAACTTTTGTCTGGTCTCATGAAACACATTTAGTACTTCTGACAATGTCAATACATTTGCTCATTACAAGATTGTTAGGAGACTTGCGAAAATTACAAAATTTGGAAAATAAGGATTGCTACATAAATACTTAATATTTTAAAGCCAAGGAGCTCCTAAATGCATGACTAGATACATCTTTTTCTTCAGTAGGGAAGAAATCTTATTCATCTGACTATCCTTTTTAAAAAGGATCTATAAGAAAGTTGGCAATTTAAGATAATTCTAGAATACAAAATTTCAGAAGTACACATCTGTCCCTTTCTGACAACAATGAATGTTAAGTAGATTTTCAAGTTTTTTTTTCATGGGTATCAAAGTGATGTTCTTATTGAATCTTAAAAGCCATAGTGAGCCTCTGTTGTCTCCTCCCTTCCCCTCGCAGCATTGTAAATCTAACTTCTGCCTGTCCTATTGTTCAGAAAAAAGCAGCCATATTGTGCTGATTGCTATTAAATTAAAGCAGAAAGGGAAAGACACAAATGTGGAAGCCAGTCTTACCAGCAGGGATACCACTAGCCTTTAGCTTGCATTTTGGGAGGGTCAGAAAGTCATGACAGGCTTCTGACCTCTGATAACCTCTTCGGGGCTTGTGTGTGCAGTTTTTGGGGGAAGAACTTAATTAAATACAATTGAATTTCCCTGCTAACATTGCCGCTGAAAAGACTCCTTTTAGATGGCTTGGTATTTGCTGGTGAGGAACAAACAAAGATGCTTCTTTTGTTCCTCAAAGAAAAGTTAGCATATGTTAGTTAAGGATTTGTGATTTCTTTTGACTAGACTGGTGGCCTCCTAAAAATTCAAGGAGTCTTCTGAAGTGGTAATCACGATGAAAGATGAAACCTGTGACTAACTAAAACCCTAACTTTTCTTATCCCAGATAATTATTGTTAAGGCTAATGTTTTTAAGAGTTTACCATGTTCACTTATCCTCAAATAAAAATTAGGACCATCGATTTACAATGAAGTTGCTAATATTTGGCCATACAAAATATAACTTGCCCATCTTCTGGATTCTCTAATTGCCAGAGGAAGAGAACGACTGCCAGCAGATGTATTTTCAGTGCTATATGTTAGGAAACTGTTACAACAAGTGTTGACAAAGAATCCCCAGTTTTTGGTTATGATCAGATTATTATGCATATTAATTGTTGAATAAGAAGCTTGTCTACAAGTTACACTTTACTCAAAAGCAATAATTACATAAATATGTGGGTTAGAAATCCATTTTCCCATGGTTATTCTTGGACTTCTCAAATCAGTGGCTGACAATTAGAAACTGAGGAATCACTTTTATAAACACGACATACAGAAAGAATAAGTGACTTCATTCAAGTCTGAGTCTTCATGTTAATTTTAGGAGGAATCAGGTTTACATTTTTTTAGATTCAAAGAATCTTTTAATCCTGGATGATTTTGTTTTCCTTGAAGACAGGATTAGAATTAAGGAATTGATACTTTTGTATTTAAAGTTGACTGTTGTGTGTGTAAAGTCTGCTTTCTCACCTCCATGCCCCCTTCCTCTGTTTCTAAGCTTTCTCAGGTCTCTCTAATTATTTAAGGGGAAAAAAAAGTCAACACTTGGCCCCACTGCCCTATCTAGCGTCGTCCCATCTCTTGTTTTCTATTCGTGGTTAAACTCCTAAAAGTAGTTTAAACTCCTACACCCACAGCTTTTAATTCCCTTCACTATCTTTCTAGAATCTAGTTTCCGTGTTCACCCCGTGCCACGTACTACGTATCCCAGCTGAAGTCCCCAACATCAGGACCATCATGTATTGTTGGAAGGGTATACCGTCAAGAGAGTTCAATAGGGGCTCCAGGCCAAGGGGACAAGTGGAAGATGAAATCTAGATGTATTTGTTGGCCAAACCAAGTCCTGTCTTGAGGCTGTATCTGTCCAGAGGGGACATCTGTTTTCTTTTTGTACTTTGCTCAGGGCTAGCTGTGGCTTTGTCAACAGTTCCTTTAGTCCAATCTCCAATCTCACCCTTTGCTGTCCGATCCTGTTCTTCAAAATCTAGATCTTTTAAAACTTTTAAAAGACTATAAGCAAGCATGTGATCGAGAGTGAAACTGTGAGCTTTTTAAATGTCCAAAATCCTTTGTAAACCAGAGTCTGCCCAAGGTTGTTAAAATCTTAAATCGCCATGAGATTGAGAGGAACTATTTTTCTGTTTATTTAGCAAAATACTAGCTGAAGGAAGGAAAAATCAAGGCTGAATCCTTATGGGAAGTGCAATGTCAGTCCCTTCTCAGGTCTCGCACAGCCTCACAACCCATAGCCCAGTCACACTGAAATACTCATGGGGGACCCCAAAACACTGGGAAAGCACACAGCCTTTACAAGTAGGCAGACTTCTGTCGGAATCTCAACACCACCACTTACTTAGTGATATTGCTTTGGGCTGTCATTAAATTCTTGTGCTTCAGATTTCTCATCTACAAAATAACGGTAAAAACAGTCCCCTCTCAGGAGTCCTTTGCTGGAGGATTCGGTGGAGAATTAATTAAGGATTCCAGGGACACATCTACCATTTTGCCTGGACTAAGAGCGTTCTCCCGGTCTAGACATTTTCCCAAGCTGATCCTCTGCTAACGACGCTTACTTCCTTTGCTTCAATGAGGTATTTTTTGCTCAAGCTTCAAGGTTCAACATCTCTTCCAAGAAGCATTTCCGGATACTTCTAACTTGTCCTAGTATTCTTCTCCTTAGTTCTGGGTAGGAGCTCCCCTGGTACCCTGTGCATCCTTTCATTACAACTTTTATCCTGCTGTGTTGTCATTGTACTGGGGAAGCATTAGGGGGATTACGCCTCATTTATTTTTACATCCTCAGTGCTTAACGTAGTACATGGCATATTGGTAATTATTTGGCAAACTGAATTGTCTGGATTTCAGCAACTGGAGAAGCAGATAAAAAGCTATGGCAGCTGGGATGCACATATTAAGGAGTAATGGTGACTAAACCACTTCCTTGTATATTTCATTTCTAATGGGTATTCATTCCTCTGTTGCTTAATTTCTGGTCCATTAAACTTTCCAGGTTTCTTCTTGGAGAGGAAGTGATCTATTTCCAAGGCTTTAGTTACCTCTGGTCTTAACCGTACTACCTCTTTAAAGCAACTACGTACTACAAAGACCCGTAGGGCAGTAGTACCTTGCTGAATGCAGCTTGGGAGCTTGTTATAAAAGCACAATCTCAGGGCCCACTCTAGACCTCCTGAATCAGGATCTGCATTTTAAGTAGTTTCCCAAGTGATTCAAATGCACTATAACACGGAAGAAGCAGGGAATTAGTAGCAGGTGCCTTTAAGAGTAGCGTATTTCCTGAATTTCCTGTTATATAAATATATTTGTCTATGAAGACTCAGGCAAAGGTATCAAGACTGTTACAAAGAGAATCAAACAGTACACTGGTATATTGACGAGGTCTTGGTCAAAATAAGAAAGTAATTTTCTGACCCAGAAAACCTCAAATGAAGCACTCCATACTAAATTAGAACGAGTTAGACAATCCAAATCGTTAAAATGGTTTCAAAGAAGTGAGAAATGAGTTTTTCAACTTAATGTCTTAATCCTCTGCTTGGAAATAACATGTTTATCTTTTTAGAGAGAGACTACATCTCTCGGAAGAAAGGCATACACCCCATCACAGCAAACACATTTTTTATCTGGTAGCAGTTAAATGACCTGAGCGAGGATTTCAAAAGCTTGCTCCTGGTTTCCGTTTTCTGTTCCAATCCCCAGGCAAAGCAAGTATTTGCTTTTTAGCAGAGTTGATACCCAAGCCCTTTGCCAATGTTTCCACAGAGCCAGCTGCCCTTCATAGATCCCCCTGGGAACCTTTCTTTCGGTAACTAACCCTCAAGCACCTACACCCCCTATTTGCAAAGATATTTCTCATATAGGAAGGGCCCATGAATCTTCAGATCTCTTTGAGGAGGATGCTCAAACTCCGGTTTAGAAAACTTTGTCCCTTGGCTCAGATCCCTGGGCTTATCTGAAGACTAGCTCCTCCAGCCCAGCCATCCTCTTATTGCCCTAAGAAAGAAAAAAGTAAGAAAAAATCCAAAAAGCAACTCTGTAGTATTTCCTGGCTAACTATTGCAGAACTGAAAATTCCAAGAAAATATATCTGTCATCCTGAAAGCTTCATTGGATGTTGTACGTATTGTGGCCACACGACATTTTGTATTCACTTCTTCTACTCCTTCACCAGTTCAGTAACAATATTTTCCTGGAGGTCTCTTTTTTTTTGAGGAAGATTAGCCCTTAGCTAACATCTGCTGCCAATTCTCCTCTTTTTGCTGAGGAAGACTGGCCCTGAACTAGCATCTGTGCCCATCTTCCTCTCCTTTATATGTGGGCCGCCTACCACAGTACGGCGTGCCAGGCGGTGCCATGTCCCTACCCGGGATCCAAACCAGGGATCCCCGGGTTGCAGAGGCGGAATGTGCGCACTTAAGCGCTACGCCACCTGGCTGGCCCCTGGAGGTCTCCTTTTTTTTTTAATCTGCAACAGCATCTCTCTCTCTCCTCCTTCTTCAAAAAGGAGTCCCTGAATGTGCTTAATGACTGACTTTTCATGCCATGTGCTAAATCGAATAAAAGGCTATATGTCAAGCACCCGTCTGGAGAACCAAATTGCAAAATGGCAGCGACACGGACTTGGTAACTACTGATGTGGAGTGACTGTCCAAGCACCGGATTGTGGATTCAGTTTTTACTCTTCACACGTTTCCTAGACAGTTCAAGTATGTAGACGCTGTGTGTGCCCGTGTTCATGTGCATGCGTGTGCATGCCCGTGTGTGTGCAAACAGAACAAAAACTTGAACTCTCCAGCGCATGCACCACCTGTTTTCACATCATTGTTGTTACAAAAGGGTTTTTTCTTTCCTTCTTTTTAATTAGCTGAGCTGTCCTATTTTTGAGTAACTTGCCTCTTCTCTAACATATGGGCTGTAACCGTATTTCTTTTCATTAAACCTGGGTCTTATTGTCATTTATACCATACTTTTCCTTTCTCTTTCATTTTGAAAGAAAGAGAGGTTTCTCTATTATTTTAGAGCAAAGCACCTCTGGTTTATGTGGCGACTCTTGTGGCTTTCTAAATGCACTTGATTTAGCTTTCAATGTGTAATTACTGCCAAACAAGTTAATTGCTTTATAAGTGTCCAAAATTCCCTGGTTTAATTTTGCTTTCATTTACCAACCTTCATTATACATCCACTGTTCAACATAAACACAAATGATTGTTAATGAATGCCTAATGCCATATTCATTAGAAAATCAGGTTAATGACTGGCAATGAATATCCCAGCTACTTTATTCTTTCCAGCCTCCTTTTTTCTTTTTTGCTTGTTGATTACAATAGCTTTTTTGTTTACAAAGAAATTCTACGTGCATGCTTAAAAGTTCAAGATAAGGCTTTTCTAAGGAATTAGATAACCTCAGTCTCTGAGTCTTCTTTCCTCTTGCAGGTGACTTTACTCTTTAGAAAGAGTCTCCTATTAAAATGAAAGTCAGAATACACATGATTTCCTTGGACTATTGGCTACCATGAAAACTTATTGTTTGCAGAGCAGAAATCTCAGAACTTCTATGTACAGATGTTCAGATGGCGCACTGAACAAACTTAGGAGGCGTTGTTTGCATTACACTCTGTGAAAGATGCTATCCAGTTGTGCCATCTACAAGCGGTATAGCTTTGAGAAATCTCTACTGAAATAAGAAATGTGTTACAGCAGTGTAGTTTGGGACAGCATTCCGTGCTTGGTGCTCACCACCCTGGGTGGGGGTTGTCTACTCAGAAGACATCCAAATGTGTGAAGGTACATGGTTGGAGTGATGCAGGAAATCCGCTGAGGAAGAGGACTGGCATGCACATGATGGAGATGGACCTGGCTCTCCACCTGGTGATTCTTGCTCGTAAATGAGATTCCTTCCCTTGCCTGCAGACATGGGGTTGCTTTCCCACAAACCTGGAGCTGGATTTTGAAGACTTGTGTGTGCTGGTAACTGGACAGAGGAGTGGAACACGGAGTCCAGACTCTGAAATTTGATCACTGGCTTGTCCCTACACGCTTGTATGGTCTTGAGCAGTTTCCTCATCCACCAAATGAGAATATTGGTGATTTAGTATTCCTTCCAGTTCTTAGACTCTGTGACTCCTTTTGGGATCATGGGAGAGTCCACCAGCATTCTTTAAACCCATTGATTGGATGCTTACCATGTGGCCCAGCACAGAGTTGATGTCAGGGGTACTGTGTAAAAGACACATTTCCTGACTTCATGGGAAGACACCTAAGTGTGGCCCCCATGCCCCTAGCTGTACCTGCCAGGCAGTACAAGTGTGGCACATTTACAGTACCACTAATTTCAGTGCTCTGAAATCTTTTTATACTCCTCAATAGTTTCCTCCAGATCCTAGTAATTTTAGCTTTCTTCTTCCATCTGGAATTTCCTTCTACTTCTCTAGTCACATTCCTTCAGTCCTGATACTTTGATTCAAGAGATGTCATTGTCTCTTGCAGTTTTGTCTCTTTTTGGGGGTTCTCTTGTCCATCAGCCAAGTCGATGTAATCTGTCCTCCTTGGCTCCACATATGTCTATACCCCATGTGTCTTCCCTTCATCACCTTTAGTATCACTGAAATTTTACCTTTATTTGTGCAATTCTTTGGTTACTATCTCCTGCTTTAGACTCTAACCACCTTGAGGAAAGCAAGTCGTAGACTCGTCATTGTTTTTCTGATATCTAGACATATGCTCATATCCTGGTCACAGGCCTATTGGGGTCCCTCCTTCATGATACCAGGCTCCCCAGGTCAATAAAAGGCTGAGGCACGATTTAGCAAATGTTGACTGACAAAAAGTCAAGACCTTGACGATTGCGGCCAACCAAACAAATAAAAGGTGTCAAATTGAAAAGCGGAAGTATGAAAGTAAATCCTGATATTGAGGTTTGATATTTTAAGTAAAATTACAAGATTCCCTACCCCTGTTGCATCCTCAGCGGTGCCTTTTCTGATGTCCCTGAATGGACCTATTGTAGGTATTGTAGATTTGCATCAGTCAGGTTCCTGTTACGATAATTCTGCGTAACAAACAACTTCAAAATCAGTGGCTTTCAACAAGCAGCATGTGTTCTATGCACGTTCCCTGGTCTGTGTGTTGGCCATGGCTCAGTTGGGCTCAGTTAGGATTGCCTCAAGGCTCTGGGTTAGATTCAAGTCTATTACATTTGTCTCCTTGTTGTGGGACCAGTGGTGACCTGGGGCATGTTTTTTCCCTTTCTGAGACAGAAACAAAAGAGGCCAAGCCATACCCCTCATGTACAATTAAGGCTCTGCTCACGTCATGTGTGCGAACATGGCAGTGACCAAAGCAAGTCACGGGGCCTAGTGCAGCATCAACGGGACAAAGAAACACACTTCATCTATTCAGGTGGAAGGTACTTCAAAGCCACGTGGCAAAGGGTCTAAATGTTTAATTCTATTTCATCCCAATACATCACAGTGGTCTAAAAAGACTCTGTCTCTCTCATTCATTAATTTGTCACATTTGAAGTTTTGCATTTATTTATATGATTCTTTAGTTACCACCTGCATCTTCTTTGCACTCTTGAGGGTGGGAATTGTATCTGTCTGGCCTCACCATTGTTTCCCTAGCACCTGGGACAGTGTTCTGGACAATATCAGGTAATCTGTGAATTAACAGACATTGGTTGAATGAATCAGCTTCTGAGCTGGCTAAAAAATCACCTCAGGAATGGAAATACATTTTTGTGAGAATTATTGATGTGATAGTAAATGCCTTGTTTCAAATCTTTCAGAAATACCCTTGCTATATTCCTATTGTGAGGAGCGCAACCCTCTGGGAGAGAAGCATATCTCGTGCAAATGTGAGTAAGCAGAATGTTCCTGTGTAGGACTGCGTCCATAATGTCATCTTTTTGGGTTCAGTTGCTTGAAACATAAGATTTGTTCTTTGTTTTTTTTTTTTTACTTTATAGCTGGTGAAAGATTTATTTTTTAAATTTCAGAATCGAAAGAATGTTAAAAGACATTTTCCATAGAACCTTGGATCTCTGAGAGTCACACTACCCTTTTACCCTTTATACACAGATTTGTACACTGAGAAAAAAAATGTATCATTCACTTGATGAACAATAGAAATCACAGTACATCAGGTGTCTTTGCAGTGTTTGTATGTGGCACTACATAGAGAAACTAGGATAAGAATTTCATCGTAGTATAATCAATAGAAGTAAATCACTGAGTTCACCCAGCAAAAGGCTGACCTGTTAGTAATGTTCTCCCCACATCTTACCTTCTGCTCCCTGGCTGCTAATGATCTCCTCTTGCTGAGGATGTCAGCCAAAGTGAATGTTTTTCACTACAATGCGCGTATGCATGTCTGTAAATGACTGTGATGTGCGCATGGAGATGGTCGCCATGGCTGGCCCGTCCAGTTGTCATGGAGCTGTGGTAGCTTCCCAGGTTTAGTCCCACCAAAGCTTTGTTTACAAAAGCAGGATTAGGGGGGAAAAAAAAACCCTTTCAGCCAACACTGACATTTACATCCTAAGAGCTCTAATTGCCTTCATTTCCTTCCTATTTACCATGAAGGGAATGGCAATGTCCTTTAGAGAGGACCACAGAGCACAGAGACACTGACGAAATCAGAAAGTCCCAAGCACACGGGGAGTGGGTGATTCTACCTTTGTCTTCTATGGTCTCTACTTTCCAAAATTTGTGAGCAGGATTGCTCCAAATTCCTGCTTGCTGAAAAGTAGCATATGGTGACTGGAAATAGAATTCAAGAACAGAAATCAAGAGATGTGGAAAATCACATTTTAAGATTAAAGAAAAAGGCCAACCGTGGGAAGAAGAAAAACATGACCTAGTTGAAAAACATGACCTGGTTTTCTAACTGTTTTCATACTGCGAAAGAACAGGAATATACTAAATAAGGCGACACGAGAGCCTGCTCCATTAGACATCTTTCCATTTGGACTTCACTGAATTGACCTTTTACGAATCCTTCCAACTAACGGATCCCATGACTCCCAGCATGGACTGTGTTGAGGAGGAACAGACCCCAGTGAAGTTCCCTTATTGCTGCCATTCAGCCATTAGTACATTAAGGGCCTGAGAAGGTAAAGCTTCATGAAGGGGGACCACAGGCCCATTCACTTGGTGAGAAATGACGCAGGCGACGTGAGAATTGTACGTTGCTAATTGGCTTACACTTCAGCGATATAATGCCTCTCAAGCTTACAGACAAGTGCCACCAGGGTGCCTGCCACCCCTTTCCTGTGTCAGCTGAGGTGAGGACTGGGAAGCAAGTATAGTCCTATGTGACATCAGGACCTTGGCACCAGCTGGGTCCTCTTTCAAATTGTTTCATTTTCTCCTTTTTCTCTTCTCCCTTCCTTCTCCTTCTCTTTCTCTTTCTGTGTTTGTGTGACTTTGGAGGAATTAAAGACCAGGACTAAAAATTTTAAGATGTATATCTTTAGAAGACTTTCATGTTGTTATTGTTTAAGGTATATTGACTATTATATATGTTATTACATATTATATATTGCATATTATGCCTCCTCCATCATATATTATATAGAACATATTTTACATAATGTTAGACGTCATGTATAATACATAACCGTATATTATATATCAAATGACCCATATCATGTGTGTGTATATTCCAATATTATACATTATATATTGTATTTACTGGCCACCTATGGTGGTGAGGAGGCTGTTCTAAAAGCAATAGTAAAGAAAAGATCTTTGCCTTCTAGGAGCCTATCATATAGTGAGGAACATAAATAATGAAAAATAAGCAAAAAAATAAATAATGTAATTGCAAGTAATGGAAACTACAGTGCTGTGAAAAAGATAAATTGGGGTAACGAGGTCGAGGGTGTTGTGGGTGGCAAGGAAGTTGCTGCTTTAGCTAGAGTAGGGTTGTCTGGGAAGGCCTTTTTGAAGAAGTGATCTTTGAACCTAGTCCAGAACTATGGGAAGAAGACAACCAGGTAAAGTTCTGGTTGCTAGAAAGTTCTTAAGGCAGAAAGAACAGCCTGAGACAGATCGGGCCTAGCACATTTAAGAGTGGACAGAATGTTAGTGCAGCTGAAAGTGGAGAGCAGTAGAGTGGATGGAGCATGGGCAGGGTCCAGATCACATAGGGCCTGTGCCCACTGAAAGGAATTTAGCTTCCAGTTGCAAAGCAGAAGCTACAGTGAGGGTTTATTTTATAGCAGGGGATGAAATGATCTGATTTACTCTGTAAGAGGTTCACTGAATGCTGTATGCAGGATAAATTTTTGGGAAATAAGGGACCTTGAGTCTCATTAGGAAGTTATTAGAATATTCCAATGACAGGAGATGGTGGCTAGGACCAGGTTCATCAAGTGAGTGGGAGGTGGTCAGATATGAGAAGTATTTTTGAGGTAGAGCTGATAGGATATCATAATGGGTTGGATATGGGGTGTGAAGAAAAGAGTCATCAAGAAGGACTTTTGGGTTTTTGGCCTAAAAAACTGGGGTGGATGGTGGTGGAGGTGTGGAAATCTTGAGAATAGATTTTTGGTGGAGATCATCACTAGTTGTGCTCAGAGAATGTTAAGCTTGAAATGCTCAGTGCTTAACATCTTGTTAGTCAGAACTTAGTCTTATGGTCAGACCTAGCTGTAAGAGAGGTTGGGAAAGGTCCGTTAACCGGGCACACTATGACCTCAAACTAGGGTTCTGTTACAAAGGATGAGAAAAGAATGGATGTTGGGGTAGGTGACTAACCATATCTGCTACAGAAATCAATCATAAAAATATCACCCAAAATATGGTTGCCAAAAAAAAATTACTTCAAAATGACTCATGGGTCAAAGAAGAAATAATGGTGAAAAGGAGAAAAATACTCAGAATTAAATGATAATAATAATTTTGAAAATGTGGGGTACAGCTAAAGTGGTTCTTAGAGGTGAATTTATGCCTTAAATCTTATATTAGGGAAAAACAAAAGTTGAAAGTTAAAGAGCTAAGCACTCAACTTAAGGGTGAATTATTGAAACAACAGAATAAATTCAAAGGAAGCAAAAAGAAGAAACTAATCAAAGTAAGAGAAGAAATCATCAAAATAGAAAACAAAATACAATTAGAGATAATCAACAAAAGCCAAAAGTTTGTTATTGGAGGGAGTGAATAAAATAGACAAGCTCAGTAATGCTGATCAATAAAAAAAAAAAGGAGAAATAGTATTATGAATGAAAAGGGAAATGTAAGTACAAATACAGTGGAGACTTAGAAGATCAAGAGAATGCTGTGAAAAACTTACATCAACAAATTAAAACACCACTGAATCAACATTCAGAAATTTCCATTCCTTCAAAAATAGCATGCCAAGAGAGTTTTGTAGCTGAGTTTTATTAAAATTTCAAACATCAGATAATTCCTATAGAGAAAGAGAAAAAGCCACCTTAGTTATTTTTTGTAGTTAGTAAAACCTTGAAAATAAAATGGGATAAACTATGGATCAATCTCACTTACGTGAATATTAAGTTCTGGCAAAATCAAATTCAGCAATGTATACAATAAAATGCCTCATAACCAAGTAGGATTTACTCTGGGGATGCACGAATAGTTTACCATCAAAAAATCAGGGTGAATCTTCCTCAGCAAAAAACCCACAAAACAACAACAACAAAACAGTCAACAGAAAAAAACAGATTTAATAGTGAGCCTTTGGAAGCATTTCTGTTAAAGTAAGGGAAAACAAGAATGTTTACTATTAATGCTTCTGTTCAACAATGTTCTGGAGACCCAAAGCAATGAAACAGAAGAAAAGGAAAAGAGGTACAAGAATTGGAGAAAGGAGAACAATAGTGATTACATACCTTAAAAATGATCTCCAAATTATTAAAACATAAATTATTAACACCAAAACTGTAAATTGATTTGGAATAAATCTAAAAAGATATTTGTAAGACGCATATATGGAGAAAAGTACTGAACATTACTTAAGGATATAAGGGAGGTTCCGAATAAAGGAAAAGATACTATGCTAAAGATGAGAAGACAATAGTGGTATTTTGGTGAAGTTAAAGAGGTGATCCTACGAGTTATATGGAAGATAAAGGACTATCAGTAGATAAAATACTTACGAAGAACAAAATGTGTGAACTTGTCCTACCAGATATAAAAACTTTCTATAAAGCTATAATAATAAGACAATGAGCTGTTGACTCAAGAATAGGCCAATGGAACATAATGGAATATGAAAATCTGATCTGTGAAAGAAGGGACATTGGCTACTGATGGAAAGGAAGGACTATCTAATAAACGGTGCTTGGACAATTGGCTATCCCTGCAGAAAAATGGTGAAATTGAATGTTTCCCTCACACCATATAGAAAAGTAAATTTTGGGTGAGTTTAAGACCTAAATGTGAAAGGAATAAATTTTAGAGAAAATAAAAATATTTTTATGACCTTAAACCCTTAGGAAGGATTTCTGAAACAAGGCATGCAAATCACAAACTTTAAAAGTATATTGAGGGGCTGGCTCCGTGGCCGGGTGGTTAAGTTCACACGCTCTGCTGTGGCGGCCCAGGGTTCAGATCCCGGGTGCGGACATGGCACTACTCATCAGGCCACACTGAGGTAGCATCCCACATCCCACAACTAGAAGGACCTGCAACTAAGATATACAACTGTTTACGGGGGGGGGGGGGGGGGGGCGGGGAGGGGTGGTTTCGGAAGGTAAAGCAGACAAAAAAAAAGAAGATTGGCAACAGTTAGCTCAGGTGCCAATCTTTAAAAAAAAAAAAGTATATTGATAAATTTTACTACATTAAAATTAAAAAATTTTATTCACCAATATTTATAACAAAAGCAGAAAGACAAGTTGCAAGTTAACAATAAATATTTGGAAAGCAAATCCTAACAAGGGACTGGTATCTACAATTTACAGAGAATTCCTACCAGTTAGTAAGAGAAAGATAGGTAACTGGGTAGAAAAACGAGCGAAAGATATGAATTGACAATTCACAGAGACGAAAACTGAACATCCAATAAATGTGTAAACACATGTTTAGGCTTACCAGTGTTGAGGGAAGTGCAGATAAAAACCACAATGAAAGACCACTTCATATTCAGCAATTGACATAAATTGACAAGTCTGATGATAGGTGTTGGCAAGTGTGTAGAGAAATGAGAAGTCTTATACACTGCTGCAGAATTACTTTGGAGAGTATTTTCATGATCTAACATAGTTGTAGAATGCAAACACCTTTGACTCAACAATTTCCCCCAATGTATGAAATTAGAGACTATGTGTACTCAAGTAGACACATAGAATAATATTTCTGTTGCATTGATTTTTTTTAAACTTTTTTTTGCTAAGGAAGATTAGCCCTGAGCTAACATCTGTTGCCAATCTTCCTCCGCTTTATATGTGGGTTGCTGCCACAATAGGGCTGATGAGTGGTGTTGAGTCACCACCACAACATGGCTGACGAGTGGTGTAGGTCTGTGCCCAGGATCCGAACCCGTGAACCCAGACCACCGAAGTGGAGCACACCGAAATTACCCACTACACCATGGGGGCGGCCCCCTGTTGCATTGATTTTTGATAACAGAAAGTCAAATGACATACAAGTCCATTAACAGAATGGATAAATACACTGTGGTATATTTATACAATGGATTATTGCAAGTCGTTTAAAGCGATGAATTAAAGCTACATATACCATCGAGGATAAATCTAAATAACCTGATGCCGAGTGGAAAACTAAAGTTACAGAATTAATTACCTGCTTAGTGTGACAGACATTGTCATTTAGGGATAAATTTACATGTCTTTGCTTTCTCTTCCCAGTTTAGAGTCATTTGAGACACAGGCACAGAAATCAGACAGATGGTGGTAAAAATATATTCCAGGTTGAAGCTGGATTGAAAGACTTTGTAATGTTTCCAAAAATATAAATAGGTCATATCATTGTTCTGCTTACAAACCTCCAATGGGCTTTGATTTCTCTCGCAATAAAATCCATAGTCTTCATTATGGCTCCCAGACCCTAGACTGTCTGGCCCCCGCTGCCTGCCTAGTTTTGCTGTTCATCCTTTTCTCTCCAGCTTCTCACTGTTCCAGCCCTCCAAGCACACTTCCCTCCTAGGCCCTTTGCACTTACTCTTCTGCTTACCTGGAATGCACCTTGCTCCCTCCCTTCTTTCAAGTCTCAGCTTCACTTGCCTCAGAACTGGTAGAACCTGGTCTGGTGGGACATCCAGGACTGGAGCTCTCCCAATAAGTGGATTTGGAATTACTCACCAGCTAGTCTGTGCCCAAGGATCTAAAACAATGGTGCCCAAATTTTAACTGCAAACTCCTAACAATGAAAAAAAATGAGTGCCTATCTTAATTATATTTATTTATATATACAAACTACTGTCTTCATTAGAATGCTAGAAAATATATTATAATGAATTTATAAATTATAAATATATATAAAATACATATCCCATCAAATTTAAAAATAGATGAGACAAAATAGGAGTGAATATTTTTTCATGTCTAATCTTGATGATTTCATACTATTTTTGCTTTGAGGAAGATTGGCCCTGAGCTAACATCTGTGCCCATCTTCCTCTACTTTATATGTGGGACGCCTGCCACAGCATGGCTTGATAAGTGAGGCATAGGTCCCTGACCGGGATCTGAACCAGCGAGCCCTGGGCTGTTAAAGCAAAGCACACGAACTTAACTGCATGTGCCACTGGGTTGGCTCCATGATTTCATACTATTTTAATTAATATGTCAAGAAATGTTATACACAAGGGTTATTGTTAATAATAGTAGATATAAAGTCTTTATATATGTAGTCTTTATAAAGTCTTTTTAGTAAATTTCAAATATCTTGGCCAACTTCCTGACAACTCACTTGAGATCATTCTTTTTTACCTTGTAATGTGGCAGAGGAAGATATTATGCTAGAGAAGTGCCAACTCAAACATTTGCTTCAAATGATCAATTCAACAAATATTGATTCAGGGCCTGCTATATGCTAAAATGTAAGCCCCGTAAAGGCAGGGCCTGGGCTGTCTGTCTCACTTTTGGTTGTCTCCCCAGCTCCCCTTAAGATGCCCAGGACATGGTAGATGTTCACTCGGTATTTGCTGAGTAAATGAATGAATGAATGAGCTGGACACTCTGAAGGAGCTGGAGGTATCCTGGTGAGCCTCTGTCTCTGCTTTTCTATTGCTGAGTTTAGCTGTTGTTTCTGGAATGACCTTGCTTTGCTCCAGAGGCTTCCGCATCTGTACCTCTGCTCCAACAGGTCTTGTTTCCTGGCACGTGGCCCCACACTGGATTGGATTTGCTCTGCCATGATTTGGAGTCAGCCTCAGTAGTTGGGCCCCTCCTCGAGGCATTGGATGGAAAGGGGATTCTGTCTGTATCTTGCAATGAGCTTGGCACTAACTCCATCCCTTCAGTGTCTCCTTTCCCTTTGTTCTGCTAAAGACTTTCCTGACAGCATCGTTGGGAAACAATTGTTAGTATTTGTAGAAAACAGTACATTGCTTTCTGGAAAGTATGCTTTCAAGTAGGTCCACATTTCAAATACATAGCCAAATCAGCGATTATACATTAAACATGTGTTTTAAAGTTATGTGCCATTCAAGGCTTACATACAAGCTGTGGTAGTTTAACATGGGGAAATACAGCAGAGCTGGTCATAAACAGGTTAGTAACCTTGGAATGCACCCTTTCCACAGCACGTATTAAAATTGGCATTTGAGGGGCCAGCCCTGTGGTGTAGAGGTTAAATTCGGGTGATCTCTGCTTTGGCTGCCTGGGTTCAGGGGTTCGGATCCCGGACGTGGACCTACACCACTCGTCAGCCATACTGTGGTGGCAACCCACGTATAAAGTGGAGGAAGATTGGCACAGATATTAGCTCAGGGCTAAACTTCCTCAAGCCAAAAAAAAAAAAAAAAAAGAGAGACAGAGAGAGGAAGATTGGCAACAGGTGTTAGCTCAAGGCTAATCTTCCTCAGCAGAAAAACAAAAAACAACCTCTCCCCAAAAAAACCAGGTATCTGAAAGAGTGACCCAGGAGGCAGCTGCGCCGTGGGTGATCTAAGGACTGTACGAAGAAGGGTCAGTGTAGGGCGGGTCATGAAACTTGTGGCCTAGAAAAGAGCGTTGTTTTCGAGGCAGGTGTAAGTGAGTTCGATTTGGGCAGGAAGGCATTTTCAGACCTTTCATGAGTGAGTAATCTGAGAAGTGAAGTGTGTTCATCTCAGCACGCTCATTCTCCACCTCCTCTGTGATTCAGCAGGGGATTAATCCTGCTGTGGCTGATGGTGTGGGGACACATTTTATATTCAACTAAGTGCTTCTGCAGACATTTAAGTATGGCCTCTGAAAGATTTGAGAAATGTTTGGCTTTTCTAACATCTACTATGAAAGTCTGAAAGAAAAAGAGGGGAATGGCCATTCACTTTGGCCTCAAACTAATAATAATTGGCCCAGATGATAACCGGCAAGTCAGTGACCTACAGAAATGATACAAGGGGCACATGTGCATCCCTGGAGGAGGTCCCAGTAGGGACTCTGCTGATCTCCAGGAATTTGCTCTGCTTAGAATCATAAAGCATAGAGCTGGAAAAGGGTGCATTTCAGAGCTGGAAGTATAGGCATTAGCTGTGAATAAACATCATAGGTTTTGCTTTCTAAAAGACCTGGGTTCTTATCTGGTTTAAATGAGTTAACAAGCGTTAGATGTTTACTCATTCAACAAATTGTATTAAGAGCAATGTATACCAGGCATTCTTTCAGGCATAGAGCAGTGAACAAAATAAAAGACCTTGACCTCATGGAGATTCCATTCCAGTGTGAGAGCCAGACAACAAGAAGACAGATCAGAAAGTGGAAATTCCTGTACAGAAAGAGTAGGGTAAGATGATGGGGGGATGTGCCGTGGTTGATAGTGTATCAAATAGGATTCTTATTTACAAACGACAGAAGCTGACTCTAGTTGATTGGTGAGAAAAGGGACCGAGCAAGATAAGATTGGGTGGTTCACAGAATCATCGGGAGGGCCAGGGGACAACACCCAAGGGTAAGGTTCCTGGATCAGTGACTCAAAGGACACTACAGAACTGATCTGCTACCTGCTACGACCTGCCACCACCTCCACCACTGAGAATAAGATGCCACAGCTTGCACTGCTGTCACTTCTGTGCCAGACACTCAAACTTGCAGCTTCATCTACTGGCAGAAATAGAAAGAGCATGCTGCCCTTTCCTCATGTGTTACTACTTCATGAGTCTGGCTGCTGATGCCAGTGCCTGGGCATTAACAGTATCCACTCCACAGATTTATTTCAAGATTAAATGAGTTAGCACTAATAAAAAAAAAAATCAGCAAAATTATAGGAAAGAAAATCAACACACAAAAATCAGCTGTGTTTCTGTACACTAGCAATGAGCAATCTAAAAAGGAAATTAAGAAAACAATTCTATTTATAATAGCATAAAAGAGAATAAAATACTTAGGAATAAATTTAACCAAGGAAGCGAAGGATCTGTACGTTGAAAACTATAAAACAAGGCTGAAAGAAATTAAAGAAGACTTAGATAAATGGAAAGACATCCTGTGTTCATAGATTGGAAGACTTGGCATTGCTAATATGATAATGCTACCCAAAGTGATTTACAAATTCAGTGCAATTCCTACAAAATCCCAACTTTTTTAAGAAATAAAAAAATCCATCCTAAATTCATATGAAATCTCAAGGGACCCAAATAGCCAAAACAATCTTGAAAAAGAAGTACAAGTTTGGAAGGCTTACACCTAGTGATTTCAAAACTTACTACAAAGCTACAGTAATCTACACAGTGTGGTAATGTCATAAGGATAGGCATACAGGCTAACGGGATTGAGCTGAGAGCCTAGAAATAAACCCTCACATGTATGGCCAATTGATTTTTTTTTTTTTTGAGGAAGATTAGCCCTGAGCTAACCACTGCCGGTCCTCCTCTTTTTGCTGAGGAATCCTGGCCCTGAGCTAACATCCGTGCCCACCTTCCTCTACTTTATATGTGGGATGCCTACCACAGCATGTTGTGCCAAGTGGTGCCATGACCACACCTGAGATCTGAACCGGCGAACCCCAGGCGGCTGAGATGCAGAACGTGCGAACTTAACCACTGCACCGCCGGGCCAGCCCCTGGCCAATTGATTTTTGACAAGAGTGCTGAGACCATTCAATGGGGAAAGGACAGTCTTTTCAATAAATTGAGCTTGGAGAACTGGATATTCACGTGTGAAAGAATGAAATTGGATCTTACACAATATTCAAAAATTAACTTAGAGTGGATCAAAGATCTAAAGGTAAGAGATAAAATTGTAAAACTCTTAGAATTTTATCAAAAGAGTGAAAAGGCAACCCACAGAACGTGAGAACATATTTGCAAATCATATCTTGTAGAGGGTTAATATGCAGAGTATATAAAGAACTCCTACAACTCAACTACAAAAAACAAATACTCTGATTAAAAAACAGGCAAAGGACTTGAACAGACATTTCTTTGAAGAGCATATACAAATGGACAATAAGCATGTGAAAAGATACTCAACACCATTAGTCATTAAGGAAATGCAAATCAAAACCACAATTAACATACTACTGCACAACTGTTAGAATGTCTATTATCAAAAAACCAGAAAATGATGTGTTGACAAGGATATGGGGAAATTGGAACCCTTGTGCATTACTAGCAGAAATGTAAAATGGTGTAGCCACCATTTTGGTATATACCCCAAAGAATTGAAAACAGAGACTCAAACAGATATGAGTATGCCAATGTTTATAGCAGCACTATTCACAATAGCCGAAAGGCGGGAACAACCCAGTATCATCAATAGATGAATGGATAAAAATAATGTGGTACGTATATACATACAATGGAATGTTATTCAGCCAAAAAAGGTATGAAGTTTTGATACATGCTCACAACATAGATGAACCTTGAAAACACTATGTTCTGAAAAATATCGTATGATTACACTTACATGCAGTATCCAGAACAGGCAAATTCATAGAGACAGGAAGTAGAACAGAGGTTGGCAGGGGCTGGAGGAAGGGAGAAATGGGGACCTATCACTTAATGGGTACAGAGTTTGTGTTTGGCATGATGAAAAAATTCTGGAAATAGGTGATACTTACACAACATTGTGGATGTACTTAATGCCATTGAATTATATATTCAAAAATAGTAAACTTTCTGTTTTGTATATTTTATCACAATAAACAATAAAGATTAAATAATGTAAAGCACTTAGAACAGTGCCTGGACATAGGAAGTGCTTTGTAAGTGGTATCTACTATTATTTTGTGGCAGATACTGGGGGTGCAATAGCGACTAAGAAAGCAGAGAGAAAAGACCAATCTCATATATTATGTACAGAGGAATGAAAATCAGACCGACAGGGGAACTTTCAGCAGCGATGATGGAGGCCAGAAGACAGCAGAATAACATTTTTAATGTGTTGAGAGTCAGCAACAATCTAGTATTGTGTATCTAGCACAATGATCTTTCAAGGATGGGAAAGAAATAAAGATATTTTAAGATAAGTAAAAACTGAGCGATTTCACCACCAATAGACCATAATGAAAGGAGTTTCTAAAGATTATGTTTCAAGCAGCAATATGGTCCCAGAGAGATCTGAGACGCAAGCAGACAGGAAAATAGAGCAACTGGGAGTGTAGCTGAGATCCACACATGCTGCCCAACTTCAGACTGAGCCTCCTGACATCTCTGGACCCGTATCTTCATTGACAGTGGATTCCTTGACAAATTGCCTGCCTCTATGCCCACCTACCCTGAATAGAACCTCTTGTTTGGCCCCAAGGTCAGAAACTAATTGGATGGCTTGTTGAATGAATACACGAACAGTGGGTAGAAAGAAGAGGGGCACTCAAGGGAGGGTCTGTGTTTTTCATTCATTGAAAGAGAAAGGATGGAACTGGTAAATAGGTCCTCGGACATTCAAGTTAAGAAAGTCATGAGTTACAGAGGAAGTGTGTTTTAGGCAGAGAGAACAGCGAGTGCAATGGTTCTGAGACAGTAACAGGCCTGGGATACTGAAGGAATAGCAAAGGGGCGGGGGTAGAGTGAGGGAGGAGGAGAGTAGTAAATGAAGTAAGAGAGGTAATAGGACATCCCTATTTGTCTAGGATGGTCCAGGTTTATACTTGCTGTTTCGGAATAATTATTAAGAGGCTCTCTTTCCACACCTAAAAATGTCCCGAATTGGTCAAAACAGTCATGGGGGTTCCAGATCCTGTTCAGCCTGGTAGGAAGCCACTGGGGACAGTACTCTAAGGGAGATGAAGGGCTCCTGGAGGGCTGGGAACACAGGCTATGACTTTGGTTTAACGGGACCATTGGGCTGTCTTCTTGGAGGTGGAAAAAGAGCCAGCAGGTGTGGCTTTCCCTCAGGAGATTGGGGTTCTGCAGGAATGGTGCCCAGGCAGCTGGCCTGATTCTCAAGAAGCCCTCCCAGCTCTAACGCCTGGAGCCTCAGTCAACACTCCAGGGGGCGTGTGGGCGTTCAGGCCACTTCAAAGCTGGTTTACTTCCTGACGGCTGCAGCGAAAACAGCTGGGGAGACGGAGTGTGACTTCAGTCTGCTCTGCGTCTTTTAAACAACCCCACACCGCAAGAGTGTTGCTATATTTTGGATGATGTTAACCCTCTCCTGTAATAAACTTTATGCCTGACGATCAAAGGCTCACATTAACAACGATTTCAGCAAGACTGTGTGTGGCAGAGGACTTTGAGTGCTTAACCAGGGTTCCAGTAGCCTCCTTTACTCATGGCGGATGTGACACTGATCAGATGAGTGTTAGGGCTTAGGGTGTTGAGAAAGGAGGGACGAATCCATGCAATAAGCTGGGGTCAGGACAAGATGGATTTCCAAAAGGCCAGGTCAGAGCAGAGTTTGGAATTATCCCCGAGTTCTTGACTGTACTCCAGCTTACTTAGAAATGTGATGCTGAGATCGCTGGGCCCCACTTTCAGATGGGTATTTCTTGAGTGGGTGGCAAACTGGATAAATGGTTAAAGATAGCGATTATACAGCCAAGCCTTGGGCTCAGATGGCCTGAGTTCAAATCCTGGCTTTGTTACTTTCTGCCCTTTGACTTTGGGAGATATGTTTTATCTTTCTATGCCTCAGCTTCCTCATCTGCAAGGTCGGATCATAATAGCACCAATCTCATAAGGCCATTCATTGTGAGAATTAAGTGAGTTCAACGTAAAATGCTAGAACTGTGCCTGGCATACGAGGAAAGCCTGTCACGTGTGTTAGTTTTTACTATTTATTCTGACTAAAGGACTTTATATTTGTGTCTCTCATTTTCATGAGGCTGGTCCTTTTATTTTTTTCAGTGAAACTGTTGTCCATCTGACTCATAGACATGAACTAATGTTGAATCTTACAGACTAACACATTGAAGGCTGTTTTTTTGGAGGCTTTTCCTTTTTGATCACACTGGTTGGCATGCTGTTGACTTTCTGTTTGGCAAAGTAGGTGAATTATTTCCTCTGAGGTTCTCTCTAAATCCATTGGCAAATGTTGTTGGTTTTAAACAAAGTCAAGCTTAGCCTTTATCTCAAGTATCCGTTTTCACTTCAAATACGAAAAAAATCAAACTAAACTTGGTCAAATTTCAAAGCAAAACTTTTTTTTGGTTTAAATCTGATTAGGCAAGTGAAATTTAGAACACTGGTAAACAAAAAATGATGAAATCAATCATCCTTGGAAAAATAGGGTGAGACTTCTCTAATAAAGAAGATGACATCATTACAGTTTATTATCACCATTTAAAAACTTTATTGAGTGGTATATGGATGTATTTATGAATCCTGCTTTACCTGATTAGCTTTCAGATTCTATTAATGGGTTACTTATAACACAAGAATGAGTACATCTCAAGGAAGAATATATTTGGATTCATTGCTCATCAGAAGTATAATTATTGTTTAACAATTTTATGAAGGGCTGATGATGACGTGCAGGTGTGTAAACATGCAGTGCCAATAGATTTGACACGGTATTCAGTTCTAGGTGTATACATTTTTAAAGGCTTCTATTCACCAAAGGGGCCAATAAAACCCCGCACAATAGTAAGTGTGTTTGCTGAAAACATGAGGTGAGTGGTTAATTTTAGTCTTCAGATTTTAAGATGGATTTGTTTTTTTCCAGTGATATGTATCTTAACTTGCCAGTCTCTACATTATACTTTAGAGTAAAAAATAAAACAGAGCTATATTGTTAAAATCCACCTATCTGGGCCTTTCAAATCATCTCTGGAAGATGATGGAAGATTGAGGGAAACTCTGCGCAGGTCAGTTTCAGGCTGGGCAAATGAAGTGCAAAGTGGTGGCTTGAGGTTTGACAAGTATTTTTACCTGGAATTATTGGTACCTTAGGAAGGATGTAGCTCAAACTTCCAGTTTCCCAGATGAGGAGACGGAGGCTGGAGAAAATCATAATTTGCCCAAGAAAACATGGCTGGTGGACCAGAATTTCTGGGCTCGAACGTGTGTCTCCTAATTTTTGTGACTGGACTCTTCCTCGTGTGCTACTTTACCTCCTGTCAAACGTGAGACTCTAATAATTTAAGTTCTTGATTAATGTATTCAGTCAATAGACATTCTTATTTACCTACTAGGTGCCTATTCCAGGTCCCAAGGTATCTGAAATTCCCTGACTTAATTTTGACGCAACTATTCTGCTCTTTATTCTCCTCTGGGTTAATGTTTTCTTCATTAAGTTCTGGGAGTGTGTTAATATGTTTTTAGCTTGTCTTGAATCTTTAGCCCTTAGTCAGGAAGGCGTGGGAAGAAACCAACATTTACTACATACTGCCATGCATTTTACATGTGTTACCTTTATGAAAAGCTTATGAAGTTAGCATTGCACCCTACACAAAGAGAAGCTAAACCTTCTGATAAGGCTTAAATATCTTTAAAAAAAGTGACAGTGTGGGCGATTTGTTCACCCACAGCTTCACATAGTGCCTGGCATATAGACCACTTAAATTGTGCTGAATAATTGAATAAATGAATGAATGAATGAATGAATGCTGAGCTTTAAACTCAGGTCTACCTGGTTCCAAAGATCCTTCCACTATATTTGGTGGCATTTTTGTGTCTCCTAGTATTGGGAACACACTGCGGTCTTTGCCTATCACTGATGGTGTAAGCAATTGCTTAATAAATATCCTTTGCTTATGATGGTGTATAAATTCCCCAAGGCTTAGCATGCTCCCACAGCCATCATTGTAGATTTTTTGTGTGTGAGGAAGATTGGCCCTGAGCTAATATCTGTTACCAATATTCCTCTTTTTGCTTGAGGAAGATTGTTGCTAAGCTAACATCTGCACCAATCTTCCTCTGTTTTATGTGGGATGCCGCCACACCATGGCTTGATGAGCAGTGCTAGGTCTGCACCTGGGATCTGAATCTGTGAAACCTGGGCCACTGAAGTGGAGTGCGCGAACTTAACCACTACACCACCGGGCCAGCCCCTGTAGATTTTTTTAAGAACAAGAAAATATCTACCTGCCAAATTAATTTTTGAAGTTGTTCTTGGATAAAGGCAGATAACAATGCTCACAATAGTGCTGTGAATACTATGGAAAATACTGGAGTCATGCAGATGCTCTCCAGCGTTTGAGAGAGCTCTTTCTGCACTGCGGCTCTCAAACACTGCTGGTGATTTTCCTTGTCCATGAAATGTTCACAGCACCCAGACTCAATTATTTAAATGAGTTACATGGATGCAGGATTTCAGTTCAATGAAAGCTTATATTGTCCTGGGTTAGGCACCTTTTTGATATTATCTCATCTAATCCTTCAACAATTTTTTGAACTATTTCCCCAACCTACAGGTGAGGAAAGTTGAATTCAAGAGTGGCTAAGTAGAGGCTAAATCCTGTAACACAGGCCCAACTGCTACATCCTTTACTTGGTTGTGGTTATCATCACACTCTCAGTTACTTGCTAACTTCATTCATTCATTCATTCATTCACTGATTTAAAGAGTGTGCATTAATTGTTATTATATGACACTGAGCCAGAGAGACACAAATCAATGTTTGCCAAGAGCACATCTATCCTTCCTCATCTGTAATGAGATATGTACACAAAATTTATTCATTGCAGCCTTCCTTGTGAGAGAAAAAACCAATAACGACCTCTATATTTATCAGCAGAGACTAGTTAAATGCATTCTTTATACTATGCCTTTTTAAAAAGAGTGGGTCAGAATGCTATGTGCTAATGAGCAAACACGCCTGTGATGAATTTACCTGTAGAAAAAGCAAACCGTAGACAGTAAGTATCTTGTGGCAAGGACAAGGTGCAAGTGTGTATTCATAATTGACCTCTCCACTGTCTTGGAAGAGGAAAGTGCCTGTGTTGTTTGGGCCTACTAGCCATGTCTGACCTTTCATTGGGTTAATCCGGTAATGAGCATAGAGAAGAACTGAAAGAATCCTAGGAAGACTAGTGATTTTGGAATGGATAGAAGCTACTAAGGGATAAAAGAATATACAAGAGAGGCAGGAGGAAGGGGGAAGACTGGAGCTAGCATGGATTGAGTTTGGAGGTGATGTTTCTTTGGTAGGGTGGAGAAAGGGGTGAGAGAAAGGGAAAGGGGAGAAGAAGAGAGAGAGAGAGAGAGGGCAAGCTGTCATGCTGTGAAGAGCAGGACTTTAGGGAAAAAGGCAAAGAGGTGAGGAGCAATTTCAGAACACGTTTGTGTTTGCCATGCAAGGCAATACTTCCCTTTTTTTTTTTTTTTTTTTTGCTGAGGAACATCAGCCCTGAGCTAACATCTATTGCCAGTCTACCTCTTCTTTTTTGCTTGAAGAGCCCTGAGCTAACATTGTGCCAATCTTCCTCCACTTTATATGCGGGTTGCCGCCACAGCATGGCTGATGAGTGGTGCAGGTCCACCCAGGATCTGGCCCGTCAACCCAGGCCGCTGAAGTAGAGTGTGGCAAACTTAACCACTATGCCATGGGGCCGGCCTGCCTTTATCTTTTCTGAATGACTGACATAAATATCTTAGTTACCTTCCAACTCATTTTTGGATGTAGGGCTTGGGCTTGCTTCCTTTGAACGTGGCACCCTTACTGAAGTAGTCTATGAGGAAACAGCTCTATCTGGGTTACACTGTGATTTCATCTGTGCAAAAAAAGTGTGTGCATATAATGGTACTATATGTGCATCAAAACTTTCTCAAAGCAACCCAAGAACATTTTTGTAATGTTAATTACCTCTTGAGAGTGGTGAAATCAGCAAACTCTTCTATACTGTTTAAGATTTTTAGAGTGAGCATTTATTACTCTTATAATTAAAAAATAGATATATTTTAGTGATCTAGTTTGTATTTCTCATAAATGGAATAGCAACATTTCTCTTAAGCGGAAGAGCTTTTCCAGGCATCACTTATGTTTCTTGCCTCAAAGGCTTTGAAAATATAAGATTATGGAGAAAACTGCTTCTAATGCCTAACTTCAGTTTAAGTAAACCCACTAAGGCTCTTGGAAGGGGGATGGTGCCTAGACCAAAGGGAAGATGTAGCTAAATCACTGAGGGGTTTAATTCTTCCCAATAGCTCTAGGGAGTATCTTTGGGAGGACCTTTCCTTTTTCAAATTACAGAAAGGACATCGGGGGTTCATCGCATCTGTGTGAGTCTAGAGGGCTGAGTTTGGAAAACAGCATGTAAGGTGCCTCTATAAGTTAAGAAACAGAGACATTTGCCTGATGCCAAGGGTTGAGACGACGGAGGGTCTGTCCCTTCAGTTTCCACTGGGTGCTGCCTCCCTGTGGAGAATTTCCTCCTTACGTAGCAAAGAATCGGTTTGATGTTGAATAGACCAGAAAATAAAATAAACAAACAAAAAAACTCAGACAGATGTTCATGTTGGGGTCTAAGGGATCAGTACATAACACACCTCTCTTCTTTGCATGAATTTTGAACGAGCGAGAGAGACAGAGAAGTTGGCCCATAGAGGTCAAAATACCAGATAGATTAGGAATGTGATTTAGGTGTGCGGCCAAAATGAGTTTTCTATTTTGACCTCTAGAATGGCAGACTTGCCTGAACCACCATGGAAGCCCTTGGAAATGGCAGATCCCCCCTGTGGACTGGGGGATGGCAGACTCTTCTTGATAAGCTTACCTCATGATTAAAGGCAGACTGGAGCCACTTGCTTTCTGAAGATCCCAAAGACAAAGGAGAGTGTGCTGAGCCGAGCACGCTCAGTTCTTTCCTCCAAACTCCCCAATCAAGTCAGTCACTTTCCCTCCAGACATTGACGAGAAGGCAGGAGAGATTTGAAGGCAGGGTTTTCTCTCCAGGACAAAACTAGAGAGTATTTTTACCGAAGAAAGTGAGTGTTTCTAGGAGGAGGACCTGACTCTTAATATGGGAGTTGGTGCCTTATAATGAAGGCCTCTCATTCTGGCATTTGGAAGAGCCCCAGCCGGCCCACTCACACCTGAAGCGAATCCGGTCAGTTCACATGCCTTGACCACCCCTACTGAGCTCGCGGTCATTGGGAGAAGCCCTGAAGTCTCTAATAAGAGAATCACACCTGCGCAAAGAGAGAGGCAACTCATCAACGAGGCTTTTACACACAGCACCAAGGATTGTCAGAATTTAAGGAAAACCAATCGCACAAAAAAGAAGAACCAAGAAGATCCAGTAGAAAAACTGGCGTTAGAAGAAACAGATGTAATTCAGAAACCAGAAGGAAGTATTCACTCGAAAAAGACATCTAATTAGCGTCCTCTGGGGAATTCTGAGAAAATCTGTAAAATAAGAACAGCCACGTCCTCAAAAAAGAAAAATTAGCAAACAGGAAGAGTTCATGGAATCAAATACATGCTTGTTAAAAGTAAATAATTGCATAGAAGATTGCAAGAAGAAGTTGTGGAAAATCTCCCAGCACGTAAAGCAAAAAGATGAAAATAAGAAAAACGCAAGAGGAAAGTTAAGTCATGGAGAATCGATCAAAAAGTAACCAAGCAAACGCAGAAGATAGGAAGAGAACTACAGGGTGAATTTGGCCCGGAGCCCCAGCGCCTCCTCACTGGTGCATCAGCGAAGCCTCAAGCGGGAGTAGTTGGGGCTGCTGTGCTCGGGCACCGATCTGGGTCCTCTGCTTCTTCCGGCATCAAATTCTGTGTCACCCTCTCTTCGACTTATCTCTCCCATGCATAGCCACGGGATCCGTTTTGGACAGCTCACATTTTTCTCCCCTGTAGTAGCTTTTATTTATTTATTTAAAAATTATTAGTTGTGGTAAAAAGACAATACAATTTAGTTTGGTAGTGTTAAATATATTCATATTGTTGTGTACCAGATTTGCAGAACTTAATCATCTTGCAAAAATGAAACTCTATTCATTAACCAACTCCTCACTTCTCCCTCTCTCCAGCTCCTCGTAACCACCATTCCACTTTCTCTTTCTATGAATTTGACTAATTTATAGACCTTGCATAAGACTGTTTGTCTTTTTGTGACTGGTTTATTTCACTTAGCATAATGTTTTCAAGCTTCATCCATGTTGTAGCATGTGGCAAGATTTCCTGCTTTTTAAAGGCCGAGTAATATTCCTTTGTACGTATATCCTGCATTTTGTTTATTAATTCATCAGCTGATGGACATTTGGGTTGCTTCCACTTCTTGGCTATTATGAGTAGTGCTGCTATGAACATGGCTGTCCAAATATCTCCTTGAGAACTTGATTTAAATTCCTTTGGATATATATCGAGAAGTGGGATTGCTGGATCATAAGGTAGTTCTATTTTTAATTTTTTTGAGGAACTTCCATAGTGTTTTCCATGCCAGTTGCACCATTTTACAATCCCACCAACAGTGCATAGGGTTCCAATCTCTCTGCATTCTCACCAACACTTTTTTTCTGTTTTTTTTTTTTTTTTTTGATGAGTAGCCATTGTAATGGGTGCAATGTGATATCTCCTTGTGGGTTTGATTTACATTTCTCTAATGATTAGTGATGTTGAGCATCTATTGATATGCTTGTTCACCATTTGCATATCCTCTTTGAAGAAATGTCTATTCAAGTTCTATGCCAATTTTTAAAATTGACCTTTTTGTTTTATTGTTGAGTTATAAGAGTTCTTCATATACTCTGGACGTTAACCTCTTGTCAGCTATGTGATTTGCAAATATTTTCTGCCATTTTGGAGGGTGCCTTTTCATTTTGTTGATTATGTCCTTTGACGCACAGAAGTTTTTAAGTTTAATGTAGTCCCACTTGGCTATTTTTGCCTTCATTGTCTGTGCTTTTGGTGTCATACCCAAGAAATCACTTTCAAATCCAATGTCATGAAGTTTTCCCTGTATGTTTTCTTCTAGGTGTTTTATAGTTTTGGGTCTTATATTTAGTTTTTTAACCCATTTTGAGTTAATTTTTATGTATGGTATGAGATAAGAACCCAAGTTCATTCTTTTGCATGTGAATATCCAGTTTCCCAATACCGTTTGCTGATGAGATTGTCCTTTCCCCATTGATTGATCTTGGGACCTTGTTGAAGTTCATTTGACTATATATGTTATTCTGGGCTTTCTATTCTATTCCATTGGTCCATTTGTCTGTCTTTACGCCAGTACCACACTGTTTTGATTTCTGCAGCTTTGTAATACGTTTTAAAGTAAGGAAGTGTGAGCCTTTCAACTTTGTTCTTTTTCAAGATTGCTTTGGCTATTCTAGCGCCATTGAAAATCTATACGAATTTTAGGATGGATTTTTCCATTTCTGCAAAAAAATGCCATTGAAATTTTGATAGGGCTTGTGTTAAATCTGTAGATCGCTTTGGGTGGTACTGACATCTTAGCAATGTTACGTCTTCCAACCCACGAACATGAGATATTTTTCCATTTAGTTGTGTTTTCTTAGTTTCTTTCAGCAATTTTTTGTGGTTTTCAGTGTACAAGTCTTTCACCTCCTTGCTTAGGTTTATTCCTAAGTGTTTTATCCTTGATGCTATTGTAAATGAAATTGTTTTCTTAGTGTCCTTTTTTCAGATTTCTCATTGTTAATGTATAGAAATTCAACTGACTTTTGTCTCTTGATTTCATATTCTGCAACTTTGCTGAATTCATTTATTAGTTCTAACAGTTTTTTTTGGTGGAATATTTAGGATTTTCTACATATAAGATCATGTCTTCTATGAACGGAGATAATTTTACTTCTTCCTTTTCAATTTGGCTGCCTTTTATTTATTTTTTCTTGCCTAATTGCTCTGACTAGGACTTCCAATACTGTGTTGAATGGATGTGGTGAAAGCGAATATCCTTGTTTTGTTCCTGATCTCAGAGAAAAAGTTTTCAGTCTTTTGTCATTGAGTGTAATGTTAGCTATGGGCTTTTCATATATGACTTTTACTATGTTGAGGTAGTTTATTTTTATTCCTAATTTGTTGAGTGTTTTTTATCATGAAATGTTGAATCTTGTTAAGTGC
This sequence comes from Equus caballus, assembly GCF_041296265.1. NCBI lineage: Eukaryota > Metazoa > Chordata > Mammalia > Perissodactyla > Equidae > Equus > Equus caballus. The sequence continues at coordinate 32,445,456 of NC_091711.1, read as the reverse complement.
TTTCTCTGCATCAGCTGAGATGATCACATGGATTTTGTCTTTCCTTCTGTTAATGTGGTATAGTACATTTACTGATTGTCATATGTTGAGTCATCCTTGCATTCCAGGAATAAATCCCACTTGGTTATGTTGTATAATCCTTTTAATGTGCTGTTGAATTTAGTTAGCTGGTACTTTTTGAAGTTTTTTGCATCAATATTCATCAGGGATATTGGTCTGTGGTTTTTATAGTGTCTTTGGCTTTGATATTAGGTGACTGCTGATAGCTCACTTTGTTTTAGTGGAAGTTGACATTCCGTTAGCACAAAATGTTTAGTTTGGGTCTGCAGTTCTCAATATTGTCTTAAAAATACGGGAAAACACTACAAAAAGTGTTAAAGCTTTCTGATCCGCTTGCTACTCAATCATTATATGCAAGGCTGAGCCACCAGCAGCACAGAACTCTGGGCGTCTTCTTCTAATGTAGGTGGTTTCTCCCTGTGGCTCCTATTGCTTAATTGTTGTCTGAGCTGTGGCAAGTTTAGTCAACAACTCTCAGCCATGATTACTGCACCTGTAAAATGGGCACAATGTACTTTATTTCGTAGTATTGTAGGAAGCATATTTATTTTTCCTTCTTAGTATACCTCATTGGGGTCAAAGCAAGAGCAGAGGGGCTTTTGCCACAGATTTCAGGGGAGGAGATACACTGCTTGTCTGCTCCTTTTTTCGTGCTGCTTTGTGCCTGATACTAACTTGACCATTTTGTTCTCTGCTATTGCTGCCTTAGGATCTCCATAAACAGAGTCCCTGTGAAACCCCAAAGTCTCAATAGTTTAAGATGGTCCACAATGCTCAAGGGGACATTTTGTTCCTAAAATGTGAGAACAGTTAGAAGAGGTGGAATCAGACACATAAATTGTGAAACACAAGTTCCTGTTCTAGTTCCATGGCCAAAGTGGGGAAAAATCACTAATTTTTCATTACGATAAAAAAACAAGCAAAGAAGAGCCATGATTCCATCTTTTAACTTGCTAGTACAATAACCAATGAGCCAGTGGCACCTCTCGCTGAACAATTAGTTACATTACTACGCACAACTCTCAAATGTATATATATATATATAGTGGTGACTCTCTATGAAGTTGTTCTAAATTCTCTATGAATATCATCACTGAATTGTCATAAATATCACATAGGAACTATTATTATTCTCATTTTATAGATGAGAAACCCAAGGCAAAGAAGGGTAAAGCAATTTGCCCAAGTGGTGGATCCAGGATCCAATTTGGACAGCCTGGTTCCAGGGTCTGGGCTGTGATTCATTGCACATACTCCTTCTCTGTACTGATGAGCACATCTGTTTATTATTGTTGTTCTTGTTGTCATTGTCATCATTATTATTGTCCTGACTCTTCTTCCCCCTCTCTTGGATAAACTTGTGTTGCAAGTAAGAGCTCAGGAGAAAAGTGGGGGAATGAGGGCAGTGTGCTAGAGATGGAATCTGAGAGCTTTGCCTTTGACCATTTCACTCTCTGCTTCCAACTTTCACCAATGGCGTTGTCCTGTCAATGTACTCACCTCCATACAGTACTTCACACTTCTTAAAGTTCTTTGAGACTCCCCATCCTGTCTCAAGGCCCATGGGAAATGGGCAGGGAAGGGAACATTATTCCCATTTGACTTCTGTCCAACAGAGAGTTTAGTGATTTGCCCACGGTTAGAGAGCTGATTGTTAGGCCTACGCCAGCAGAAAAACTACTCTGATGAGTCCTAATATGTTGTTTCCTTTTGCTTCAGGATGCTGTCAGAGTGATCCCTGCTGTCATACAAGCAGTCCAAGTACGTACCACACAGAATAAATTCTGGGAACCCAGAAGGAAAAAATTATTTGAACTAGAGGTTAGAAGTTTGATATATAAAACTAAATCTAATTATGAGGATGAATAAAATTAAGTACCCTCTATATAAAGTTTGGAGTAGTGGGAGCCAGTTGGGCAAGTTATTCAACTTCTCTGTGAATGATTTTCCTCTTCTGTAGAAAGAAGAGAACGAAGTAGTGATTTCCTGGAGTTACTATGAGGATTTGATGAGTTAACACGTCTAAAGTGTTTAGAACAATGCCTGGACTGTAGTAAATACTCAATTAAGTGTTAGCTGCTGCTGGTACATAATGAGGAGTAGATAAAACAATTTATTCCTAATGGGAATTCTATAGTTAAGGCCAATCATGCCATCTTTCTCTTCCAAAAGCAATTGCTTCTTTATGTTTTAGAGGATCTCAGCATTCTTATTTTGGACATTTTACAACTTGGCTTTTTCTCATCCTTGTTATTAGATCTGATTTTACATATCAAACTTCTAACCCCTAGTTCAAATACTTTTTCCCCTTTGGGTTCCCAGAATTTATATGTTCTTGTGATGCAATTCTTGCAATAACTACTCAGGTTGTTGTATTACAGCAATGTTCACTCTGACACTATCATCTTTGCCAAGAAGTGCTTTTCAATTTTCAAATTTTTGGTGCTGTTTGGTAGGAAGCCTTGCATTTATTATCAACAGTACAGGATGAAGAAATAACACTTTCTGAAAGAAAAAATATCTCGTTGCAGAAGCTTAACATCTATTTGTGCAATGACCTCAATAGATAACTCTGGCTCCCCTTTGGTAAATTTCCTGTTAAAATTCTGGCCAGTCTAGTGCTTACTTGTTAGGAATAACTTTCACCAGGGGAAATTGGGCACAAAACCTTGCCAGCATATTTAACTTCTTGTCCTTTAAGAAATTATACTTCGATTTTAGAGGTTTGACTTTGATAGATAATGAAATTATCATGGTGGAACAAGCCATAGAAATAATAAATACAATAATTCTTCTTTGCCTATTATGTGCCTTCGCTATTCATAAATTTTAGGGCCTTAGATATTAGATACACTTACGTAAGGCCTCACGAACGGTAATTATCTTTTGGCTAAAGAAAAAGCCCAAACGAATGCTAAGCTGCATTATCGCTTGGCTTCTGACATGAGCTGATAATCAGATTTTCTTGCTTAAATCCATGGTGCTCGAACAATGCTACCCACTGTCTGTGCTTCCCGATATTACCCTTAATTAGAAAGAACAGAAACACAAATCTGAATTATTTCAAAATCTGGTTTCCATGGTCAGTGGTTTGAAGGGCTTAACTTTATTATAAATAAACCTGGCTTTATTGGCTAATGAAATCTGAAATGCGAAGCCTGGGATAGAGGGAGTGTAATTCTCTGATGTTTACACATCAAAATATCCAGTGTGGTCAAAGTGTTTTGTAATAAATCATTGCGTAATTGAATTATGATTCCTTTGTCCAAGTACGATCCAAGCCCCAACACTAAGGAGAACCTAGAAGGAACTTGAGTTTGTGTTTTCTTAAGAAACAACATCTTTAGGTTCAATAATATATGTACTCAAAGCTGTCAAGGAGGCGTTGACCTTTTATTTATTTTCTCCCACTTTAGTAATTGTTTTTTCCTTTGACACATTGAGGCACATGGTTTAAAGTGTGTGATGGCCTGGCTCTGCACACATATATATCCTTCAATGTATTAGGCTTAAACGTTCACGTCAGGCTCCTTTTCCACTTAGAATAACTTGTGGGACAGTATCTGAGCGAGACAGATGATAAGACGGGAGATCTGTTGTATTTTTGTTTATGGTCTTGTAAAAAGAGGGCTAACAATCGGCCAGGATGCCTGACCCCATTTAAAGGGCTAATTAATAACTAAGTGGAGATAGTAACTTTGTTCTTTTCCTGGAAAACAACATCAGGAAGCTAATTCCTAGAACTGCTATCACATATAAGGACTGTGTATATATATATATAGAGAGAGAGAGAGAGAGAGAGAGAGAGAGAGAGTCTGTTTTATATATATTTTCTATATTTATACATATATCTTATTTTATATATTCTGTATCTATATCTATCCCTCCTGTTTCTCTGTGGATGGTGGGGCCTAAAGATCTGTGTTTGTAAACTGTGGCCCTGATCCCTTTTATTCTCCGTTTAATAGTTTTTTCTAAGACCCTCTCTCTTTTTCTTTGTGAATATTATCTTTTTCCTTTCAACCCTTCATCAATATTTCATTCCCACTCCTTCCCCTACCACCTCTGTACTAGGCAATTTGCAGTTGCTTTGTCATTTAAATATTCATAGCAACAGGAATTACTCTTAAATCCTGTTTTCCAGATGATGATATTAAACTTAGAGAGAGAGAATGATTTTCCTAGGATCACATATCCAGTAAATGATGGAGGCAGGATTCCAGCTCAGGTATTATTAATTCCAAATCCCATGGTCTTTGTGCTATGTCATACTGTCCCGCCAAACTGTATGTTAGCTTCTTGTAGATTGTTCCCTTTGTCTTCATCGCAGCTCTATTTCATTGGCTGAGGTAGATGCACCTCTTTCTCAAGTCACCAGGGACAAGGCTGGATGTGTCTGGGGTCCAGGTTCCTGTGACTTAAGTGACTCATCATGGAGCCAGGAATTTGCCTTGAGTTAGGATAATGGGGTGAGAAGCATTGCCTTTACTACTTTCAAGGAAGGATAATCATAGAGAAGCAGTTGGTGTCTATGATATTCCTGGATAAGATGTATCAGGGTGATGCCATTTCGAACAGTGGGATGGATACTGCAAGACTGTGAGGTGGATGTCCACAGGGAAAAAAACATCATCTAACCTGGACAGTTTAGATGAGTGAGCAGTGAGGGGGGGATGGTTAAAGGCGGAGACTGACACACCTCTTTACCTCCTCACCCTCTCCCCAAACCCCTTGAAAATAATGATAGAACAGAGCCTCCCCAGCGATATGCTGCAAATGGGTTGCAGTGGGCAGAGAGTTTAATCTGTTTAGTCTTTTTGGTGGCCTTGTAGGGGCTGGGATAGTAGATAAGCTCGGACCAGTTGCCCTTGGCCTTAAATAGTCTCATCTTATCCCAGTGTTCCCTACAGATGCTATATATTTTCTTCTCATGTGATTTTGAAAACGATTGGGAAGCATTGCTTTAAAACAAAATGCATTCACCCACAAGGATAAAAAGCAAAGATAGAGAGGAAACAACATCAATGAGCAATATCAACAATCTTTTTGATAGCTATAAAGTTAGTTAAAAAATGGCCACTGACAACCGAATGGAGTGACTCCCAATGTAAGTCTACACAGGAGCCCTACAAGGAGAAATGAGTCAATTCACTCTACCGTCAAGAAACCTGCAACCTGAAGGTTTCATATATCTTTTAAAGCAGGGAATAGGCACAGAGCTTAAAACAGGGGCCTGGTGGCAGTCTGGATCCTCAGATCCGTTTTTCCTTGGCTCACCCTGTAGAGTCAGGACAAGGATTTATTCTCTGACAAAATTAAGTTGTCGAGACTCCCAACATAGAAACACTGGGCCCAAAGATGAGGTGGGATCTTCAAACAGGAGTTTCTTGAAGACTTAGATAGGGGCCTGTGGGACCTTCAGGTCCTTTCTCCTGTTCTGTTCCCAGAACGCGGTCAGCCAGGCACATATTTGGAGGACTCTTCTCTGGAGAAACTGGAGGAAAGCCCTTCCCCTGTTGATGTTGAGCGATCTGTCACGGGAAAGACCGGCTCACTGCCTCAAGCCACAGCGAAACCCAGGAGTCAACAAGCCCTGCTCGAGTGGACCCGGAGTTTGCAGTCAGCCCTTTAGTGCTCTACCATTAAATATGAATGGATAGCCAAGATTGCAAATCATTTTTGTTTTCCAGAAGAATCTTTTTCCCCATGCAGCTGTTGCTAAAGCCATTAAGAATATTTTCCAGATGATGATGACATTGGGATATGTTATGATAAATTATTTTGAAATATAAATTTTAGTAATCTAGAGTCGATGATTCTTGCACAAAAATTTTTCTAAAAATATTTAACTCTTCATACAAATCCATTATGTGTAAATCTGAATTAAATTTTAAATTTAGCCAGTAGTATTTTCCTGTTTCCTCTGATGTTTCCTGTGATTTGTGGAGATCTTACAGGAAGCTGAAGGTGGCTGAATAATTTTCATGTAATTCAAAACACTTGTTAATGCCGTTCCATGGAGGTCTTCCTAATCCAGTGTAAATAGGGAGGCTGGCTTTAACTCCTTACTCCGTGGCTCACTATGTACATTGACAAAACCTAAACGCCTCTTTATTTTAGTTATAAGGTTTATAGCAAGTATTGTCTCTTTTATGTTGGAGATAAGTAAATTACCTAGAATTTTTTGGCCCAACTGATTGGAGAATGATGCCAACTAAAGCAAAATGAGCATCTCCTTACCAACACTGCTCAGTTTTACCCAGAGTGAAATAAATGGTTCCATGACCACAGACTGCTTTTTGAACCCTCATATTGCAAATACAGGTCTCTGGGCACCAGGCAGGATAGGCAGGAGAGTATGCCTCACCCAACACAAGATGTCTTATCAGAAAAGTAATTCAAAGCCACAGGCAGTTGCCTCATGATGGTAAGATGGCTGCAGCAGCCCTAGACTCTGCAACCTCTCGCAGTCAAAACTTGATTCCAAAAGTCTTAACAAAATCTCCTTATATTCCATTGATACTGAACTTCAGTCCTTGTAGCCGACAGAATGTAATGTGCTGATGTGCTCAGATCTGGGCATTTGCTTTATCCCTGAAGTTTGGGGGAAGTTGCTCACTGAAACCATATGTATCAAGGTTTGGAGTCATTTGGATCCCCAAATACTTGTTCCTGAAAGTAGAATAAATGGAGCAAATGAAAATAACAAATACCGTCCCCAGTGGTGGTGGTAATAGAGGCTGTAGCACTCGTTTTGAATGAGAAGTCAGCTTCAGCAAAAGAAAGGGCTAAAGATTTAAGCATAGACCATTTCTCTCTACACCCAGTGTGTCATCTATGTTGACCAGATCACAATAACTGGCTGCAGTTTATTATACTCCAATGCTCTATTGACACATAGCACAGCGGGAAGAGATTAAAAGCAGTGATTAAGATTGCACAGGGCATAATGCCACTCCAGCAAATGGGGGGTAAAATTTCATGTAGAAGACATAACAGTTTTATTCAATATTTATATTTAGACCCTTGGGGTAACATTCTCAGTGGCCATTATCAATGATGATTCAAATTTTTGCTTGCTGAAATCCCATTCTTATTTCTTATTGCAGGTCTTCATGTTCAGTTAAAGAATGGTTCTG